>NW_024962252.1:84856586-85072408 GCF_019238085.1 Lagopus leucura | reverse complement strand
CCTTCCTTCCTTCCTTCCTTCCTTCCTTCCTTCCTTCCTTCCTTCCTCTCTCTCTCTCTCTTTTTCTCTTGCTCTCTTTTTTTAAAGTACATTACTATTAAATAATTTCATTAGCCTACAGACATTTTGTGAGACAGCATGGGAAACTACAAGGTGCTCTATGTAAGAGTTGTAACATCATGTCTTTCCCAGTTTTCTCCTTCTTCCCAGCACTCTCCTCCCCCAGTTCTGAGTCTTTTCCAGAGCCTGATTCCAGTCCCCCAGATAGGAGGACAGGATTTTTTTTCTCAGGGAAGACTCCCTTAGACCTCTGGGCTGCAGCAGTTTCAGGAATGTAGCTATGGGAGAACAAAACCCCAGAAGAAATATGAAGTTCATTTTTTAACTAAAATTATGATTTATGAGGAACAGCTGAACAGACTATGTGAGGTTTCATTTAAATAAATTCTGAAGGTCATAATGATTTAGGAGAACTGTATATGCTTACTCTTTTGTGAGACTTACACATCACATAAGCATAAGGATCCTTCTACTGTCTCTATGTTTAGTCTTGCATATGATAACCATGTGCTTTCAGCACCTCACATATACTAACGTTTTTTTTCATTAGAAAACCTCTTTGAGAACTGAAGGATGGAGAAATGAGGTGAAGAGATTAAGGAAAGCTGAAGCCAGGCTGGGCCAGACCCCAGGTTTCTTGTATCTCAGCACCGGTGCCTTGGTTTTTCCCTTTTCAAAATTCCCATTCCCATGCTATGGAGGTCACTCTTCCTCACCCAGAGTCTTCATCATATAATTTTATGATTTTACTACAAGTTCCTCTCCACGAGTTACCCAGCTCTACCATAGGATGGTGAGGAACAAAGTCAGAGCATGCCTTATCCACCAGAAAGCTCAGCAGTTGCCCTTAAAACCATTGGCCTCTTCCACCAGGGGTGCTTGCCATTACTACATTCATTGCAACTTAGATGAAGAGCCCAGTTGAACCTGAGGCACAGATAAATACTAGCACAAAACAAAGAGTTGGTATTCTTCAGAGAAACAAACGGAAACACATCGGCTTTAAAATTCTCAGTGAGTCCATTCAAACATAACCTGCTGCTGTGCCATGGACAACACCCTATTGAGCACAAGTCTCTCCAAAATGTGGATTCATGAGCACTTGGACTTGTCCCCATCTCAGTAATGTAACACAGAGCCTGCCCTCCCACACCAAGTCTAAGACAGGGCCAAGTATTTAAACTTCTGAGAATGATATTAGCCCCTGCCTAAGATCACTGTACCTAGTTCTTCCTAGTTCTTAACCCCTAACCATACAGAAAGAGAGTAACTTGGAACCATTTTCTTCCATTTCTGTGGGTGTTTTATTTGGGCTGGTGCACTTGCTGTGAGGGTTTTAAGGATCTTTTCTCTAAATCTTCTGTTACCATGATAAAAATAATTAGCCATCTTTGTCATGTTTTCCTTGTCAAAATACCTGTGAGAGAGAGAGAAGCCCTACTTTTATTTCAGGAGCTCAGGGAAACATGGAGTCAATTTGTGATTGTGTTTAACTGCCAGAAGATGCAGAGGGACATCAAGTGGGATATTCAAGAACATCTCTATTTAGATACTGAAGTAAGACTTTGATAGGTAATTAAAGAACAATGTCAAGTTTACAAATCTCCTGAAAAATCTAGCTTAAAGTACAATTAAACTCCTCTGTGTCACTTCTACATCTGTGGGAGATCAGGGAGATGGATATTAGCTTCTTCTTCAACAGAAGGCACTAAAAACAATTGTGTTTTCTTCCATACAATTACAGAGTGATTTCTTCTAAGTAATGTCATTACATTTTGCAGACTGTCTTTAGTGAGTGTAGTAATACATGTGGCTACTATTGCACTCTTCCTCACTTTCAAATTTAACTGTTCATTGCTTACAGAATTTAGTAATGTAGAAGCCCAACAGATATGAGAAAGTGCCCAACAGATATGAGGATGTCTGTCTGAATGCTCTTCTTACTATTACTATAAAAACAATCTGCTCTGAGACGAACATTGTTGGAAGCTAGTTGTACATAATATTTTTCATAAATCTATGTAATCTGTACATATAAATCATAACATAAAATTATACAATATAATATGTTTTTAATTTATGTCCAGGTAGCTAAGGGCTGTTTTCCCCTTATTTATAAGGGTCCTACATCTCTTGAAATGACAACTTGAGGCAAAGCTAACATCCCTGCTGTCTGAAGTGTTGTTCACACCATCTCAAGTGGAGGATAACCAAGGTTAGTGGAGCTTTTTTGACCCTTTACCTCAGGTGAAGTATAGAATGGGGTCAGAATCCATTTCTTCCTACTTCATCATACATGTTGCTTCTTTTGAAAGGAATAAACTTAGCCTTTTCAGGGCATTGCTTGTGTTTTATTAGTGTTAGAGTCAGACCGTAAGGGGCAGATACATATCTTAAGTACTTATGTCCAGCTGTATTTGGATGAGATCTGGTTTCATGTCAAAGAAATATATCACCTGGTAAAAATAAGTGTGCAAACTAATCTGGATGCCACTACATGCTCATACATTTGACGTGAAAACAAAGACTTCATAGTTGTATAGGCCTGGAAATCACTGTTGCTAATGACTTCTCCATCTAACCTGTAGGTATAAAGTGGCTTGGCTCTGAAAGTCTTGAAAAAAAGTCACAGAAAATCCCTATGTTTTGCAAATTTGATGCATTCAGAGGCACATGTGCACACGGCAGTGAAGAAATCCTGCTTCACACATGGTAAAATATAAGCTTGGGGGAAATCTTACTGCGAAGGTGGGTTGCATATGTGTTTTTGCAAGTGTGTTTATGTAGAATTTTTGGATCTCAAGACTAGAGGCCTTGCTCAGGCAAAAATCCAACTGGCTGAAATGGAAATGTTGCCTTATGCAGTCTGCGAAATTCGGCTGGGAGTGCATGTTTGTACATTTTCCGTGCATGCTAAAGGTCAAGGAAAAGATTGCCAGGACCTCTTATTTGTTTCTGTGCCTTCCTGCTGCATAGCCAAGATACAGGTAAAGCTGCCACGGCTTTCAAAGAGCCTGCAGAATTTGGCCCACTCTGTATCAAAACAGCCTTGAACAGTGGAGTACAGCTAAATTATTCCAACACCAGACAAATGGGTCTGCCTAACCTAAGCCATAACATTTGAATTATTAATGTTCTCTAATAAAGGGGATAAAGTGTCTGTAGAACAGAGTGTTTCAGAGCTCTGTTAAAGATCATGCCTATTTTAATTTAGAAGTTCAGCTTGAGGAGAGACAATGCTGGCATTGTGTTACAGAGATTTAAAACGAGTCTGTCTTGAGGATTTTTCTCTGTCCTTATCTGTAATAATAGAATTTAAAAAAGAGTCAGAGTGAGAGCAGCAGCACTGGAAAATATCTTTCTCAGAAACTATAGCAGACAGGTCACAACATTTTTAAACAATGATAGTAACATTTATTCTATCAAAGCCATTTTATGTTTTATTTGGAACTCTGGCGCCTTTATTTTTTTAAGCTCTCATAACATGACACTAATTACAGACATCAAGATGCTCTATAGAAGATACCAGTCAAAATCCAGATGCTGCTTCTTTTCCTTTCTCTGCACTCCCACCCCAGCCCCTTTGTGTGCATTACATCATGGCATAGTTTATTTTAAAAGTGCCTCAAAAATGCAATGATAGTAATCGTAGACAGCAGGAAATTAATGGTAAGCACCTCTGGTCTGCAAATTCCTTTACAAAGCACTCTGTCTGATCATCAGAAGACCTTGTTAGCAGAGGCTCGAAAATACAGAGGCTTGAAAATGCAGTTTGGATGATGTGTTAAAAATTATATCAGGTTAAATTCCTTTTCATCTTAGAGCTGTGCACACATGCTTTCTAGACTCTGGCACTTCTGCCAAATGCAAATGCTTAGATCCACTGAAGGAGTCGGTTTTGCTGGTCCATCTTGGAGGCTGATCTGCTGCCTCAGCTCATGGGGTGCACTGCACCCACAAGTGTGGGTTTGGGGTGAAATCTCTTAGGAGACGAGGCTTGGGAGAGACCTTATTTCTCTCTACAGCTGTCTGAAGGGAGGTTATGGTGAGTTGAAATTGGTCTCTTCTCCAAGGTTATTAGCAATAGGACAAGAAGTAATGGCTTTATGTTGCGCCAAGAGAGGCTCAGGCTGGATATTAAGAGAAATTTCTTCTCAGAAAGAGTGGTGAGGGATTGGCACAGACTGCCCAGAGAGGGGATGGAATCACCGTCCCTGGAGGTGTTCAAGAGCCATGGAGATGTAGCACTGAGGGACATGGTTAGTGGGTATAGTGGGGATGGATTGGTGGTTGGAGTGGTTGGACTAGATGATCTTAAAGGTCTTTTCCAACCTTAATGATCCTATGATTCTATGAAAGAAGCCCAAATCTCAGGGGTGGTAGTAGATGGCGTGCAGGCATCATCCCCTTTCTGTCTCAGATGACTACAAGATAGTTAGCTGCGGAGTTGGTGTGCTCCATAGTTCTTCAGGCAGTGATGGCCCCCTGCAAAATGCTAATAACTAAATAGCCAAGGACTCTCAGGTACCAGTGGTGGCACTGAAAATATGGCAACCCTTGGTTCTGAGACACTCCAATCAGCTGCCTGTAGCAAATGGTACGATTACACTCTAGCCTTCAAAACCGCCGAGGTTCAGTATGACTTCGCCACACAACCATATGCAGACTAACTTCATGTGACACTTCAGCCAGGGTAGCATCATCTGGGAGGGTGAACGTCCCATGACCTGGTTTGCCACATGCCTCTGCTGGGTCACAGGGATTCCCTGCAATACCACGTTGCCCCAAGTCCAGCTGGCATCAACAAAACAGCCAGCCTCAGTCAGAACAACGTGGGCTCATCTTTCCTGCATGTCACTGATAGCAATAGCACATCCTGTGGCCTCATGGTGACATGTATGTGCACCGTGGAGCCAGATGACAGCCACCCTACTTGTGTTTTCCCTCAGGCAGCCAGGATGAAGTCCCAGTGCTGTGTAAGTGTGATTCAGGATTTCAGCCAAAATGTTGCAACAAACACATTTGTCTTGCAGAGTAAGCAAATAAAGTGGCAACACTGCACCAGTAAAGAACAGGAAGCATTTGATGATGCTGGCTCCAATTTTTTAGCCTATTAAGATTTCCATTACCCTCAGGCTCATTATTCAGCAATAAGTAAACACCAATAAATCTGAAATAACAAGTGAAACACATGCACTTAAGAAAAAAATAATCCTAGTAAATGTTCCTTCTTTTAGCACATTAGAAACACTCAGCACAACAGTACTAGGGTGGTCATGATGCTCTGAAATATATTCCATTCTCCAAAACAAGCATCCCACAAGCCTTTGCAACCAGGAATGAAGGGAGGCTCCACAGTGGAAATCCTCTCACTGATCTCCTTCATGACCATCTCTGAGAGATTCCTTTTTTTGCAGAAATTACAGGAACTAAAGTAAATGCACCAGCATTCCCTCCTCACTCCAATGCCATCAGGAGTAGTGCAATCTGGACACATCTTTGTGTCTGTGCCATGCTGTCAAGGACTTAGACTGTATTTCGTGGGTGTGGAAATCCTTTCTCTTTTAAGCTTACAGAAATCTTTTTCCCAACAGAAGAAAGATGACCTTTTTTTTGCCACTGTGCGGGTTAAAACACCTTGTCAACCTGTGATCAGATCCATATTCTTCCTTTTTCATTAAACTGTGGAGGGTTTATTCTACATTTCCCTAAGTAGGGATTTTAGTTTTTCTATTTTCCGTTATTAAACAGGAAATCTCTCCACTGCTTCTCCACTTTCTCTAAGCTTTGTTTACATTCTACTTCCATTACCAGAATTATTCTTACATTTTTCCATCCCCTCTTCTGAACAAACATTTACACTGACTCTGAATGACTCTTATTATATATAAAGGGAAACAACAAAGCAAGTGAGAACAAAAGTAACATCTCTGTGGGAGGATGAAATGTGGCTGCTCCCACCACGCTCACAGTGGCCCTGGGAAGAGACTGCCAGCTTTGAGCATCCCTGACTGCAGCGGCATGAAAAAAATGTAGATGTGCACCAAACAGTGCATGAAGCCATGAGAATTATACAGCAATATGTGCCACAAAAGTAAATTACCTCTGTGCTCATGGGTTCTTATCTATCTGTACAATTATTAGGACATATCTTCTGGACTCAGTTGATACAAGCAATGTGGCTCTCATTTGTCCCTCAGACCAGCAGCTTTGGGCAACTGGCACATCAGGTTTGGTCTCCTGCCCTGGCAAGCCTGCTGCTAGAGGTCAGTAGCTTATGGTTACTGTGGCTCACACCACTGATACTAAGATTTGTCTTCTCATCTCTTTGGGATGTGTTAGAACCCAAGCTGGGCTGTTGAGCACTGAATCAGTCCTTGTTTCTGCACTTGCCTCACACGTGGCCTGCCAGCTGAACAGCTGCAGCAAAGACTTGTTTGCCCAAGCAGCTCACAAAACCTTTTTCACCCAAGGCTAAATACAAGGTCTTGCACTTTAGTAGAGGTAATCCCAGATATGAGTACAGACTGTGAGAAGAACTCATTGAGAACAGCCCTGAAGAGAAGGCCCTGGCACAGCTGCCCAGAGAAAGTGTGGATGCCCCATCCTTGATATTCAAGGCCAGGTTGGATGGAGCCCTGGGCAGCCTGAGCTGGTGTGTGGCAGCCCTGCCCACAACAGGGGAGTTCGAACTAGAAGATCTTTAAGGTCCCTTCCAGCCTAAGTCATTCTATAATTCTATGATATGATTCTATGGCGTGATTCTAATACATTGAGAACAGAACCAGATGACACAACCATATGCCTTCTTCTGCTCCAAGCTTGCTATTTGTCTCATAAATATTATCTTACATTGGTATCAGTTGGGCTATAGATAATCCACAAAAAGATGGGAAATTCCCACTTTTCTGTACTCCACTTTTTTTTCCAAAATTTGAATATGCAGCTTGCAACATCCAGAGACATGTTGGACATCTTTGCCACAGATGGTCTTTAGCAAGTTTATTGCTATCCATGAGAAACAAGAAAATAATCTGCTTGGAGGTCCCAAGATGGATTTGCAGGCCTGGTGGCTGAACAAAAACAAAAAAGTACTTTTACTTGAAATCTGAACATATTTGTTCTGTAAATCATTGCTTGACAATAAACCCACACTGTTTTCAGAGTTGCTTTTTATTGTAAGCATTTAGCATCTAATTTCCAGAGATATATTAGAGTAAAAAAAATGGTATTAAAATTTCCTGACATAGTTTACACTTTCTATGTGCTATTTTCAATGTGCTAGTATCAATTTTATGCTAAAATTGTGGCAGATCTTTTGTATCTTATGGATCTGTTTTTAGATGCATCTCCTGCCCTTTTGTGTTTGTAAAATATGATCTACAAATGTCTAGATATTAATTCTAGTGAAGATGTTTTACAAGGCAGCCTTTCAACTGAACAGCCGATGTTAATCCCACCCACACATCCTGGTAAAGTAGCACAGCAGTTTTTTTAAACTCTGGCTCAGTGTCTCATCTCTTCTATGGTGATGAAAATGAATACTGCATCTATCGCAAGGCATGTCAAGCTCTCTATGGAATTTATTATGCTCTCTGCACCAAATGTTCTACCAGCAGGTCTGCCTCGTGCTGTTCAGAACATGTATAATTAGAAAAGAATTCAGCTGATGCTGGAAAGAATGACCGTCCATAACTCATCAGGTTAGAAAGCTGGAAGCTCCAGAGCAGAAAAGAAATGAGTGGAATATTCAGCTGAAGAGGAAAAATGTATTTTCTTCACATTCTTGCTGTGAGAATAACCATTCATATGTAAGATGCAGTCCATTATCTCCTCTTCAAAGAGGCAACCACTCTCTTCACCACAAGGTCATGTTCTTTTCTAAAGCTGTAAGCAGCAGACACAAGACATTAGCAGTGGTCCCATGGGGCTAACAGCACGAGCTTTGGACAGTTGGAGGGCCAGTCCTAACTTAGTATTTCACTCTCCCACCTTGGGCTATTTTTTATTTTCAAGACCATGGAGAAAACCTCACGTTGTGTGAGACCTCAGGAGCTCTGAGAACCAACGCAAACAGAGATTGCAGGCATGTCTTGTCCTGTCCTCTCCAACATTGCCACTACTATTGGTTACAGAGAGCATTACATCAAGATTCTCATTCTGAGCTGATTAACTTTAATCCTTGTTCATGCTTTCAGGATTTTGGACTCATCTTACAGTATAACAACATCTAATTTAACTGCTCCCCACATCTAACAGATTTCCAACAATGAGGATCACATTTTCTTTCATCCTTCTTTCATCCTCCTTGTACTGTCTTTCCCAACTTTCACAGCTGCACTGAGTTCCTTCCTCATTATCAGAAAGAAAGCACTGAACTCTTAATCTTGGGAAGAGCTGGCAAGACACTGTCTGCAAGGAGTTTTCTGACAAAACTCCTCATCTTCAAATTGGAAACACATGCATTGACATGACTGACATACAGGATAGGGCTTAAGGATCATTTTAAAACATTTTTTAAGTTTCCTGAGGAATCATTTTTCTTCACTCTTAAATAAAAGTCCTGATTATTGGAGATTCTTAGAAAAGAGAAGTTAGTTTCTTTATATTTTAAGAGGCTGATAAAGGCTCAGACTCTTAGTGAAAGGCTTTTCCATCACTAGTAGAGTGGTGAGCGTAGGAAACTGGGCTCTGACCTTTTAGTTCATCCTGATGTGTCTAGTCTTCCACTTATGTGCCTGAGAAGTACTCTCCTTCTTATAGTGACAAGGAACAGATGCTTAGGGTAAGCACAGAAGAACTAGGGCATATATCACGGAGTGATTCTTTCTCATTACACTCAACAATTTTCCAGGAAGGGATGGTTTGGGATTTCTTGAGGTGAAGTGATGGTTTGGGATTTCTTGAGATAAAGGTTATATACATGGGCAAACACTTCAAAATGTCACATATTTGGCCATTCCTTAATGAATTTGTCTCATCCCTTGCCCAGAAGCAAGGAATCATACATCTCCATCACTTTGCAACTGCTGTCTGACACTGTCACTGTTACCTGTGCAAGTACACATCAAGTAACCATTTCTTCATCTTCTCAACTATCTTCAGCATTTCACAAGGGCAGTTCTCAGAATGAGAGTCTTGGTGTGATGCTCTCCATAATCAGTAGTAGTGACAATGCTGGAGAGGACAAGTTCTGTGCACATCTGCAATCTCTCTTTGCATTGGTTCTCAGAGCTCCTGAAATCTCATACAATGCAAGGCTTTCTCCATTGTCTTAAAACTAAAAGCTCTTGCTTTTTTTCAGAGTTAAAGAAAACAGAGCTTTTTAACCCCTCTTATAGATCATCTGCATGATAGCTACAGTCATCCTTATGGCCCTACTCTCTAAATTGAATAAATCTGTTTGCTTTAAGATGCAACAAAACTTTAGGTCCTTAGTAAGTTCTTTTGTACCAATACAAAATACTGTTCTGTTGCACTCTCTAGGCCTTTCACTATTGCCTTCTGGCTCTTTCGATGTTTTTTTTCTCATTTTCATTTTCCATGGAGACACATCCCCTACATTTTCTTTCCAAACTGTTGTGCAGTGGGAGTGGGAGAGATAGATAAACATCAGGTCTGCAATTGAAACAGCGCCATAGAATATAAATAAAGGTATACCACAACAGTAAGATTAAAAGGCTTATCTAACAATTGATCATTAAAAGTAATCTACACATAAACAATGGATCTTATGCTATGACCCTCACTCCTCCCATGGTGAATTTCTATATAATCAGAACGCATTTGTAATCACACTTCATAGTATATTTTGAGGCAATATGTGATGGCCAAATTATATAAAACACAGTGAAGTTAAGAAACTGCAGCTGAACTAATAATATACTCTCTTGGAAGGAAACACTGAATAAATTGGGTATATTTTTTGATAGGCAAATAAAGTTCTTGCATGAGCTCTGTTACATTTCTCTTCATTCTTTATTCATAACCTTTCAAACTAAATATTCCCCTAAACTTCCAAAGTGTTAGTATTTTTTAATGTGTCTTTTACCATGACTAATCAGCATGATTAATTCAAGCTTAAGAGAGTATTTCTCATTAGAAAATAATGGTTTCATCTAATTATTGAGTAATGGTAGCAATTTTTGTGTTGGATGTTTTGTACATATGTTGACATATGTGTATTAAAGATTTACAAAGTTAATTCAGACACAGATGTTCCTAACAGAAGCAACATAGCTTTCTGTAATGGAAAAGGAAAATAAAAATAATTCCCTTCAGACAAAATGCAAGATAGAAACAAAAGTATTTCCAGGTACAACATTGTGTAAGGAGCACTAGTGAATAAAGGGGGGAGGCGTGGTTTTGCAAACCATTCACAAAGAAGTTTAAGCAGCAGAACTAAATTTTACCTTAGGGTCTCTCACCGAGTCATTCAGAAATAGAGCAAATCACTTTGGACCAGATTTTATAAAGTTTCAGATGATTTCACTTGTCTCATTAATTTCTGTCTGCACCGTCTGAGAGGAACAAGATTTAACCTACAAATAATGCAGTTCCTAGAGATCTCTCTTAAAGCTGCAGGTTCTCTGAAACATCAAAGCCTGTCATAAGACCTTGATCAAGAAAAGCTCCTCAGCGTATGTATAAATAAGTGATTGCTCTCTTCCAGTAGCCGACTCAAAGGGGCCCACACTGCGCAAGTGTTAATCTGCTCCAAGGTCTAATGTAGCCACGCACTGTCTGGAAGCGACTGGAAAATTTGGGGTGCAATTGGGAGCTGGCCAGCTCTTGCCTGCAATCGCTAGTCAGTCCGTTTCTTTAAGCTTAGCTGTAGAACTTTCGCATGTGGTTTCCCCTAGAGGAGACTGTAATACTGGCCAGCTTCACATCCTACGCAAAGTTCAGTTAGTTAGCTTGGAAAGTTCTTTGAGGTCCAGAGATGACAAATACACAGCAATGCAAAAGCTTATCAGATTGTTACAGCATCAGAATATAATCATTCATCTTGAAATTCAGCTTTAGAGAAGCAAGTGAAAAGAGGGTAAATGTATTTTCATGAAATCTGAGCCCATCCAAATTTTTCAGTTCAGATTATGTTAGCCACTTCCCTTTCCTGAGCCCTCCTTCTTCCCATGCACGAACGTCAGATCAAATCTGTTGTTCACTCCTGCCAGTGCAAAGGGCTTCTCTAAATACTGCTTTGCTAATTTAGACTGATCTCATTCATTTATTTGCTCTTTCCTTGTTTGTGATCCTTCACTCTGGGGGGCACCCAGGAAGGTAGCAGTTAAAGCCTGACACAGCAGCCTATTTCTCTCTTGTGTGAGATCAAAACCCACCTCTCACTGAAGAATTGTATTTACAGTCCCTCCTCACCACAGAGATAATTGCTGCCAGCATGACAAAGACTCGCACGAAGCTTTAGCCACATCCATAATTAATCCTGCTTTTCAGCACCCCTTGCTTTATCTCCTTTCCTGCAGTTCAGTTCACAAACAATACATTGCACAAAAGAGAAGTCACCCACCTACTAGCACAATAACTGCACCTCTTTTATGTATGAGAAGGCATTACCTGAAAGAAAAGCACTCTTCTAGGACTCTAGCCCAAGAAATCTGAGGGCTGACACCTGTTCTCTGTGTGTCTTTCCTTATGTACATTTCCAAAAAATCAGAAGAAGGATCTAATTATTGAGATGCTGATCCAGACCAGAAGTGAATATCCAAAATACAGATGGTTACTTTATTATTATTATTATTACTATTATTATTGTTATTATTATTATATTGCGTATAAACATAAATGGAAAATGGCAAAAGTGTTTCAGCTTTTCTTCCACAAGTCCCTGTGGTGGACTACGTTGTGTTCATGTGTATGTATCTTTTGTATAGATACATACATGAAAAAGCACTTTAAAGAATGGTTTTTCTTTTTATATCTTTTCAGTTTCAGCTAAACCCTTGGAAATTGGTTGAGCTATTAATGGACTGCTTCTAATACATGTCAAGATCTGTGATGGCCTCCCAGACAGCCAGGAGATAATTGAAGTTAAAAACAAAAAAACTTCACACCTTGTGGGTGGGATTCAGAGCCAAGGAGATTATTTTACATGTGCTTCAGCTCACTTCTGCTGTGAGCAGCTTGTGGTGGCCTATCTCGACATCGTTCCCTGACAGATCTGATCACTCCAACAGTGATTTTCAGTTGAAGAGATTGAGGTCATATCTGCCCATGTAAACAGTAACACGCTGCAAATAAAGCTCTTTTAAAACAAAGCAGAAGGAGGAAAAATGTGAACACTCCATACACGGCCCATCAGCATTCAGGTGTAGGCCATGCAGCATGGTTTTGGGAGAGAGATGCTATAATGCAAGGCTTGAAAGGAGCTTCCTGTCTTGTCAGTGCTGAGCTCTTGAGTTCACCTCTGCTATCACAGAGGGGTTCCAGTTCAAAGGGAACTGTGGTCCCCTCTGGTCCAACAGCTACGAATCCCTTTTTTTTACTGTACATCACTGAAGTTGTCATATAAATTTTCCCGGAGCTGGAGCTTTAGGAGAAAAATAGCAAGCATCATCAGATTTACGATAAAACCGTACAAGTCAGTAAAATGTTTGCCTTTATGAAAATCTTAGTGAGGTCCATTGTTGAATAAAGATGAAGTTAAGACCACAATGAAATCTCAGAAATCCAAGCCTGACCCCTAATTTTGCCCCAGGATTTTTGTACTGCCTCAGGATAGGGATCTTCCTTCATTTCACTGAAAGCATTGGGACTGTCTAGTTTTGCAAGGCTGGGAACAGAGTGCTCACCATCTCACAGGATGGAGCCATCTGTGCATCAATGCCCTCTGTGTAAATCTGTGTTGTAGCTCTTTCTATCTTATTCTGTGGGGAGTGGAGTGCTCTTCTGAGTGAGCTTGACACGTGTTCAAAAAACACTTGGTGACCATTAACCACAATCAATCCTTCAGATTAACTCCCACACTATTGTTATTCTGAAGGAGTCAAGTTTTGGTGCAAGGAAAAATCGCATGCATTGATGAAGTGCCAAATGATGACGCTGCTTGATGAGCCTGCTGTCAGCGTGTAGCTCATGGACTGCATTTAGACTGTGTACCTGGAGAATCCCACATGCGGCAAAGCAACCGCTGATATGAAACTGAAAAAACATGATTTGCTAATTTACAACTAATAATTAAAAGGGCCTGTCAGGGAGCCAAGCTTCCTCAGCATGTGTTTAACATTACTTCTGAGAAGGTCATTGCTGACTTCTCTGGGAAAGGAGTTCCGGAGAGGGTACAGTAAGTGCACAGAGTTTAAATGAGCAGCCCCGGCGCAGACATTTCACAGTCTTCAGGGATGCACAAACAATTCTGCCTTGGCTGTGCAGAAACAATGCCCTGTATTCACAAAGACTACAGGAACTTCAATATTGTGCGGAGGGGAGGCGGGGGTGAGGGAAGTCTTGAAATATGGATAAATTGGTATTCACCAAGTGCCATTCCTTAATTTACAACAGTCTTTAACTTCGGAGGCAATTGCCAAGGTGCTCATAAAAAGAGAAATGATGAATATTCAGGATGTCTTCTGAATCCATTAGGTTACTGAGGATGAGGTCTCCATATGTATAACTTCAGCTGTTTTCACATGCTGGTAGAGAGAGTGCCAAGATGGCGTCAGGAAGAAAAATGGTTCCTGAAGTTGCCAATGAGGAGAGAGAAAAGAGCAAAAAAGCAAGCATATATCAAGTGCATGGAAATGAAAATTTGTTTAAGTACAGTAATTCAACCAAAACGTGCACTGCACGGCATGGCTCTCTGGCACAGCCAGCTCCATGGACAGGTGTGCTAGTTAGCATTGAGTCACTGTCAAGTTAAAAGCAGTCACTGAATGGTTTTCTTTTTCTGCACTGTTCCTTCCAAGGAGCTCGGAAAGTGTGAGTGAACTCAACCTCAGGATGAGGAAAGGCTCGAGACGAGGAAAAGCTCAACCTGCAGAGGCTGAGACAAGCACTAAGTGCTTGGCCCTAGGTGAGGAGCCAGTCGATGAGGGACCAGGCTTTCTCCTTCATCTTCTTCGCCTTTCCCCTCTTTGACAACATTTCCAACAGCCTAGATAAGGTACAAGAGGTACTTGCAATCACAGTTGGTAACTGATGAGGAAAACATGCTGTCCAGCTCTTACAACCCAGAAAATAATATCTTCTGGATGCCATGAATCACTAAGGATCACAGGCCATTAATCACCAGAAGGTGGAAGGGACGAGTTTAAAGCCATGTGTACCAAACGTAGCTGAAAGCATGATTCATCTTGCTTTCTCACCAAGGAATCACAAGGGTTAGAAGATTAAATAATGCCAGAGCCTCCTGTGCTCCGCTGGTAGCAGGGCCAACCCTCCTGTTTAGAAGGGGAGTCTTTGGCCACAGGAGGTGTGCGCTGCAGCAGCTGGTACAGGAACATGTAAAGTGACATTCCCTTGGTCCACCAGGTTTTCCCTGGGAGACTTCAGATACATTCACTGGGATTCACAGCAAAAGCAGAAGGCTTATATAACAGTGTCTGTCTCTTGTGTTTGTCCATATTCTAATTTGGCATTTATTTGGGTTCAGAGCCTTTTGGATGCTTGTGTGGTGGAACATCCCAAATTTGGCTTTCTAGAACGAAGGAGCTTACTCTGTGAGGCTCTTCCTATTTGCAATATTGAGTTGTAGTCACCTTATTTTCCAGCTATGACCGTAACATTTGGTGGGCAGAGTGGGGACACAAGGAAAGTTCTCCCTGGGGAAATAGTGGATAAAATGTATTAATGTTTGCTATTGACCTTGAAGCAAGTAAGAACCAGCAGCTGATGACTAGACAGTGCATGAGGCTTCACTGCAGATATTGGCTTATCAAAGATTCATAGCTCAGGAATCATCAGGTGTGTGACTTACCCTTTTGGCTAAGCTGGGATGCAGGGAGCAGGCTCTGCCTCAGACATGAAAGTTGCACTACCTGCCTATCAAGAATGATTAGATTATATACATGGCTAGTTTAATCCTTTGCATGGCCTTTGGGGTCACCCACCTGCTTTTAACAAAGAATGCTGATACACCTGGAGCAGAGCAAGTGATTGACTACATAAAGACAAGTACAGTTTCTAAGACTTGGATTAACTAACAACAGAATTTGAGTTCAGTTCAGTTCAGGGTTGAGTTTCTCACTCTGCAGTTATTTACAGAACAATTCGTGTTCACATAGCTCAGCTTTCTGGGGTGTTGGGTGTTCTTTAGGACAGTTGTTTTCTCACAAATCAGTCCCATGTGGGACTGATTGTCACTTCTAGTTAGGCCATTCACAATCTGTGATGGAATGAGCAAAGCACAATTCACAAGAGAGAATGATGGAAGTATTCCATCATTAATTCCAAGCATTTATATTCACCCATGAGTACCTTGCCCAAATGCAAACATAGGCATTTTCAAGAAGAATAAGAACATGATGACGAACTGAACAAACCCCCAAATAAGTGTTTGCAGGAAGTTGTCAAAAGGAAGACAAATGATATAAACACCCTGGTCCAAAGCATGTGTGTCATAGTATTGTTCTATGGATGTGTTCCAGGACCACCTTTCCTCACTGTGCACTCAGTTGCAATCACCAGGAGCACCTCCGGGCACATGAGCACATGCTTCTTCTGCTGCTTCTAAGGTTAACATGAATAATGTTCCACGGTCTGTTACTGTGGAAATTCCTACAATCATCCTGCAAAAGCAAGCCAAAGAATTATAGCTACACATTAATAAGAGAGAACCAAGCACAGTGTCTCAAAGATGGCAGAATAACACCTCAGCAGTAGCCAACAGGATGAAATGGCTCCAAAAGAGTTTTCCCCGATCTACTGTCAGCAGTCATCCCTTATGCAGTACTCTGAGGAGTTCAACTACACAGTGCATTCTGGGCTTGCAGCAGCAGAGGCTGCACTGAGGCGTTCAGTTCAGCTGGTGAGCTCCAGTCTGTCAATTGTATGATTAGCCATGGTCTGAGAAGGTAGCCAGCAGTGTCTGCATTCCAAACCACAACTAAGAGTCTCTTTCACAGTTCATTGCATTGCAATGAAAATTAATTTTCCTTCATCATTTTATTCTTGTGAAGTAAAAAAAAAAAAAAAAGAGAGAGAGAGAGAGAGACTTAGTAGAAGGGAAAACCCACAGGGCACTTAGCTGAAGGAGCTCTCTGAAAGAGGCTCTAGGATGGAAGTCTTGTCTGTCATCTCAGCTGCTAAGTAATACTAGTGGTGGGACTCTTGGAAAAATTAGTACAAGTTGCATTGCAAAAAGAACGACTGTAGAGATGTTTCTGTGTACTTTTATGGTTGTGGTGAAGACCAGTGGGCATTAAACTTGTCTTCAGAGGTATAATTTGGGTAAATATCAACTTTCAAGTCTCCAGTCCCTGAAGTTAAAAGGCAGATTCCCCATCAGCCACTGCCCAGTTTCCAGATCTTGCACTTACTACACTGTGTGCAGGTATTCATGCCACCAAAAATCATGGCAACATTTCCAGAGGTATCTGTATTCAGAGTGGTTGGGTACATACTTTGGAAGCTATGATGACTTTCCCAGGCCTTTCTTTTCCAGGCAAAATGAAAAGCACCAGTTAAAAACAGAACCTCTATATATCTTGTCCTGCTATGAATAACAGTTTCATTTATTTTTCTGCTTTCTTCTATCTAAAGAAGCAGCAGTTTCTATGTGAATTATTGCACATGCTGGACACTGCCAGTTAGGACAAAACTGTTATCCTATTCCTTGCATATTCCTTAGCATCTACTGCCATTGTTTAGGGCATTCATAGCTCCAGTCCTATGAAGTAATTTCACACAGTTACCTGCAATTCAGTGCAGTGAGAAGGCCTGAATCACTTAGAGACTGACAGTTCTAGTTCTGGCATCCAGCATTTTCATTTCTCTGTCATAGGAGATTTTCATCCAAGTATTTGTATAAAAGTATGTGTAGGACTTCAAGACCAACAGAATTAGGAGACTAAATTTTTGTGCATTTCTATTCCACACTAACAGTAGCAGTGGAGACTTCCCACATTGTAGTGTCAACGTGCTCCAGCACTGACAACTCTTGGGAAGACTTACTATCTTATGCTTCTTGATCCTCCATGCCATTTTCCACACCTCAGTTGATTTCACTCTTAAATGGAGAAACACTTAAGAACGAGCTGCAAAGGACCATCTGAGCTGCTTCACGTGGATGAAGGTCTGACCATGCTTCTTTTGAGATTTCATTCTCTGGATTCAAGGGCTTTGTTCACAACAAACTCGACTTATTAAATGACAAAGTCATCTATTCAAATGCAACAGGCTTAAACATTTTCTTTCTTCTAACAGCACAACTTCATTCACTTCAATGGAATTGCATTTGGTTTACACAGGTGTGAGGGGGAAATCAAGTAGCATATAGAAATGTTTTCATTTGAAATATTTTTGGAAAAGAAGGGTAAAAAACCTGCTTTTAGACCAATGCAAACATTTTCATGGAAATTTTCATTAGGGTTAAAATTTTCTGGACAAAAACGAAATGATTTTTTTTTCCAGTAAAATAGTTTGATATTCAAAAATCCCACAAACATTAAATGGAAATCTAAATATTTTCACAAAAATTTTAATTGTATTTTTAAAGCGCTTGGTTTCCACTTTTTTTTTTTTTTATAATCAAGAACTGAGGTCTTTTATTAAAAATACTTAGAAAAACTAACTTATTTTTTTTCAAAATGTCCCATAACAGCTCATATTTAATGAAGTTTAATAGATGGATTATGAGAGGTATGAATATGAAACAAGCAAAAAATTATCACTGAGCTCGACAGACAAACTGTGGAGGTCAACATACATGAAAGCCAGGATGAACATGAGTTGTTTAAACTATGTTTTTAAGATGTTTCTGGTAAGATATTTAATAGAAGGGCAAATGAAGGACAAGGGTAAGGCTTCTCCTTAAGTGAGATTTTACACATCTTGCATAAAACTGAGAAGGAAATTAAAGGAAAATGACAGAAGGTGGAAAAAAATCTTAAGTAGATCTCAACCAATAGTCATTTATGTACGTTCTTAGTCCCCTTGAGACACTGATGCCCCTATATAATTCAAGAATCATCTAGCCCACGTGTTCTAACATTTCATTAGATCACAGCAAGGGAGCTTAATCCAGGCATTCTCAAACTTCTGTGTCCTGCAGTTGAGTGTTTGGTAGTCAGGCATATGGCTGCCCATGAGAAATTCCAAGAACTTCAGTGCTCAGTTTGTCCAAACCCACTGGAAATCTCTTATCTAGGTATCGTGTACGTTTAGGCAACAGAAATACTCTGGGGCCAGGTAAAGAAAACAGTACTGAAGCCTGGATCTCTTTCTCCTCCTTTTTAACAGCAGCAAACAGTCCACATGCATGCCTTCCATTTAAATGTGATTCAGCACAGTGAAGTGCTGAAGTTTCATTCAGTGGTAATGCCATTGCCTAGTTATACAGAAGAATAAAGAATAAACCACAGAAAATGAAGAATGAGGTCCTGAAAAAGGCCTGTAGACACATTTTTTAATACCAGCTCTTCTAAATGTGAGAAGAAAGTCATGATTCTTGTTCACAAACCATTTCTCTACGAAGATCGTTAGAATTAATAAAGATGATGCACAGTTACACTAGGATAACATAAGGCCCTGTCTGGAAAGGAATCAACGCTACAGAGCTTTAAGAATACGATTCCTGACGAAGAAAAGAAGAGGAAGATGACTTCTGTTAAGTCAAACTAAGAGTGAATGGCCTCATCTCAATTGTATCTGCACATATCACACTACCATGTCGGCCTAGATGCGCAGAAGGCTCATCAACTGTGAGCAAATAATGCTGACTGACTGGGGATCAAAGACTCCCCAGACTTCTGGGACAGACCTGGCAGAAATAAGAGATGCCTGAATCTGTTCCTCAACCTCCTCCTGTACTTTCTGTCTGGGGTGATTTAGGTGATGTCAGAAGCCATAGACTGAGTGAATGTGAGAAGAGCAGAGACAAACTATACGGGAAACAGTTAAAAATAAATAGGAGCTGTGTATTTGACAAACAGTTCTGAAACATGTAAGATTTATAACACGCTGTAATATCCCTGAAAATTTTGTAACATCATCTCAAGAGGCAGTCCATGTCTGCTTCACATGCGTTAGATAGGCCATAGCAAAAAGCACTGAAATCATCATTTAGGTTAACAAGAAAAAAAAAAAGGAAAAAAGGAAAAAAAAAAAAAAAAAGACATGGGGAAGAAACTGAAAAGGGAAGAGAGGAAATGAGAGTCATCATGCCACCATACCTGTCCCAGCAGAATGAAAATCCAGAAGCCACTTTCTTACGAGGAAAAGAACCAGGAAGGAAGTTTTCAGCAAAATAAGGATAGCAAAAGGGAGGTTAAGCTTCCCTCTGAGCAGAAGGAGAATTTCTTTCATGGTGTTGCTCTCTGAGTCTAACAGGAAGAGACTTAAGAGGTTACATCTGCTATGTTTCCCCAAGAGATCACTGAGAGCTGACTTGACTGCCCTTCAGGCATCTCCTCAAGGAGACTCGTTTCCCCTGTCAGACAGGAGTGTAACAAGGTCTAGTGACTACAAGACAAAATCAGCAGGATTAAGGCATGCTGCTTATAACAGGGAGTGTGTTCAGTTGCTGCAGCAATTGCCCTAGACAGCGTGTGACAGATTCTCCCTTGGTATGAGGTCTCTGAATCAAAACAACATCTTTTAAAAGACAGGTTTGCTCTTAATCTAAAGGTAAAAAATTTTATGCAGGATTATCAAATGTACAAACGTGGCCCTTGTTTGACAGGAATGTAAGTAAGATAACCATAATATAGCTGTTTCTCCTACCTTAAAATCTATGAAACTGCAGAGGAACAAAGCTTTTATTGTCTTTTTGCATCTCACTAAAATCAAGTACCAGTTGCAGAGAACTCTTCCTTTGAAGTCAGGTGCCCCTTGCTAAGGGGTGGCTTCTTCCCCTGTGTTTGGCACTTTGCTCATAGAGGCTCAGAGGGGCTCACACTGCAAGTCTCTCAGTTGGTTATCATTCCTCCAGTATAGCCTAAGAGGGAAGAACAGCTGTTCTGAGAACCCCTTCGCTGAGAGCTATGTGAGATGTGTGGCAGGTTTCAAATATCGGATGGTTAAAAGTCCATGAAGACTAAGGATTATATGGCTGAGCCAGGATGCAGTCACAGCCCTGATCCTACAGTCAACACCAATAACTTCTGATGTTCCTGTGCATAAATTGTCCACTGATTAAAGAGCATTAAGAACAGTATCCCCATGTCATAGCTTTTCTGTGATTACCCGCTAAGAATTTCTTTGCAGCTTTTTCATAGATCCTCTGTACTTGCCAGTAACAAGTCTCATAACATGGAATGACCTGATTTTCCCCTTCATTTCTTTTGCTTTTTGCTTCTTATTTGGCCTTAGGCTTGGAGGGAGACTGTGTCTGCCTAGGTATTTTGAGAGGTCCTGCGTGCTGAATTTGCTACTGCAAACCTCATCGTTATTTTTGCTATTAGAATCATTACTCCATGCTCAGATGCCATGCAAGAAAATGAGGCAGCTGGCAGACAGCCTAATAGATCATAGATTATACACTGTCAGAGATGCAAGCTGTACTTACCTTAAGATTTTAATATGTTTAAAACCTGTGATAAATTATCAAGAAAAGTAATATAAAACGTAGGATAAAGTGTGAGCTCAGTTTACTTCAGGCTTTCTACTATGTAGGGACCAAAGAAGAGGTGCAGAATGGGTGGATCACGTTTTTTATAGCTTGGCTGCAATGTCAAAATTGGATTGGCTTAAAATATTTATGACATGAGTGAAAGAAAATCTGTGAAATACTCAGAACTTAATGTGCATACTCTTAATGTGCTTGGTTGAGGACAGCAGAGCGGGGAATTGAGAATAACTTGTTTACTGCCAAACAGGTCTCCGTAGTACCTATCTTCGCTATGTATTAAAAATCGTGGCTGAGGCCAGGAATGCTGGAGCTGGAATTAAGGACAAGAACACACAATAACTTTAAGTAATGGCAGAGAGATTTAAATAGCACACATCAGCAGAAAAGAATGGGGAAACCTACAGTACACTGACTTCATTGATACCCCATTTATCAGCAATTACTGACTCCATTAAAGGCAGAGTTTACAGCAGACAGAGAAACAGAGCCTAAAATATGTCCCAACAGATGGACGGAGAGTGTCAGTGATGCCGTATTTCAAAGGCATCTGCAACTTTGTTATCATTGTACATGGAGTCAGAAAGACAGCGAAAAACACTGGAGTAAGGGCCAGCAAATGATTTACTTGACCCTGCATGGGCAGAACTGACAGCAAAAACCTCATTAATTCCTCAGGTCATTCTGGAAGACATTAATTTGGTTTGGACTGGGGACGAGGGGAGATTTTCCAGACATACACCAGGAATTATGAAATCTCTATAGCCAGAGGAAAGTATGTCCAAATCACTTTCTGCATAAATCAAGCTGACTTTCTGAAGAAGGATAATATGCCTAATCAGGGGAGTTATGGAACTTCTTGTACTTATTAGACAGAAAATAAAACAGTATATTATTTGATAATCAACTTGGGGAAGATTTCTTTTTTTTCTCTTTCTTTTGCTCTTGCCAGAGAAGAGCTGGAAAACAAGTCTCTGGTGTGTGAATAGCTGTGCGTGCTCTGATGGTATTCGTGTGTTTGCAGAGTGATATGTGGAGATGCACACGTATTTACATACATAATGCATGTGTCTAATTTTACTCAGCCTGCTGTATTGATGCACCTTTTGGCCTTCTACCTCCATGCTGCAGAATGCCAAGGACCATCATCTTCCCTCTCTGACACTCTTCAGCTCTCACTCAACATCAGCCAGAAGCAGCTGGTGAGCAGGGGGCCAGCAGGGCTGAGCTGCTCCTCAGACCATGCTTCTGCTGCTGCATGGCCCCTCTCCACCAGAACTGGTGGGACCATTGATTTGTGGACAGATTGAAACCAAGTCTGGCCTGCAGGACTGCATGGGGTGAGCAGGAGTCCTCCTTTGCAAGTGATCCAAGCTTAAAAAAGAAGAGATTTGACTAGGTGTCCCCATCCTCATGGTTGGGATCTCCAGACCCAACAGCAAAAAGAGCCCTTACAAATAGCCAGGAGCTGCAAGCCCCCCTTCTCCACCCCACTCCCCACCATAGATGCTTTCCAGTGCTTATACATAAGCCCTTGCTGCACAGGGTATCTTCCTCTGTACAAGATGCATTCATCATGTTTAGAGAAGGGTTATCTCTCCCTGAAAAGAACATGCATTAGTACTTTTTACTCATTCAACACTGGACACTCCCTATCAACAACAGCCTGCCGAAAGGGAAGAAAGAGGTGAATTAATCATGGGAAGAGACAATTTAAAGAAGTTTGGCTATAAAACGGAGTTCATTAGGAGGCCATAATGTATTACGGACTAGCAAGCTGCAGTTTCCCCACCTCTGCCATCCTAGTCAACCATAAACAGTGCTAATTGCATTGACACCAAGCTGTAGGATGGCAGACGACCTCTTTTAACTACTTCCGCAGAGCACAAAAAGTCACACAACACGTTAATTTGTCTATTGCAAATGCAAGTCCTCTTGCAAGATGCTTAGCTTCTTATCTCCTCAGATTGAGAGAACAGTATTAAGTGCTCTGTAGTATTCACTGTAGAGCTGCAATTATAATAATAATCATGTCACTTGGCCTTAGCATGGCAATTAGAGATCTCAAATCCCATTGCAAGTGTGCATGGTATAGAATCAAAGAATCACTACATCTCCATAGTTCTTGAACACCTTCAGGGACAGTGACTCCACCTTGGGCAGCTGTGCCACTGCAGCACCACTCTTTCTGAGGAGAAATATTTCCTGGTATCCAACCTGAACCTCACCTGGCATATCTTGAAGTCATTACCTCACATCCTATCACTCCAGAGAATGTATCTCCATAGGCATAGAACCAAGAGAACCCCGGCTGGAAGCGTAACACAAGTCCCTTTTCCCCTTCCATCCTCCAGAACATGGCAGTATCCATTTCCCCTGCTTTTTCTGATTTGCTTAAGATACATTACACTAGTTATTAACTCCTTTTCCTGGATATAGATTTCCCTCAATTTTTATTTAGTGTTTTTAACAAGCAAAACAACTCCATGGAAGATACTGGCCCTGTAGGGGATTGGTTTGGGGGCAAAAGGAGCAATTAAACAATGGACTGAAATACTAACTGACTCAGGACAGTGTTTTGTGCAGCCTGCCCATCGACTGCTTTGGACTGAGTGACAATAAGCCAGTTTTTTAAAGAAGAACATGGGGCTGTTGGAGCTGGACCAGAGGAGGGCCACAAAATGATCAGAGGGCTGGAGCACCTCCCCTACGAGGACAGGTGGAGAGAAGTAGGTGAGCTTCGAGGTCTTTTCAAACCTGAACCATTCTGTGATTCTATGATTTTCAGATATGCTCAGACTGTCTCTCTAGTGATGTAAAGGGTTCGGAAATAAAAGTGAAATATATGTAAGACCAGCTTACATGAACAGACTGACAGAAACCAAGCTCAGTACAAATGAAAATCAGAGAACAGGAAGGAATTGTTGAGCCATGAAAATTCACTGCTGGAATCCAGCATAACAAATGGCCCTGTTTTAAATAAAAACTGAGATGATTCAGATATACCAAGAGTATTTTCCCCACCATTCTCTGCACTCTTTTCTTTATTCTCTTTTTTTTTTTCTCCCCTTCCCACTCTTTTCCCTTCCCCACTTCTGTCAGAATGAGCACCGAACTACTTTCAGTTTGTTTTCCATTCAACTCCTGCTCAATTTTACTTTCAGATTCTCATTCTCAACACAATGCTGAAAAACCTAAGCTGAAAATACAGTGATAACATGTTTGCTTGTTGCTCTTGTTTTTAAATATTTCCCCGGGGATTTGTAACAAATCATAAAAATGTTTTCTACTGGTCTTAAATATAGTAAAAGCTTATTTAATTTAATCAAAACTTAAATATTAAGCCAAGTTTCATTGCACAATGTGTTTCTTTAATGGAAAAAGCTAATGAAAAACACACTAGGCCAAATTCACTCTATTTTCTTCACCAGGGAGATACTTGCTCCTTTATTACCAAGGATCATTTGTTTTGCTTCATTTTTCTGGGAACTGCCTGCAAATTTGTATAATCAGGCAGTGTTCTGCACATATTTTTCATGGTTAATTCTGAAAGAGTTTTGTCCCCATTTCTACCCCTAGAGCAGCTTTTTTTGTTGGGTTTTGTCTTTTGGAATGTGAATCTCGGCTGGATGACTCACTGGGACACTAAGTTTATCTTCATCTGTTTTACAGTAATTGGACTGGAGCAATTTCTGCAGCAGTGTCTGAGGCTGTTTCCCGCTTTGAACTCGCCACTCTCACTGACGTATGTTAATTTTAGTGATTACACAAACGAGACTCCAGCCAATAAAGTTGCTGTAGTCAAACAAATGGCTCTGATCCAAGTCTCTCTTGCTTTATCTTCAGAACTGCTGCTTCACACCATGAATGAACTGCAATCAAATAAAAATATTCACCACAACAGCTTGTCAGCAGCACAACGTGCACTATTGCTTCTTTTGCAGCAGGATTTGGGATTTCATGGCGCTACATTCTGCCTATGAATGCCTGAAAAACTCCTATCTGGGTTATAAAAGGACATTTATTCAATGAGGAGGAAAAAAAATAAAAGGAAACCGTTCAATGTTTCAGTTTTCATTCAGGTAAAATCCCAGTTCAGAAGGGGCAGGGAAGCATGTGCTGAAAATGAAGTGTGTGTGCAAGTCCCACTGAAGCCAGGTAGATTGTAAGCATATGCTGAAATGCTTATTTAAATTGGGCCCTTAATTATTATGTGCTAGGAGATTGAACTATGCTTCATATTATTTTCATACATCTATATTTATAGATGTGTGGGTGGGTGGGTGTGCACGGATATATGTAAGCTGTTCACTAAAGAACATTAAAAATGAAACAAAAAAAAAGTCCCCCTCATCCCTTCTCCTGAAGTGACAGATTATTTGATGGTTTTGACAAGGAAGACTTTAACATTTGGTCGAAACAGCCATTCAGAGAAAGAAAAATGAGTCTGGCCTCACTTTTACTTGCTTTTCTGGCAGAGTTCGCAGCTTGAGCATCACTGCTGCCAGGATCCCAGCCCATCCTTGCACATCTCACTCTGGTGGAGTGCATCTCAGCTCGCATTTGTTCTGTGCTTTAACAACACAGCTGTCATTTGAACTTATACTCTTCTCCAATTCCATCAATTGTTCCAATCATTTATTTATATCAAGTTTAAAGTGTATATAATGTTAAAGTACTGTTCACCTAACAGTGGATTTTCTCCGTGATATATCTCAGTCCCATCAGTTTATAAAGGGAGTAACTCTGCAGAGCTCTATCTAATGATACCCCTGCCTGTACCCTTCTAAGACAAGCTGGTGTTCCTGATATTGTACAAATGCAGGAAACTAATGAAACGCAGAGGCTGGGGGGAGGATTAATAAAAGTTCTCAAATCCGCAAGTTCAAAAACCGTTTTATAGACCATCAAATGTAAAGTAAGGAAAAAAATGAATGCTTTGAGGAGGGATTTGATTTAGAGGGGGCAAGATGTTTGGCTCCAAGCAAGAAGGAGCAGGCACAAGAGAAACAGTGTGGACTGTCCCAAGGAAGGGATGGAAACGTAGTCCAGGAGAGCAGCCCACCAGTAGGAAATGAGGGAAGGTGAAGCAGCTCCTGAGGGGTTTTGTAAGGCAGGAAAGTGGTTTTGAACTGAATTCGGCACTGGATAAGAAGGTGACAGGAGATGGGAGCAATATGAATGAAAAATAGTTCAGCCACAAAATTCAGCATGCATTAAAGTTTCAAGAAAAGGGTTGGTTTTTTTTCCTGATCTTATTAAAAATAAAATAAAATAAAATAAAATAAAATAAAATAAAATAAAATAAAATAAAAAATTTAAAAAGAGAGAGTTGCAATTGCTGATGTGTGAATTCTTGGCAAGCTATTGCTTATAAGTTAATGACAGACCTGCCAGCAAGGAGATGCAGCCAGACTCAGAAATTTTGGTCTCCTTGTGAGCAGAGAATCACAGAATCATAAAGTTTGGAAAAGATCACCTAGTCCAATTGTCCAAGAGAGGCACAGAAATGTTAGAAGTATTGCAAATTTCATTACCAGCAGAGCTAGGGAAATGTCTCCATCTCAGGCTCTTGCTCCAGACATATCCACCAGGGCAGGTCACACATGGGACCTGGATCCTCCAAGACTTGGGAAAGGATAAGAACCAAAGACAAGTGGGAAGAGAGCAACACTGAATGCTCCTGTTGCATATGCTTATTCTCCACCTCCCTGCTTCCAAGGTAAATGCATCAAGGATCTGCCTCATTCACCCTGTGGGCAAATGGGCACAACAGCAGGGACATGAAGTCTGCATCCTTTTTGCTCACCTCTGCACCCAGAGGTATGAAGTGAAGCATCTCTCTTGTTTGAAGAGAGATGCTACATACCACTGCCTTGTGAATTAGAAGTCATGAAGAAAGAACAAGGCAGAAAATAGACTTCTGTTTGTAAAGACAGACCTGGAGCAAAGGTGAGGATGCCAGGGCTGCTAGGTTCTGCAGCTGTACTGAGCAGATTTCTTGCTAACTTTGTCCATGTTTAGCAGTTGCCACCAATTCCCATAAATATATCTCCCACAAAAGGCATGGCACCCGAAGACCAGCTCTATCCCTGCTACCCAATACGTAAGAAATTCATGTTGCCATTAGGTTTTATCACAGCTGGGCTCAAATGGGACACTCAGCAGAACCCTTAAGCCAGTTGCTTCAGCTATGTTATTGCTCTTAGCAGGCAGAAGGCAAATGGCTGCAGGAATGTTTTATGTTTCTGTTCCATCCCTGAAGTTTCCTGTTGTTTAGAAAACCTCCTGGATACAAGGGAGATGAATTATTGATATGCCAGCCTTGGGAAGGAAAAAGCAAGGCAAGGTTAGAAAAAGGGAAGGGACCTTTGTCTCGCATAAACTGTATAATAAAGCAGGACGTTTGGTTCCCAGGGAGCTGTACACAATAAAGAGAAATCAGGCTAACACAGTCTGATGTTTATAAACTGCTAATCACAGTGATTCAGTACACATCTCTGGCTTTGCTGCATGCACAGGAGTCCCACCTCCAGGCTGGCTCTGGGGACCTAGGCTCAGCTATGACCATGTGTGCAAGAGACACTTACAGGGCCGATGCTTGTGGAGAGCAGCCATCTTAGCCACACATAGAAGTAACCTGAAGCAGAATCAGTCTGGAAAATGAATTTTTCAACTGCCCTCCACCAAGTGCATCCCACTAACACAACACTACTGTACCCTCAGCAGTAAGAAATGGGAGCTGAGGAATCCACCCACACATACGGCACAGACTCTCATGTACAGTTTGATTAGCCCCATCAGCTGGGACTTTGCTCTTCTGCATGATTGACATCTGTGGGTTTGTACCACTGGTATCTTCCTACTTCTCTAAAGCTCCTATATATGGCTCACCACCAGCCACTTCCCCCTCAGCTGCGCACGCTGAGGGCAGTTGGGAAAGTTGCAAAAACACTGGTTCACTCTTCCATGTAATTATCTCCTCGCTGTTCTTAGAAAGTTGAGAGTCACGCTCTAAAACCGTACAGCACGGTGATGAGTACCCGATGCGGCACTTGCAATGTCTCACCACCAAGCCTCTGAGCCAAGCGCAGGACACACAAAGAGGTCCCACTGTGGTGCTGAGCTTCTTCAATGAGATCATTGCTATTCTGTCTTGGTTTTTGGAAAGCAGAGAATAAAAATAAGTCAGGCAGAGATGCCCATGACTGATGGTTGTAGATGGAGAATGACATAAGGACATTGCTTGCCAGGAGAGAGAAGCGAAGGAGTGGTCTTTCAGTTCACTCGAAAAACCAATCAAGAAAGGAGCATGAAGGGGAAGCACTGCCTGAAATGGACCTGAAATGTGTTTTGGTTTGGGATTGGGGTGTTTTGTTTCATAAAACTGAAAAACTGGAGGGAAATTAAGTTTGAGCTGAAGGCTGTATTTTCGTTCCTTCTTGAGTTTTTAATGTCATTCTCAAGCAGTTTCAATAAAACTGAAGTAAATCGTAAGCGAACATTGGTTTTGAATAATGTTATTGAAATGTTGTCTTTAAAATGTCAACATCAAATGTTTCAATGTTTTCAGACTTGATCTAACTACAACAATTCATTTTCCTTGCAGAAATTTTGTATTTATTCTAAATATGTGTTCGCCAGTGGAAAAAATAAAAGCAGCTGAAAATTGTTAGCCTGCATTATTTACCAGTACAAATTTTCACATGAAAAAAATCTTGCCAAAAATAAATGTCACACAGCAAATATTGGATCTGATTGGATACAGCTACTAAGGATGGACAGGGTCACAAAAAGCTATGACCTCCCTAATTTTGACAGTTGGCAGCAGCAAATGGAAACTTCCTGTTGTAAAAGGATAAAAAATGATTTAGGATGATAAGCCTCCAAGTCTGTGAGTAAGTTAAGGAGCCCCTCTGACAACACAAAAACAGGCTGCTTAAAAAATAATAACTTCTGGTCAAAAGATTTCAACATTTTTCTCTACATTTTCTACTCAGAATTTCATTTGCTTTTGGTTAAAAATAAGGAAAGGATGTATCAATTCTGAGTTCTACCATCTTCTTAGAGATTGCCTTAATAATTCTAAGAATGTTTTAGAACTCTTTTATACAAAATCATTTTAGTATGTTTGCATACATAAAACAAGTGCAAGTCAAAACGCGCAGGTTCAAACAAATTCAATCGAATACCTTGTTCCAATTTTTTTTCCATATTGCTATTGCATGTTGTCACAGTAGAATCATTAGGGTTGGAAAAGACCACGAAGACCATCATGTCCAACTGCCAACCCATCTCCACCATGTCCATTAACCCATGTCCCTCAGTGCCGTATCTACACGGCTCTTGAACACCTCCAGGGACATCGACTTCACCACCTCCCAGGGCAGCCTGCTCCAATGCCTCACCTTTTTTCCACTCTTTCTGAAAAGATGTTCTTTCTAATATCCAACCTGAATCTCCCCTGGTGCAGCTTGAGGTCGTTCCCTCTTGTGCTACTGCTATTACCTGGGAGGAGAGGCTGACACCACCTCACCACAAACTCCTCTAAGATAACTGTGAAGAGCAGTATGACTAGGGGGATTTGCCATCTTTTTCCTTCTTGGTTTCCTCCTTACTGAATCAGAAGAAATCCATGGAGAGGGAGATTTCTCATGCAGCAACTGCCTCCACCAAGTCAAAGACCATCTCCTTGCACTGCTGGGATGGAGTATCCAGCCAGCAAGGCCAGCAGTCATCACAAACAGTAAACATTCTCCAGCAACGTAAACCCTCAAAGAACTAGACTGATTTGGCCAGCATCTATGAACCCAGTGCAGATGTAATGGGATGGACCATAGCAGCCTTTCTGCAACTTGCTCCAAGCTCTGCCCTCTCATCACCTCCCGGCTGTGGTGACTGACCCTTTGTCCCCTGCCATTAGCTGGGGCTGGCCCAGGCCCCCCAGCAAGGCCTCCCACTGAGCAAACAGAGACCCAGGAAGGCTGGGCCAAGAGCAGCCGCTCCTCTGATGAAGATAAATGGTGTGGCATAGATCAGCAGACTATCTGGTGCGTCCATCACCTGCCACTCGATTAGCCATAATGAGCTCTGGATGAGCCTGCATGGAGGAGTTGTGCTGTTAATTCGTTGGGCTGCTCAGGCCTAAAGACCACAGAGGAGGCAGCAGAAGCACAGTTGAGCATACCTAGCAAATCCACGGAGATAGCAGCCATTAATTAACTCTGTGTGTTTATTTGGAAGGACAGCCATGCAGGAGATGAGATTTAGCCCCTGGAATCCAGCACATTTGGTTTTGCACCTCATCCTCCCAAGCAGCATTTCTTAGGGATTTCAGAGTCATTTCTGGAACAACTGTCATTATTTCTGCATTTGCCTTTCAGCCTTGCCCCCCACTTTTTGGTACACAGTATGACTTGCCTCTCTGCTGTGAGGCTGCTGTATATTCAGCACAGATTTCCAGCCTGGCACTGCAGTAGGACCCCACAGTAGTCCTGAGATACTTTCTGGAGCAACACAGCAACAACTGCCAACCACAAGCCGTGCTCAGACCAGACCAGCACAAGTGTGTCTCAGAGAGCTGGCAGTAAGGGTGGGAGAATTCAAGCCCAGGGAAATTCCAGCACACAGATACACAAGAGAGAGCACACAGGTCTGAATGTATCTGGCATGCAGACCGCAGAGGCGAGCTTATCTCTTGCATTTTATAATGAGAAGGTGATGGGCCAGATCTCCAAAGGTATTTAGGTGCTTCGACATTTAACCTCCCACTGATTTCAGTGGGAGGCCCACAAGGAAATTAAGCATCTAATTATTCTTGGAGGTCTGGCCCTAGAGCTCTGCTTTCCCAAGTTGTTTATCTCTCCTTCATTTATTGCTGCCCATGAAGCCACCTCAGTAGGGCCAGTTAGCGCTGAGAGACCCTGACCCCAGTCTCTTGACCCACCTTCAGCTCAAAGATGTTTGTACACAGCCACATTCATTCCTCACCCACAGTGGTACACACTCAGCTGTGGGTACAGGAGAAAGGAACAGGGGCCACAGAACAGTGGCACAGGAAAAGGGTAAAGCGCCATTACAGTAGAAGGGGCTTGTCTTTAGCGTGAGCTTGCCCACAGTAAACAGGTATAAATGCTGAAGACACATCATGTTCACATCCCTTCTTCACAAAGCATCTTTGGCAATGTTGATGGCAGAAAGTTGCAGCCCTAACCATGCAGTTATCAGAGTCCTCACAGTGTAGGGAGAGGAAGAAGGCAGAAAATTTCTCTAAGCAGCTGGAAAAGTCATACAAACATGAGCAGATGCCAGAAGGCATCTTCTACCCCTGGTTACTTTCACTGAAGGACCACATATAAACTCTAACCCCAGGACCAATGAGGCATGTGACATCAGAATTGAAAACATCTCCTCTCCTTCCTTAACACTACAGAATCATAGAATTATTTGAGTTGGAAGAAATCCATTAAGGCATCCATCTGGTCCAACTCCGCTGCAGTGAACAAGGACACCTACAGCTAGAGAAGATTGCTCAGAGCCCTGTCCAGTCTGACCTTGAATGTCTCCAGGGACAGAGTATCCACCACCTCTCTGGGCGACCTGTGTCAGTGCCTCACCACTCTGACTGTAAAAAATTTCTTCCTTATAATCAATCTGAATTTCCCCTCCTTTTATTTGAAACCATTTCCCCTTGTCCTATCACAACAGACCCTGCTAAAGAGTCTGTCCCCTTCTTTCTTACAGCCCCCTCCTTTGGATATTGAAAGGCTGCTATCAGGTCTCCCTGGAGCCTTCTCTTCTTCAGGCTGAACAGCCCCAGCTCTCTCAGCCTGTCCTCATAAGGGAGATTTTCCATCCGTTGCATCATTTTTATGGCCCTCCTCTTTCCCAGTTAGAACTTATATCATGGAAGCACTCCTCCACTGGTTAATTTGACTGGTGATCTGGTAGCCCCTTGACTCGTTCAAAGACATTATGGCCATCCCCCTGTTTTTAAGGCTGTGGTGGCTCTGGTTGCTCCCATCACGCCTCCACAAGTGGGTGGTGAACCTCCCAGGCTGAACATGGCTAGCACAGGAAGAAAAGAGAATTTTCCCTCAAGGAGTGTTGACCACCCTCTTGTAGAGTTGTAGAGAAATCCCCCACACCACGCAGGAATGTGCCTCAAATCACTGCCAAGTTCTTCACAACTGCTTTGAAACAAGTAAAGTCTGGCAGCAGATTTTGATAGTGGGCCCTATGTGGTGTATCAGCATCTGTGATCTCAGAGACAGTCACACTAAGGGACACGCTAAACTGAAAAATATCAAAGCTTTTCCTACAGCAGAGTTTGCAGCTGAGGTCCATTGCTGATCGTGTCACTGGTCCCTACAGCTGGGCTCCCTAAAGCTTTCCTGCTTCCAGCAATGGCCAAGAAGTGTTCGTGTCTACCAAAATTATATCCCAGAACATTAGAGAATAAATTCACTTCTTGTGAAATAGAGGTCAGTAGAGTTACACCAGGGAGGAATTTGGATGGAGATACCTGGACTTTTATACTATATTTTAAATAGTAAAAATATTTTCGGTGGACAGGGAACTGTAAGAGGCTTATAAATGCAAAAGGAAAAAAAAAAAAAGAAAGAAAGAAACAGTGCTGCTCCCCCGCAGCCTCCTAAAAATAGCAAATTACACACCTAATAAATGTATCAGCAGCCCATGAAATTGACAGCCTGAAATTGAAGAACAGAACCATTTTGTTTGGAGAAATAGTCTTTAAGAGTGTGGAGGTGAATTAGAAAAATAGCAACTGACATTAAGAGTGTAAGATTAATTTGCCTGAGCTTTAATTGAGACAGCCTGAATGAGCCAGGAAAAGAGAAAAAGAGAGGGAGAGGATCCCTGCTCTGTCTGGCTCCATAGAAACTCCACCTACCATGTCCTTTCAGCTGGAGCTCGAGTTACAGCATTACATCATCCCCAAAACGTCCCTTTGGCTGATAATTCCCTGGGAGCCGGACACAGATGCTGCGGCTGCCGGGTGCAGATGCACCCTTTTTGGTTCACCGGTGTGGGGACAGGCTGAGGGCCACATTTGAAGACCCTACAGAACCCTGCTGGGAGGCTGGGGACAGCTCTGGGGGTGATGTCCCCATCATCCCGGGCCACCAGAAGCCATCCCTGCTGCAGCTCTGCCCTCACTGCCGGCGGTGGGTGGAAGATGTTATTTATATTTCAGAGCAGACCCGTGTAATCTGCAAACCCTGAAATCCCAAAGCCTGTAAAAGCATTAAGCAGGCCATCCTGACCGTGAGCCTTGCTCAAGTTTCCTGACTGAAACAAGAAAGTCCTTCTCGTAAGCAAAAAATAAGCTCTTGCACAGGCAATATTTCAAAAGCCTTGCTACTACTAAGTAAATAAATGTGCGTAGCAGATACAATAAACATTTTCTTCTGTTCTGAAATCAGATCTGCAGATCCCAAATCCCCCTGTGCTGTGCAGACTGTAATTACAGGATATGTTAAATTTTCTTTATAGCCAGCCCTGATGGTTGTTAAGTGACCGCACCGCCCAGTACAGCACCCCTCTCTGGTCTGCTACCATTCATAATGAAAACCAGATGTTTGTTTAAAGTTAATAATCAATACAGCACTCATCCCAAGTCAAGTAGGGCTAAACATTTGCTTAGAAAAGCCATGTCAGAGCTGCGATAAGCAGGGGCTCAGTGCAGCACGCTGCTTCGGACCCTGCTGGGGCGTGAGATAAACCATGCAAATTCCAGAGAGTGGGTGCTGATGGGGGGGGGGGGGAGGTTGGGCTGAGCCTCTCTGAGGAGCCAGAGCAAGGAAATTACACGCAGATCCTTCCAGAGAGCCCCAATACCCCTGCTCCCAGCTTGTGTGCTCCTGGAAGCCAGAGGCACCACCACCCAGCCTGGCTCCGCATTCCCTTGCAGTGTGCATGTCCCAAGCAGGAGAGCTCAGCACCACAACAGGTCCTCCTCCCATCCAGGCATCCACCAAGAGGAGGCAAGTCCACTGTTCCTTTGCTCATATGCTTGGTGCATGGCATCTTCAGAAAGGCTTGTGGTCTTCCTGAACCATAGGATAATAACAGAGTTTGCAACACCTATCAAATGAGAAGAAATTGCACCTTAGGTGCAATTGTACTTGTACTTAGGTGTCCAAAAAGAATAAGGATATATGCAGAGAGGGGATTACTGAGCATCTGGAGGCCACGCTGGTGAGAGATGTTGAGCATTCCCAAATCACTGCAAAGGCAACAAGAGCTGATAAAGAAGAGGGTACTCAGCAGCACATTGTTGTCTACTGAAGTCAAGGCAAAAAATTTTCATTTGAAATCCTGGGTTAGAAAGCAAATTGTCTACCTTACTGCTGGGCTGGGAAGTGAGATAAATAAATTGGTAGATGAGCTTCTCAAGTGGTGAGACAGCTTCTCACAGCTCTGTATGGGAACTGCTGAGTCACAGCCTGAACCTCTGATTGATCACCTGAGGTGAGCCATGAGTCAGCCAGAGGAGCACAGGTGAAGGCAATTCACCTGTGCTGCCAGAAGGGGTGGAGCCTGGCTCCAGCCCTCCTAGACCTATTTAAGAGCTGGCTGCCAGGAGGGAAGGATCTCATCTGGAGATTGCCTCTGCTGGAGTTTTGTGAGTGAGCCCAGGATGGAGGTAAGCTTTCTATTTATTCTCTTTTTGTTATCATTATCTGCTTTGCCTAACTCTGTTTATTTTGTAATTATAACATCCTAAGATTCATTGATTATACAAGCTCACTGTGTTTGTGACAAGCTCACTGTGTTTGTGCCTTCACTCCCTCACAGGGATGGAGGGGCACTGGGGATGCTGGTGGAAACCTCCAGATAGAGGTGGCCAATCTGCCCTGCCTAGAATTTTCTTAAATGTCTCAAAGGTGTCCCAGTCCAAAAACAATCTGAAATTAATATAGAGAGAGTGATTCACTGTGTTTCCAACAATATTTGTCTTTCATGGACAGCTGGATGGGAAAATCCTTCAAGCTTCCTCAATATTTTGAAGTGGGCTGTGTTATTTTTCTTTGCTATTTGTTGCCCAGTGGGCTCCTTGTTGGATGACCTTTGTTACCCATTCCAAGAGCTAGAACGAGGCAAAATGGCTCACTTGGCTGGTCAGCACCCGTTCCCACCTCTACTTCCAACCCTTGCACACAGAGGCTGGACCCTGTCATTTGAGCTTCACCACAATATCCACCACACCTATTTTCTGTATGGAAATATCACGACTGGATAAGGGAGCCTGAGAGAGTCCTGAGACCTTCTATGTTTCCTGATGGTGAAAGAAGGGAGTCTTTGACTTTGCATGTTTCTTTCTGACACCTTTTAGCAGCAGAAGCTGAAAGTTTGCCTATAGCATAATCCAGAGACATCATGGCTCACAGACCTTGGCATAAATTGAACTTTCACTTTACATTCTAGTCTCTTACTAGGAAAACTAACAAAAGAGCTGAGGAGAAGAAATGATGAAATGTATATGAGTCACAGACTCATACAAATTTTGGTTAGAAGGGACCTCTAGAGGTCGTCTAGTCTGACTTCTCTTTTGAAGCAAGACTATCACCAATAACACTTTCCCGAAGATGTATTTTGGGATTTGGACTGTGTAATTGTTCTATCCTCTCTTTTTTTGTCTCCTGTGAGTTTTGTGTTCGCAGAGTTTCAAAAACTGAGTTTAGTTGTATGTAAATATTGTTCCCTTAATTCATCTTAATTCACGTGATTAGGCCAAACAGTTTCCATGGAAATATTTGTACAGAGAAAGTGGGCAAGCACTAAAATCCTTCTAGGCTTTTCTAAACTAAATACAAGGCCTTTCTCCCCTAAGCAGGACAGCTACTTAACTGCCGTCCCCACTGTCTCTGGCTGTAAGTCCTGCAGAACGTGGGCTGAGATCCAGGAAAGAACAAGAGAACTGCAATTCCTAAGGTGCAGGGCAACTTCCCGGTTTAATTTTTTATTGTTCAAGTGCAAAAAGGGAGACATGCACAGTCAGAAACACCCTTATGCCAGTTATACTTGTGTGCTGTGCTGAGTTGTTAACTTCCCTTCTTCCTCGGCACAGAAATCCCCAAGTTAAAGTACTCATTTAGAGTTACCCAGAAAAGCTGAAGATAGACTTGGATCCTGTTGAAAGCTGCTGTTTTGTAACAAGCCAGAACCAACCCTCTTGGCTTTAAAAAAAAAAAACCTCCATTCCACTTAAAACAGGTTCAGTAAATGATCTGTGACCAAAAACAAAACCAAGTACTAAAAGCTGGATAAAACTGCCCGTCTCACCTCCAAATTAAATGAATCTGACCTGCACACCATGCACACCAAAGCATTCCTAGAGCTCCGCGGCTCGTGAAAGCATCAAAAAAGGCATTCTATTAGAAAGCAGTCCATTTGAAATCATATTAATGGTGTGTTTTTTCTGAAGTGGACTCATCTACATTCCCAGATCACCCCACACCCGTGGAGTTACTGTATCCTCCCCATCCCCCATATCGTAGAATCATAAAGTCATTTGAGTTGGAAGAGACTTGTAAAGGCCATCTGGTCCAACTCCACTGCAATGAACAGGGACACCTAGAGCAGATCAGGTGCTCAGAGCCCTGTCCAGCCTGACTTTAAATGTCTCCAGGGATGGGGCATTTACCACCACTCTGGATACCAACATAACGCCATAGGTTTAGGAAATGCCACCAGGAAAGCCTTGGCCTTCGAAGTTCCCCAGGCTTGGTAGCTCCAGGCTCAGTGCTGCACAGTCCCAGCCTTTTCCATGTGTTGTATATGGTGCCTAAAAGCTGGGCTTCACTATGCCAAATTCCCAAGCATTGCCTCCAGAAGTCAAGCCAGCCACACGTAATTATTTCAGAATAACAATCCAGTGGCAAAAAAAAAAAAAAAAAAAAAAACCTTTCCTAGGGACTAAAATGCTCAGGCCTGGTTGAGCATGGTTCTCCAACCTCTTAGGGAAAAGGCAAGGATTACTCTGGTCACCAGTGCAGCTGGAACCAGCAGTGTGTGCTTGTCTAAAATCCTTTTCCTTGGAAGAGATGCTGGGTTTTTTTTTCTTTTTAATTTATACTGCTTTTTCTTTTTCCTGACACTACAAGTGATCCTGTTCTTCACTCTCTGCTGTCTTGGCACCTTCCAAGAAAATCTGACACTGAGAAATAGGTCCTATTTTTTTTTTTTTTTTTTTTTTTTTCAAGTAATAAATGGAAATACATATTTGCTGCAGCCTTCCAATCTGCACAGGCGACATTGTCAAAATGCTCTGAACTTTTTTTGGAAGCAGCAGATGACTACAGCTGGTTAGCACAATTATAGCCGTTGTGTAATGCTTGGATCCTCTGTTGTTTCATTCATTCTATTCATCAAATTCTGCATTATGCTGTGGGAGAAGATCTGCCTGATGGTGAATTTACATTTTTTCCTATGTTGCTGTTATTTTTCATAGTTACAGGGACACTGGCAAGTGACACATCACTTTTTTTTATGTCATTTCAAAAGCTGTTTACGCTGTAATTTACAGTATCCTCTTAGAAGCCAGAAGAATGGAGAGCTTGAGCAATGTGGCATTTCCTCACTCTTGAACAGTGATTTTTTTTTTTTTTTTTTTTTTTTTCTCACTGTGGTCTGCAGGAAGCTCAGACACTTTCTGCTTTGAGTGGTTCACAAGTGGACTTAAGGACAGAGACCACTAATTTTCACCAGAGGTAGGTAGATATGATCTGGAAATTGTCCCCATTTTTACAGGCTGAAAGGCAAGTGGACCTTGCAGGATTGGGACTCAGAGTAGCATTGAGTTTAATACGGATCAAAGGACTCCATGGCCTTGCTGTTGCTAGGGAAGGACAACCAGGTTGGCTCCAGTGGATTTAGTAGCCCATGAGGCATCTCAATCCTACCAGTATGATGCCAGGGTTTGTGTGCCTGGTCAGGCACTTCTCTGGCTCTTCCTTCAACATTTCTTATAAAGCATACAGTGTAATCTATGTTGTATCATCAGAGGATCATATTAACAAAATGGTCATCAAAGTTGTTATTAATTTTTGATTGAACATGTTCTGTGAAGCCTTCACTATTTAGAGATTCCACTTCTTTTTCCAGGTAGAAAATCAAAACCTGTTCAGCTTTAGAAAACAAAATTTTTTTCTTTCCTTCCTCAAAATGCACATTTTTTGAAACCTCTGCAGCATACCGACTTTCTCTATCTAAATGGTTCCTGTGTTAAAGTGGAAAAATGCATGAAAAATACTAAAATTCAAGAAGGATTATGAGAAAAATAATTTAAAAGAAAAAAATGGGGATGACACTGGAGGAAGAAAAAGGGAAGGAATATTTTACAGATGGTCTTCCTTATTTTTTCTTCCTCTTTTTGGTATTTTTATATTAAAAATGAACAAGTGAACCAAAAGTAAGACAGAAGCGTTAGAGTTTTTGTAGCTCTCCTCCACGTGACTTTCTTTTATTACTCCTTTTCTGTCCTTTCTTGCCATTGTTCAGTCTGTGTGCTTATAATTCATCCGAGTAATTAACTTAGCGAGCACAGTAGAATTGCATTAGGCTGGGGTAGAAAGTGCCTTTAACGAGCACCAGGATTTTCACATGACCCAGTGGAGGGAAAAACATAGGTGTCACTCAGAATGGGCCCCAGGACATCTGGAGAACAGCAAGGCTCAGGTGGACCCCTTAACCCAGGATCCACCTTGCTGTTCCACACACAGTGGTCATCTCCCACGGTGACAAATAGACGCCAACAGCATTCCCGGGTTCCCATGTAATAAAAATTATTTATGCACCATGGCTGCTAAGTGCTACTAAACACAAAAACAAATGACACTGTATTCTTAGACCACTAAATTTGTCTCTCCACTGTACACAGCCTTTGCTTTCCCTTTGGCTGCCTTTTTGCTAGCTGTAAATTGCATAATTCATTCTCTTGGTTGTTTTATAGTTCTGCGGTGAAATTCGGATTCATCATCATTAAATATTGTTATCACTGTTTATACAATGATGCAAGCTGTCTGAAATGCGTCTCGGACTCAATACTGACATCCAACCTCAGGAGAAGAAGGGATTCTACAGAACAACACAGATCACTGCCTAAAAGTAAGTGTGGTGAAATTGGAGAAAACTGTTGTAATCCTGAAAGTTGAGAGGGAAAGTCATGTTGTGTTTAGTCCTGGTTCTTACGAAAAATGGAGCAATGCGTAGCTTATCAAGAAATGGTCCATTTATGGCCTTTAATATTACCAGTTAGGAAAAATCACTTCTTTCACTTGAAACACAAGGAAACTGAAGATGCTATAGAAGGCATTCTATGGGGCCCAATGAGATGCACTCCAGGATCCTGAAAGAACAGGCTGCCAAGCCACTCTCTATCTTATCTGAAAAGTGAGACCTGCCAGGTGAAATGCCCGGTGACTGTAAAAAGGAAAATATCATTCCCATTTTTAAGAAGTGTAGAAATAGAGATGCTGGGAACTGTAGGCTAGTGAGTCTCACCTCCATGCCTGGGAAGGTAATGGAACAGATCTTCCTGCAAGTTATGTTAAGTCATATGAGGCATGTGGCAGACAAATAGATGATCAGCAACAGCCAACACAATTCCATCAAGATCAAACTGTGCCTCACTAGTGGCCTTCTGTCGTTAAGTGTTTACACCAGTGGACAAAGGAAAAGCAACTAATATCATGATGTACCTGGATTTCTGTAAGGCCTTTGACACAGTCCCACACAACATCCTTGTTTCTAAAATAGAGAGATACAGATATGGAACAGTATTTGTGGGTAAGAAATTATGTGGGTAGTCAAAGAGTTGTGATCAATGGCTCAATGTCCAGGTGGAGATCGGTGATAAGCAGGGTTCCTCAAGGTCTGTACTAGCACTATTTAATAACTTTATTAATAACATAGACAGGGGGATCAAGCGCACCCTCAGCAAGTTTTCAGACATCAAGCTGAGATTAGGCCTACTCAATTTAACATCAAGGATTAGCAGGTCTTGTGGAAACAGTGTGCTGGGCTCTCAGGGCTCTCTGCTATTGCTGGTTCATAATAATGTCATCATGAAAGATTAAGATGTTGTAGCTCAGCAAAGTGCGGTGATAGCACAATAAATCCCTTTGTTGGGGCATTTCCTCTTGCTGGTTATCTGTATGGCCACTTCAGGCAGCTCTGAAATTAATTTGAACATTCCTCTAGACACTTATCTCCCCAAAGTGATATTTCCTGGGAATCGCTGGGGAAGGAATGAAAACAGAAGAAATACAGCTAAGCCTGAGCACTTAAGACCTGAACCCTCTCTCATTAATGCTGTGTAAATCAGGGTGAATTCCACTTTCATCAAGGGAGTCACACCAGTGATGTGCTGTCAGTGAGAGGAGGCTCAGGTGCGTGCCCTCTTAGTTTGATTTCCTTCATTCCCTTCTACAGAAAGGGGCCATGTTCCGGCAAATAGCTACACTTGGCTTTGGGGATATCTCATGTCTCAGAAGAGAGACATGAGGAGAAGAACTTCGCCATGTATACAGAAGTTTCAGAATCCAGGCTGTCACTTCAGAGAGAAATTGCAATCACTGGCAAATACTGACTCAAAAATACTTGAAAGAAACTTAGAAATCGCATGCTCTTTGATCCAATTAACTGTCATTCAGACCTCCTTTCTATCCAGGGAATATTCTTTTTTCACATTCAAGCAAGTACAATTCCTTTCCAAAGCCCACTGATCCAAAAAATAGTAAGATGAGCTATCTCTAGTAAGAAATAAGTGATGAGGAGTGAAGTTGGGGGAGGGAGTAACACAGGGCCACAGACACAGAGCAAAATACCATCTTGGAGGAAGCCATCTCACAGTGAATACAACCAGCTGGGTGTCTGGATGCTTTGTAAAATTTTATTGTGTAATGCACAGATGATGAGCACAGCTGCAAAGCATCAGGAGTGTTTATCATGATCTCCCAGAGCGTTCTGGGTGTGTTCCCCTTTGACACTATTTATGTAGGCTTAACCTAAGCTGATTTCAATGGAGACATCAAAATTGTTTCAAGGTGCATCCTATTATACACAGGATAAGTTTGTGGCTTAAGGTTTCTCTCTGCTGTCTTCTGTGGTATTTATCAGCATGAAGAGGACAACTGAATGAAGAAGTAGCTGATAGCATCTAACTAACTGGCTGCTGTTGCTGGAGCAAATAAAAGACATTTTTGGCACTCACACAAGTATTAAAAGGGGGATTAAACAGATTTTTGGGATGGAATTCAGGCTGAACAATCTGTAATCCATCCTTCTGTGCCTCAACATTGCAACGTTCTTCAAGTGATGGGCCTGAATCTTCCCAGGGTTACTTATTTTACCTGAACATGGGTCCTTTCCAGCACTGGGGCACTGTAGGAACAGCACGGCTGAGAATCGGCATCCTCATGAAGTGTGATTCATCTACTCATGCTCCCAGTATTTCATACATGATTACACCAGGCCACAGCACAAGACCAGGCTCTCAGCAACCTCGTCTAGCTGTAGGTGTCCCTGTTCACTGCAGAGGAGTTGGACTGACTGACCTTTAAGGGTCCCTTCCAACTCAAATGATTCTATGATGAGGTGATTCCATGATCATCCCCTAATTCAGACAGAATTAGGGATCAATTAGGGATAATTAGTCAGAATTCTGGCATCAATGTCATCACAACTGTGCCACAAGATTCTTACACTTAACTTTAGAGTAGCAGACAACATAACCTGTTCCCAGCTGCATTGGATATCTATTTGTAAAGAATATTTGTGTAAAATGAATTTTTTTAAAAAAGTTTTCTCTGTGTATTATACTTCCTGATTTTGGCAGGCAGTGAAAGCATCAAAATACTCCCAAAGAAGCTGATGTTGTAAGTTCCGGCTTGTGATAGGAGCAGAGAAAGAGAGCGAGAATGTTGGGCAAGAATAGGCACCAGCAGTTACTTGTCTGAGAAGCAATTTTAAATTAGGGATTCAAGAAGTTATTTAGGAAATGCAATGATCAAATCAAATGACACTATTATTAAAAAGCTAAAAAAATGTTATAATTTTAAGCTACATTTCTGAATTAAAAAAAAAAATAAATAGCTAACCCATGGCATTAATCCAGCGGCAACCGTTCTTTCCCACACTAATACACTTGCAACAGCTTTACATGTTCTGCATTCTGGCCAAGCAACTCTTTGCAAGTTATGGCTGATAACTACAAAACCCCATAGCATTGTCACGGCTGCAGTATCAAGTTTTAAAAATTAGGGAGCATGCGAGAGACACCAATTGTAATCTCCAGTCCAGTCTAACTGCCATTCATAAAAAGCTGGCTAAATTGGGCTTTGGTGAGGGAAATTCCTCTCTGAGATTCACAGAGCAGGAAGATTTCCTACAAATAGTTTGCTAGGGAGTTAGGATTTGAAGTTATACCTTGTAGATGCAACTTCCCACTTAGACCTCAGAAACCACTTTTTCCTGGACCTAGAAATAGGAAGCTTCCTCCTCATCCTTTCAGGACTGTCCAGAGAAGGCATTTGGGTTATCTTCCTATTGAGAATGGCCTGCTTTGAAGGAAAAAGCCATATTCCCTTCCAGATATCATTCCAGCTCACTGCCACTGCTGCAAATCCAAGGGTGGCAATGGTCTCCAGAGCAGATCACTACCTCTCATTTCTGCCTACATTCAGTGCAGCAAAAAAGCTAAAGAGAGCCTGTAGCTTTGCACAAGATCTCCAAAAGCTGCACCATGAGTATTGTATTCAGTACTCAAGGCCCTGGATCATGTTCAGAGAAGGACAAAGAAGCTGTGAGGAGTCTGGAGCACAAGTCTTATAAGGAGCAGATGAAGGAACTGGGATGGTTCAGTCTGGAGGAAGCTCAGAAGAGACCTTATCACTCTCTACAGATGCCTGAAGGAAGGTTGTGGCAAGGTGGATGTCAACCTCTTCAACCCTGTGACCAGTAATGAGAGGGAATGGCCCAAAGTTGCACCAAGGGAGATTCAGGTTAGACATCAGGAAATAGGTTTTTTTGTTTGTTTTTTTTTTTTTGTTTTTACTTCAGAAGAGTGGCAAGGCACTGGCATAGGCTGCCGAGGAAGGTGGTGGAGTCGTTAATCCTGGAGGTGTTCAAGAGGCATCTCTCTGTACAACATGTAAATATGATTTAGTGGGAAATATTGATAACAAGTGGACAGCTGAAGTTGATGATCTTGGAGGTCTTTTCCAACCTTCATGATTCTATGATTCTGTGCCATAGTAACTCTTATTTTAAATTTCTCTCTTTGCAGAGTTGTTTTTGTGAAGTCAGACACTCCCTGGACCTGAGCAATTCTCATCACAAATCCGACTCAGCACTTATTCACATTTCTATCATTTGCACTGAGAAAATTTTATTCATAGCAGTTCTGACATTTGTATTTGGAATTCACTTCTGCTCTGAGAAATGCCTGTGCCAGCGTTCAGCCAGGAGGAAACTTTATAGTTGCATTATCAGCTCAGCAAACAGGAGATTAAGCAAGAACCACTGAAGTGGTAACAGATTTTTAACTCCATCAGAATCAGTTGCTCTCACCTCTGTTGTTGCCCTGCAATATTTATCGCTCAGATGGGCTGGCTCTCCCCCTGTACCTGCCCATGGAGGAGAGAAACTGCCTTGCATTATTTGTAAAACAGCTCTGTCCTGAAACACAATAGTGAGTGAACCCAAGCTGATAATTTATGAACTCACAGCTAAGCAAGAAACAGTTCCTCCATAGCCCAGGGAAAATGTGCTGTAACATGTTAAATCTTTTTCAAAAATGTAAAATCATATTGCCATCCAGGTTTGTGGCTTTCTTAAATGTGGTTGTGCTCAGAGACATGACTATAAAAATGACACGCTTTCACTCAATGGATCTGCTGTCTTCTGCAGGAAATTTGAGGCAGATATGTTTCATTTACGGACAAAAATAATACCTTGTTTTTGTATTTTCTACTCCGCTAGCAATGTAGAAGTTGTGCAGCCCTGGGAAAAGCAGCCAGCCCTCCTCTGGTTCACGCACCATCAACAGCACTGGTAATTAGCTTTAACCACTGGGTTTTGATTGCCTGTGCAAAGAGATTAGTTCGACTGTTGTATCCGGGGCTGGATCCACAGAGCAGCTGGCTAGAGAAACTAGGCCACATTTTCCACTGATACGCAATGCATTTAACTGCAGCTGGGAACTCAAGCTCCTATCACCAACTCTTGCACACCGACCTCTTGAGCTGTGAATCAATAAGCACCAGCAGCATCTTTGAGATGGGTCTGATGGGCACATAATGGGATGGACAACCTACCTAGGGCCCCAGGCAGTGTTGCCTAGCTGTGAGCACTCCCACATCTGCCTTTCATTCAGCTATTTTTAGAAGGGATTGGCCAACAGGTGGGCTGTGTTGCTGGTGCCATTCATCTGGTCCTGGGCCATTTTGTTTACAGGGCAAAAGCAAGCCCAAATGAAATTATCCCTTCAAATGATTTCCCTATGACATGATCTCCCAGAGCCAAATGGATGCCATGCTGTCACCCAACAATCCAGCTGTTCGTGTGCAGCCCTGGAAATAAGCATGCTGAAAGCAGACAATAAAGCTTTCAAGTCCATCTGTTCTTCACTGCAAAAGATGAAGCTGCAATTGCCTCACATTTTCCAACTCAAAGCAGGAAGTTCCCATCCTGACAGCCAGAGTTGCAGGAAGGGCATTTCTGCATGAAAATTCATATTTGGTGCAAGCAAATACATTCTGCATGTGGCATTTTGCACAGAGAATGCAGTGAGCTGAATCTGTACAGCTAAGAATCAGAATCCCTTCCACAAAGTCAAGAAGTGATGTCTATGCTTGCCAAGTGCCTTTACAAACTACAAAAGATGTTGCAATTTCTGTGCAAGTTTTAAGCCCATGAGGATCAAATGGGCTTTGATCAATCTCTACATTGACATCCTCTACAAAGTGTTCAATCTGTAACAAAGTTTTCCCTTTCTGGTGATTTTATGCAGTGTTCAACATGGAAAGCAGCTGTCTGAGGTAGCTAGCTCCACTTGTCCCCAGCATTTCATGATGACAAATGGGATGTATTTCCATCACTTATCGTAAGATCAACAGTGCAGCTAAGCAAGCTTATTTATTGTCAGCCAGGGGATGGATGGCCTTAAGTGCCTTCCTTAATAGGGGCTATTCCCTAACAAAGGCACTACCCACAGATCCAAGTATCTTCAATTTTTGCCCACGAGCAATCACATGTAAAATGAGTCTGCTCTCACTGATCCAGCAATATAACTATAACTACTTTTAATTTTTCTCATTTGCCAGCACAAGTTGGTGCCGCTTTCCTCCCTCAAACTGGAAGCTCAGAGAGGGACCGCACTGTCCTCCTTGTCGCACAAGATCTACGCCATCAGCATAGCTCTTCCATATCCCATCTCTATGCTGGTAGGGAGAACCTCACCCCATGCCCCTCGCTAAGGGCTCCCTGGGTGCTTCCTGCCATATCCTACAAGCACAGCATTAGCAGTGCTCACACTGATAAGCCACAACCCAGCGCTGTTTGTACTTCTCAGTCACCTTTATTTGTTTAAGAGGCCAGACAAGGCAAACACTTGTGATGCCTTGTTTATTCTGTGGCTTTCACTGGAGCATATTAAACTCATCATTACTTCATATAAGCTAGAGATAGGCATTTTTTTGCTGGCAAGTGTTGACAGTAAGTAACAGACACTCTGCCACAAGGTAACATGTTTATATACTGGTGCGAATGCCTGGTGGATTTTATCCCTGTAAAGCTATCACAGATAAAGAAGCTACTATCAGATAAGTGACTATAATAAATGGCCACAATTAGTGCTCTGCTGATGAGACTACTCGGTGGTCTCTCCGCTCCATCTTGGACAAACCCCAGGCTAGCTTCTTAATATAAATGTAGACCCTTTAAAATAACATCATCCCCACCCCCCACTTCGACTTCTGGGAGCATTTTACTGTAATACCACTGTTAAAAGAATTGAAGTCTCCCTGTATTTATCTTCAGAGGACATAAGTATGGGAAAACCAAATCAGACATGAAATAAATGTGCCCATTTCCCCCCTCCATACACACACACACACTCCAAGCTGCCCAGGACTTAGAGATCTATGATTCTATGACTTGCAGCCACAAGAGAACTTGAGAACTACAATAAGCAAGGGAGCCCAATCGGCACTGAGCTCCATGTCCTCCTGCTATCCTGTTGGTAAAAATGATCACATTCAGGCCACACTGAGGGGTGTGATGGTAAGAAAAGCCTCTGCATCAGCTGCAGTCAAACCCCCTTTCTCCTCATTAGCAGCCCTTGTTTGTAAAGCAAGCTTGCATTGCTTCATGAAGTGTTCTTCTAGTCATTGCTTTTAAGGCATCTCTGTTGACTGCCAGCCAGATCTCATTAAAGCCAGGACTCCAAAATGAGAGCCAATAATTTAAGCCCTTTTGCTGAAAAGGTCTTTAAAAGACATTTAAACCCTCACACAGTCTAGTCATTTATAGAATGACATGTATTTACAATGGACTTCTTTTACATATAAATATATATACACACACATACTCACATGTATATACATATATTTAGATCTATGAATGCACTGAAAGATTTCTGACATACTTTCACAAACATTAAAATAACAATAATAGAAAAGCTCAAAGGAGCTGGATGTAAAACACAGGATGTAATCCCAAGTTATTTTTCATCTGGAACTACAAATTCTGTTTATGTAGTGTCAAAATGGCACCATCCAGCATGGCTGAAGCTGTCTCCTGATCCATCTTCTTTACTCTCCCAAAACACAGTGATTTTTTTCAGAACTGTAGTGGAAAAAGATCCAGCATAAAAGAGGCTGCTACTGGGGCTTACACTGCTGCTGATTTAATATCTCCTAATTATAGTCTTAGGAGAAACTGCATTGAGCAGTAGAGGAACCTCCCACATACTCGCTCCATCGCAGGAATGAGGTGCTTGTGTGAGGTAGGATTTATGATGGTTCTTTGTGTTCCCACTGCCAGAATCTCATAAACTCAGAAAAGTTACGCAGGCATCAGCCTGTTTACCTTTCCATGAGCTTAAAGCCGATTTATTTGACCTCTGGAAAATAGGATAACACTTCTTGTTGAAAATACCATAGAGTCCAGATTAAAGGAAGGCTGTCAAGAAGTTTAAGCTCCAAATCTGAGCTGTCTTTAACTGTTATAATTTGAGGACAGTGTTCATTTAATTCAGCCAGAACAGAGTATGCAGTGGCTGCCCATCTAATAATGTACATGGCTGTGTCAAGTTGTCCAATGGTCTGCACAAACACATGTGCAAATATTAAACCCTAGTATTCCTTTGTGGACAAGCACCTATAGCAAGAAAACACATCATAATAAGCTCTAGTTCAGATAATGCTTTAAGACACTGCAAATTATCTACGTAAGACTTTGCACTGAAAGGCAATGACAACTGTTTCAGTGTAGCTACTCTGATAACCATTTCCTTAGAGAGCAGAGACCTGGTGCATACAGAACAAGGAATTCCCCACCAATCTGTCCATGTAAGTCACCATTTCTTGCTTTGCATTTGTGAGTGGGTTGTGCTCTTGAGGAAAGCCTCCTTCGCACTGTTTACAGATTTTTAACATTTCTTTAAGTTCATTCTACACCGAGCTCATTGCACTGTTTCTGGTCAGTGAAGAATGCAATTAACCCACTGTATTACAAGTCACAAACACAAAAGTCCAGCTCCTCTGCCAAGAGTTTTCAGGCAGCCCAGTTGAAAAATCAATAGTTTTAGTGTTCCCCAAAACCATTCCGAATTCATACATTCAAAAGCAAGCATATAGAAAGAAAAAAAAACACAATAGGTTTCCCCCTCTCTGCATGGCTTAGAGGTGGATTGCATACCAATAGGCATGGAAAGTTAATGGAAAGACCATTTGTTTCACTGTATCAATTTCAGCTGAGACAGACAAGTGACACATACTTATCTATGTTCCCAAACCCATTTATCACCTTCAATGCTATTGCTAACCTGCAAGTGCTTTAAATAGATCAATTTAGGTGAAAGGATTGGTTCTATCGCAGTGAGCTTGAAAAAACTGAAAAAGCTAGATCCATAGGTGGTTGATGCACTGAGGGAAGGAAAGCAGAGTCACCCAGTGAGCCAAGACACAGGTGAGCTAACAGATGCTGCATAGAAAACACCTGGAAGCAGAAGTAGCTGTGGAGCACCACTGCAGGGTATTGTCAGTTACAGATTCACAATGGGAGTTCAGTGCTTATGTGAGTCATTCCAAACCCTCACGTTTCCTTGGAGGAAGACCAGTTTTGTGGTCAGGAGGATACCTCTCTCTTAGATGAGGGCAGGGCCAGGTAAACCTTGGTTTCTTTCTCATCAACAAAATGCTTTGATGTATTCATGGAACCACCTGCTATTTTCTACTCACCATTTCTATTGGCATTACTATATCCCATAATTTTATAGGAGTCATTAGTTATGAAGCATTTTCCTGAAAATCTGAAGCCACAGCAATGTCATTGCGTTTTAGATGGCAAAGATATGATAACTAGCAGTCCAGTGTCTTCCACTCCCTCATGGATGGAAAACTCAATATTTGTAATAATTCAAGCACAACAGTAACACAAGAAAAGCAACTGCATGAAAAGCTTTACTTTCCACATCTCCTTTCCTTTTTTTTTTTTTTTTTTTGTCATGCTACTTTGTTTGTATGAGTATTTCTGAGTCAGCTTTCTGCAAAGCTATGTTTTAGTAAATTAAACAGCTATTAAATACAGCTCCAGAAATTAAAATAGCTATTGCATTCCCCCAAAATACCTCCTTAAATCACAGTTCAGGAAAACATCATTCACCTTAATGGAGAACCACTGTAATGGAGCAAGAAACAACTTGGAAGCAAGAGCAGCAAAGACTGGAAGACGTGGTTCAAGTTTCCCTCATATTTTCTTAGGAAGCAAAACTATCTTTACACAAATAACTTTGCAGTTTCAGCCAGGTCTGCACAGTTTTAAACTAAACTTGCTTCAATTTCTCTCCCCTTTATACTAAAAAATAGGGGAAAGAGTATTTGACAAGGGTGCATACACATATATCATAGAATTAGAAGACCACTAAGATCACTCAGTCCAACCATCAACCTGTCACTACTTAGAATCATAAAGTTAGGAAAAGACCACTAAAACACAGAAAGAATTATATTAATACCAACTACTAGATTCATTTCTTCTGAGTGGGCTCCCTGCACCGAGACATACTTCATAGAGCTTATTGGACCTTACTGCAACCTTCTCAAAATTGCAGCCCAGGTTGATCCTTAGGCTGATTCACATACACCATAAGATTTAGTAATATATTTTGATATATCCTATTACCAGAGTGCAATGATTGTACTGCTTAATAGCTGCCATACTCACACTTCATAAATTGGTGGCTAGATTGTTCACCACATCATAGTATGATTTGTGTTGGAAGGGACCTTTAAGACCACCTCATTCCAACCCCCTGCTATAGGCAGGGACACCTCCCTCTAGACCAGGTTGCTCACAGCCCCATCCAGCCTGGCTTTTGAACCCCTCCAGGGAGGGGCACTCACAGCCTCTGGGCAACCTGTGCCAGTGTCTCACCACTCTCAGGAATCTCTTTCTAGTATCTTAATCTACCCTCTTCCAGTCTAAAGCCACTCCTGTCACTATATGCCCTTATAGAATGCCCCTCTCCAGCTTTCCTTTGGGCCACCGTCAGGCACTGGAAAGCAGATAGCAGGTCTCCTTGGAGTCTTCTCCTCTCCAAACTGAAAAGCCAAAGCTTTCTCAGCCTATTCTCATAGATGCTCCAGATCAGAGGATGGCCACAAACATAATCAGGACCTGCTCCAACATTTTAATGTCCTTCTTGCGTTGGGAGCACCAGAACTGAAGTTGAAAGAGATGTGTCCTTTCCACACGCAGGCCAGGCTAACAGCAGGAGGTGCAGTGCCCGTTTCTCAGACCAGCCTGGGTTAATCTGTTCTGTCAGCCTTGATTCTCAGTTTTATACCCAGAAGTGTTTAAAGTCAGCTAAATGCCCAAACAGATTGCAAATATGGCTGCATTTACACAACAAGTATGCATCTGCATTATTTGTTTGTGCCCCAGAAGCTTCCCACATTAAAAAAATCCTAAAGACTGCCTTTCTACGTCTGGTGCTTGGTGTCTGATTTATTAGCTTTTCTGTTTTCATCAACATGTTCAAGTTGTTAAAACCCATCCTGTTAAGCCAATGTGTCTGGTATTCATCTTCACCTCAGTACCATCTGCAATAACAAGCACCAGACCCCTGCTCGATGGCGGTAATGCCTTCCCAAGAATATCCTCTAGTAAAAAAAAAATATATATATATATATATATAAAAAGGATGAGCCTGCCTCCGGCTTGGGGCAACCCTTTGGTCCTGTTTTCCTTGAAAAATCACAATAAGCTGTTGCATTGCCTGTGCTTTTGTTTTCTAATAGAGAGGGTGAAGGAGTTTCTCTTTTTTAATGAGCTTGCAACATAGCAAGTAACAGAAGCTTTTCCTGTTCCTGTGGGAAGTTTGTTTTCTTTATTGCTGCAATAGCAAAAGTTAAGCTGCAAGCATTGGGTAAACAAAGTGTTCTGAAAATATTCACTCCAATGCAGTTTCATATGTTCAATAATATTTGCATTTCAGATCTTTTCACCATTTGTTTCACCTCTCTCCTTGGAAGCAGTCCCCTGCTGACCATAGTCATACACTCACAGACTGTCTTGGATTGGAAAGGACTTCGAAGCTGACCCAGCCCAACCTCAGCTGTGGGCAGAACTGCCCCCACCACCTGAGGCTCCCCAGGGGGCCCCATCCAACCTGGTCTTGAGTAATCCCAGGGATGGAGAGCATACAGCTTCTCTGAGCAACCCATGTGCGCTTCACTGCCCTCTGAGTGAAGGATTTCTTCCTGGTATCTAATCTAAATTTACCCTCTTTAAGTTTAAAAGCCATTACCCATGGTCCTGTCATTGTACTCCTGATAGAATGAATAATAGTATTGAGAGAGATCATTTTCAGAACTACACCTGCAAATAGACTTTTTAAAGTAAAATTCACCTCAGAACATGCCCTCTCCCAGCAACTGCCTTTCTCTCCTTGAGCAAAGTTTTCTTCAGGCATCTACTACTCCTTGCAAAGGCATTGTCCATCTCAACTTCCCATTTTCCTAGAGAAATTCCATGTATTAAACCTGTGAGCATCTACTTGTATCAAACAGTATGCGTATGTTCAGCTCAATAGCAAGCTGAAGAGTCACCTTCAAATCAGAAAACTGAAGACACTTTGCCTATTCATGGATATTCTGCCAACAAAAAGAGGAACGCCAGTCACAGAAAGTATTATGTTGTAAGTAGTTCTGCATACAGGTCCATTAGCAACAAACATGTTGGAGGAAGTAATTATTGTGGTAAATTTATTGACAGATCAGGAAAATCCCTTTGTATCACTTCTCTCATTCACTTCACTTTTTGCATTGTTCTACATATACATACACAGCCTTACCTTGGTTAACATGGTCTCTCAAGCTGGTTTAATACCTTTGTAGCTTTTTTTCTTTTAAAGTACTCTGAGTAGGAAAGCTATGCTAATACTTAATAGAGAACTGAAAGGCTTCAGGTGTGAGAAATTGTTTACCTCGGTGGAGCTCCACAGCTGCTGAGAGTTAATGAGATCAGGGGAAAAAAGTAGAAGTTCTGCTTAGCTGCCTTGGAAAGGCAGTTTGAAAGCTGTTTTAAGCACCTGTTTCTGATCTCATCAGTGTGAAGGCTACACCTACTACACCTACTACAATGCGGGTAGATTCCCTGAGAGTCATCTGCAGTAAATGAGTTTAAGCAAACACAGGTGATTTGGCTGCTCTGTAATTTAAGCACCCTGGAGTATAGCTAGGAGCATGCATTGCAGAGTGCAAGCTCTTAGCCACACAGAAAACTGATCAAAATACAACACAAAAGAGTTACGGCTGAAAGGAAGAGCTAGGGACAATTAAGAATATACAGACTGGAATTCAATGGGTAGAAACCTGCTTCCCAAAAAGATCAAAAATGGTACTTCAGCACAGGAGTATTTCATCCCCAAAACAATAAAGACCTAGGATGTACAGCCTGAAACAGGAGAGACACACTGGTGGATGTATAATCAACAAAGTACAGGTAGAAAGAGTATCGCAGTGCGATAACAAAGGAACAAGCAGAGAATGAATGCTCACCCATATCCAAAGATTTAGGCTCATGATGAAATTCTCCACAAAAGAGGGATCTCCAGAGAGAGGTCCTTCCCCAGTGGCAGTCAGCCCTTAAATGGGGTCTAAGAAAGGTGCTCCAGCTCCACCCCTTCTGATCACACAGCTGAATTGCCTTCACCTGTGCTCCCATGGCTGACTCAGTACTTGCCTCAGGTGATCAATCAGTGGTTCAGGCCATGACTCAACTGTTCTCATACAGTGGATAACATCAATAACAATGGGTTTTTTTACAGGATTGAGAGCAAATTGGGCTTTTGAGCACTTCGAGATCCAATGAAGAACACAAGATGGGGGAGAAGCATATAATTATTGTTGTTATAAGTAATATTACAACACCAAAGTCATTGTAAATGAATCAGCAGATGGCAAATGCCTTTTGGTGAAAGCAAAGGCAAAATAATCTGTCTGGTAGAAAGGGGTGAAGCTAATGATGATGTACTGAATGCAACAGCCATTCAGCTAGTAGATCAGGAAAAAACATTTGGGTGTCGTTGTGGGAAAAAAATGGAAAACATTAGCACAGTTCAGAATAGCAGCAGAGGAAGAAGCTAAAGAGGTGGTAGTGTTCCTGTATGGAGATTTTGGTGGATCCCACCAGAAGCCATGCAGACCATTTTCTCTGGATGCAGATGCTCCGTTCCTGAGCTCAGTCTGTCGGAGGGGTGAACTAGGCTCCCTCCGTGAGCGTATCCTCAGGGGCAGCAGGACTGGGGCTGAGGCTGCGAGGGGAGGTAACATAATGGGATCCAAAAGTTCATTCTAACAGTGTGATGGGGATTAATTGTGCAGCATGCAAAGGGTGCATGCCAATGTTTTATTCATTATAGTGTGGCAACTCAAGCTGGTCACCTCATCCCCCATCTCCACTTTCCAGTGAGTCTTTCTGACCAGACCCAAGCCATTAGCAAAGAGCCGGTTGGCTTTTGTTTGCTTTTCTCCTGATCCCTTTTTTTCAAGTAGGCTCCCCTGCTAAAGCATAAGAGTGCTTTGCTCCTTTTAAAACAGAAAGGTCTGAGCCCAGTCATCTACTAGCGACTCCTTTGCAGCCAGTTAGCCCACAAAAATAAGCAAACCCAGGGAAGGAGTCAGAGCCTAAGCCCTTTACGTGAGATTGATTGCAAAGTTGGTGGCAACATGACAGGCTGATTTGTGGTGGCTCCTCATAGCTTGCTTGAACTGTAAACCTCAGCCCCATTTATTTATTGTACAGCGGCCAGCTCGTCCCTCGTGCCCGGGAGCACTCAGCCCTGCGCAGGGATGTGTTCATGCGGGGACAGCCGTGCCCTTCCCTGCCCTGGGCTGCAATGTGGGGACCTGGAGCCCTCCATGGGGCCGGGTTCCCTCTGCTGTCATCCTTCCCACTGATAGCCAGAGCAGCTGTTTCTTCCTCTTCGGTAGCACGCAGATTGCCAGAAAGCTGGAGGGGCCCACCAGCTCTATTTCGTGCTTGGATCTAGGTCTGGATCTGCATTATATTTTCTTGAAACAGTAGTCGCATAGCGGGTCCCTCCACCTTCCACACAAACATGATTTAATGTCTTCCTGGGGAGCGGTGAGCTCATCTGCTTTAACGTGGAATCGTAAGAAGGATTGGCTCCCTGCTTATTAATGTAATCACTTTAGACTACTTGATATGTCCTGTATACAGCTCACAGTGTAGAGTTTTATAGCACATTACCGCACCTCCATATAAGTCTAAACTGGTCATAAAACATAATCACTTACTGAAAAAGAAATATATATTAATGCTGCTACAACTAGGGCACACAGTGATTTTCATAGCAACGGGTAAACAAGGCACTGGCAGAAGTTTGCACTGAAAAATGCAGATGAAATGGAAAGCCATGTACCCTTCCTCCATCTCTTTGTCACCCTCACCCCCGAAGCACCCACGGGCTGTGAGAAGATATGTGGTGTTGGTGTTACCAGAAGGACCATGAGCTGCCAACTCAGTCCTACAGCTCATGGTGACACTCATTGTGCAATTCCAGCATCAGCCTTGGAAACACTTCTACCATTCATCTCAGAAGCATCAGGCCTTGAAGAAAAGGAACGGCTCTGGAAGCTGGAACACACCAGCCCCACCAACATGTATGTTTGTTCCCTCTGCATATAGGTGAGCAGCATCAAGGCAGACTGATGCTGAATAAAGTTTGTCTAGACACAAAATTAGATCAGGTTAAAAAGACTACTGTATTTCTGCTCTCTTCTGTTTATATGGCTCATATCAACACAGTATTTTAGTATGTGATGGTTATTTATGTATTTAACAGTTGTTGAACAGCTGTGCAGAGCACTGTCTGGATATTTTTATTTTAGTTTAAAAGTGAGTCAATATACAGTTTTGTGTATTGTATGATTTAAGAGCAACCTAAATGACCCAAATTTAAACTGAAGTAAGTACACATCCAAGCCTTTTGGTAAGGTTTACTTTTATTAGTTTAAAATCACACCTTAATTTAAACCATACCCGCATCCTGAGTCCAGTCTTCCCTGGTACTTAAATATCCCTTTTCTCCCACTACACCTAATGAAAGAAAACTGAGGTTCAGAGCTGTGGGGCATCTGGCTGTGCTGAGAGAAGGGTATGAGCACCAGGTGTCTCTCTCAAATCCCAGCCCCTGCCCCAGCCCTTTCCTCCAGCATCAACCCCAACCCCTCCATCTCAGTGCAGCTGTCCCACTGGTGGAAAACAGGACTGAGAATGCACTGGTGGGAAAAAAACAAAGTAGTTTGCCTGTGGGGGGGTGAGCACAGAGGCTGGGGGTCTTGAGCATCTTGGCCACATGCCCATCACTCCATGGCCAAAGGCAGCCAGCAGGTTTTTGAAGGGAGTTTGTCAGCTCTCAGTAAGGGAATTAAAAATTCTCTCCCAATGAAAATGAAGGACTTTGTCCTTCACAAGTACTCACATATACACAGATATAACATACCGTGACATTCAGAGAAGGAAAGAGTATTCCTCCTCCACTTTCTGTTGGTTTAAACATCTGTTTTTGTTTGGGGTTTTGGTTGGTTATTTGAATTGTTGGGATTTTTTATGCCTAGGGTGGCTAAGTAAAAAAGCCACTGCTTTATTTCCAGTGTCAATTTTTAATAGAAAGCTCAGCGTGACGCAGATGATCAGGGAAAAGGGGCAGCGAGACAGATCTGGGTGAGGGATGTGGGGGGAAATTACCACCTGATAAAACTGCAGTAAATTGTTACTTAATATTAATTGCACCATGTTGCTGGAAGGCTCTCAGAGAGTGCGTAACGACAGCAGCAGTGGGGTTTTGTGGTGGGTGAGCAGCGAAGAGGATGGTAATTTCTTACTACAGTGAGCAACCAAATGTTGATTGGACCTGGCACGGGGGGAACTGTTTCCAAGTGAGAGCAGAGCATCTTTGGGCCTCCAGCAGCTGGCTTACATAGAAAGAAATAAGCACTTTCTCCTACCAAAGGGATCTGACAGGTTTTTCAGATGCAGAAGGTAGAAGTCCAGAACTTCTAACGCCTATCCACATTGTTGATAGCCTTGAGATGAGCTACTTTGTTAGTCTGCTCTCAGCTTCATGGCTGCCCTGGGCCTACAGAGCTTGCCAGAGCCTTCTCTCTAACACTGCATTTTGTCTGTATGAGATGTTTCACATCTAAACATGCTCTTCTCTTCTCCACCAACCACCATCCCTTCTAGGGCTCTCTGTTTGTTTCTCTGTGCCCTTGGAAAACGCTGAGTTGTGGTTTTCTTCTACTCAATACCTTACCTTTTGGGTATGCTGATTTTCGTCGTGTTCATCACATTCATCATTACAACCTCTTGGCTTGGAAGCTGGAAGCTGCTCCACACCAGATCCAGACAGCTAAAGACCCTCCTTTTTTGAAGCAGGCTCTTCACACACACCTAAATCAGCCAAGGCTATGACCTCTATCTCCCAACTTCCGTCTCCTGACCCTAGCAGATGACAGCAGGTGTTAAAATAAAGAGCTGCAGGCTAGCAAGAGAAGTCTGAAGTATTTTCATTAGCAAAAGACAAAACCCAAAACTACTTACATAGATCCACCTTGCTAATAGCCAGGAGGTCTTTCCTTCATTTGAATAGAGCATCCTACACGGAACCCTTAGCAGCAGGACAGATTTATAAACACTAGTGGGATAATTTCCAGCAAGTCTAAAGTAGAAGCAAATTTGCAAGAGCTGGAAAAATGAATCTGTCATCACAGGATCAGTATTTGCAAGTGTTCAAGTTTAGCTTATGATATTGTTTGTCTTGGCTTCTAGTCTATCACTTTTAATGAATACTTCATATTTCAGAGGCATAGAAGGAGAGTGTGATCTTCTGTTGAGATTTCAACAGCCACCTGATTTGGAATCTTCTCACATAGCCCATCTCACTATGCACAGGTAAGAAACAGAATGATCTCCACTGTTTCTACAGGTGGCTTTTGGCTGGTATATGCTCAGTGTGCCAAGGTTTTCCTGCCATCTTGGGGCAGAGAATCTCTGTGAGCAGGATGAGACAAGCTCTCTGATAATATAAATAGCTCAATTCAGAAATCAAAGTTAGGGGAAAATGATACCAGGTGACAAGGCCAAGCGTAGGGTGGTGTATTTGGGTTGGGGCAATACTAGGTGTGTATACTGACTGGGAGATGAACTCCATGAGAGTAGCCCTGCATAGAAGGACTTGGAGAACTTGGTGGATTAAAAGTTTGACACAAGCCATCAATGTGCATTTAGAGCCCAGAAAGCCAACTGTATCCTGGGCTGCACCAGAAGAGAGGTAGCAGCAGGGTGAAGGATGTGATTGTCCCCCTCTACTCTGTTCTCATGAGGTCCTAGCTGGAGTACTGCATCCAGGCCTGGCGCCTCCAGGACAAAAAAGATTCAGAGTTGTTGGAGTAAGTCCAGAGGAGGCCACAAAGATGATCAAAGGGCTGGAGCACCTCTCATGGAAAGACAGGCTGAGGCTTGGCTGAGATGAGAAGGCTCTGGGGAGACCTCTTTGCAACCTTTCATTACTTGAGGGGAGCTTATAAACAGGAGGGATAACAAGTCTTAGCATGGGCAGATAGTGATAGGACAAGGGGGAGAGGTTTTAAACTAAAAAAAAGGGAGATTTAGATTTGATATCAGGGGAAAACTTTTCACTCAGAGAGCAGTGAGGCACTGACACATCTGTCCAGAGAAGCTGTGGTGCCCCATCCCTGGAGGCACTCAAGGCCAGGTTGAATGGGGCCCTGGGCAGCCTGAGCTGATGGGAGGGAGCCCTGACCATCATTGGGGGTTGGGGCTGGGTGGGCTTCAAGGTCCCTTCCAAACCAAAACTTTCTATGATTTTTTGATTCTATGATTCTATGATATTCTATGAAACCCACTCTGAAAACAGAACAAAACAAACAAACAAAAAAGCATGGAATATATATTATTTTTAAGCTATGTTCCCGGGTAGTAAGAGAAAATTTGTCCTAAAATTTGCGATGAAAAGTGAGTGCATGTCACTTTACCATCCCTACCTCTCTCAGCTAACACTGAGGAATGCGAAGTTGAGGTTGTTGCTTTCAATTGACCTCCACTATCCTCTTAGGCATATCAGATAGATCTTCACATTTCAAGGGGCAAACCAAATCTAAAAATAATAGTAATAGATGCTAGAAGTATTTGTTTCCTGCAGGTGCTTTGTGCCTTTTAGCACAGCAGCCCCATAATTGTCACTGAGTAGCGCTGAGCACCAAGCCCCAGGAGCTTGTTGTTGTACACAGCTGGTCAGCACCGAGGCAAAAGCTTTTGCTACACTAGGGACAAGCTTAGGAGAGCCAGAGCTGAAAATAATTCCACATTCCAGTGCAATAGCAGATTAAATAATTGCTCCAGAAAACATGTAACAAGATACCTCAAAGAATATTTTAGGAAGCTGCTTTAAATAACAAAATGAAAAGATAACTATGGGTGAGAAATGCCCACTTGGCCTTTCTTTCCTACAGGGACAAATGGAGGCTCTCTTCGCCTCATTTTTCTGACTCTATTCCACACCAGCCTTTTACACAGTGTCATTCAAGGAATCTCACCTACCGTGTCTTGTATAAATTGCCTTTAAAATAATCTATAGCGCCAAACTTAAAAAAAAAAAGTTAAAAATTGATTAAGCCAATGCAACGTTTTCCCCCAGTAGGCTCAGTGCTATTGCTTCTCCCTTTTTTGCTCTGTTTCTTCTTCTACCAGTTACATGCTTCTGCAGCCCATCACCAGCCCAGATCTGAGATGGTGAAGCAAGGCCTAGCCTAAGATGGCGGACCAGGCCTTGGAATAAGATGGTGGTGCGGGGCCTGGACTAAAATGGCGGAACAGGGCTTGGTCTAAGATGGTGGAGCAGGGCCGGGATTGAGGTGGTGGAGCAGTTCCCGGGGCTGTGTTGGAGTCTGGCACTGAGGGCTGTGTGGAGCAGTCCACGGGCACTTACTGAGCACCAGGCAGGGTTCACAGCTTCAGCAGCACGGCCACTGCCATCACAGGGAGCCCCCAGCTCACCCTAACTCAAAAATTCATAGATGGATGTCTATCATGATGATTCCCCATCCACGTGCTGCCAGTTCTGGCCCAGCAGAGGATTCTCCGAGCTGCACCCAGTGAGGCATAGGAGACCCTAAACCAGCACCCTGCAAATGTGAATGGGGTCAGTGTGACACTGGGCAGGAGACGGGCTGCAGAGCTCTCTCTGTCCCCTTGCCTGTCCCTGGGCCAGACCTGAGCAGCCGGAGTGCTGCAGTAAAACACGCTGAGTAAACACACGAAGCTAGCATCGCTAACCGCTGCTCCAGCAGGAAATCCATGCAATGAAAAAGTCATCAGCACAGCTTTTTTTTTTTTTTTTATCCATTCCTCTCATTCCTCAGATTGAATTTCTTTCCGTGCCATTCTTTCAGCCCCCCCTTTCATGTGGCTGTTTCCTTCAGAGCTGCAATATTGGCCACCAGCAAGGAAGAAAGAGCTGATAAATGATGATGCACCGCTCTCATTATTCTGTAGTTTTCTCTGGGAGGATTTAGACAGGTCTCGAATGCAAAGAGGAATTAGCTGAGCAGGTAGGGGAAGGATGCAAAGTGAAATTCAAGACACTAGAAAGCTGGGTTTCTCTGGAGGTCCAACTTTCCCCTCCACCCGAAGGCAGGAAGGAGTGCTGCTCCTGCAGCAAAGAGAGCTTCTGGGAGTCTGGGAAGGGAGCTCCATCAAAGGAGTTATTTTCCTGTAAACCAGGGCTGAGCAAACCTTAATGACTTTGTCTTGATTGAAGAATAAATCAGCTATTCTTTTATGAGCCAAAGTGCATCTAGCAACACTTCCAGTGTTCTACGAGGAGCAGTGTTTGTGCCCTTTTTGCTGGAGGCTGGTTCTTACCTATGACTTCTGCTAACGAGCTAAATACTCCCCACAAAACTTCACCAGCTGTAGCTTCACCAAAAAAAAAAAAAAAAAAAAAAAAAAAAAAAAGAGTTAATTAAAAAAAACAAAAAAAAAAAAAGGCTGGCCATGTGTTTCCAGCACATACATATGCGTGGAGATGCACATGTACTGGAGATAAAGTTAAGTGCGAGCACATGGCTCTTGCTTGGAGGAGCCAAGGCACCATGTGAAGATTGTTAGTGCTGGGGGAGCCTGCATGGGGTGAGCAGAGGGGCTGGAGCCTGGCGTTTGTGTGTGTGGGAACGGTGTATGGGGTAGGGATGGTATGTGAGACTGGTGCATGGGACTCTGCACACAGCATTGGCACATCCCATTAGCTGGACCTCTTCTGAGCGGCTCCAGGTCACCCTGTTCGTTTCAGTGGGAGCCAGCCTTGTAACAGCAGGCTGAATTATTTGCTTGTGCAGCTCTCCAGGCGCTGAAATATATGGGCTGCATTTAAGAAGATGAACCCCGCGGTGCCTTAGGCTGTGTGTACGCTGTTTGGGCAGAAGGTATAAATTGTAAAATAAGATGACGATATTAGCATCTTCCCTCAGCTTCCCCTCGCCGAAGGAAAACCACAGAGGGAACATTATTCAAGCATTTCCTTTATGCTCATAAGTTAATCAAGGAGCATCGGGGAATGAGACAGTTTTATGGCTTTCCAGGAAAACGCGATACAACTCGCAGCCACTGAGCGGTTTTACAGTTACATCTGCAAAGCGGGGCAAACAGAACGAAACAACAAATAACTACAAATCCGCTCTCGAAGGCTGGTGGGAAGGCGGTGGGAGGGAAATAACGTGCTCGGGACCTCCGAGCTGGCCGCCTGGGGACGGGTCGAACGGGAATGAAAGCGTGGAGCAGTGTGCGAGGGGAGCGCGCTCAACGTGTTGAGCCCGGAATGTACGAAAACGGAATCAAAATAGAATGCAAATTGGAAAAAATGGAATAAAAACGAAATTTTAAAAAAATCATTTAGAAACAAAATAAAAAGAAATTAGAAAATAAACAATTTAATAATAATCGTAATAAGTCTCGGCTGTTTCAAAGCCGGCCAGCTCCGGACTCGGTGCCTTTGGCAGCCGCTGCCCTGCGCATCCCTCCTGCAGGCGGGGCTTTGTCGATCCCCGAGCATCCCGGGGGGGTCCGGCGGTGCCCCCTCTCTGTCTCCGTGCCCCGGGGAGGTGCAGGGACCCTGGGCACGGCGGCTCCCCGCGGGCAGCAGCTCCGAGCTCCGTTCCCCGCCCTCTCCGAGGTTTGAGGGCCGAACGAGTTCACAGTTTACGCGCAGTAAAGCGTCGATATCGCGCTAATGGCCGCGGAGAAAAGGCTCTTCGCAGGGATTCTCATAAAAGCCCTTTATTTGGTATCCAGCGTTTTCTCGCAATCAATAAAGTCGACTGTTATCTCCCGGCGCATTTCGCGGGGAGGTTTATTGCCTGCGGGGCGGCTTAGGGCTGAGACAGGAGTGTACCATACAAGGAAGGGACTCCCGATCGCCTCGGATCCGAGGCTCGGATTCATAAAATAGAGCCATCCATTACGCTGCCGATATCTGGAGCCAGCAAACGTACACAGACCGTAAATCGCCGCCGGCGGGGAGCGGGCCGGGCGCGGGGCTCCGCCCGCCGCATTCCTCCCAGTGCCGGGCGGGGGGCGCGGGGGTCCCGGCCCATCCGTCAGCGCCGCGATGACTCCGCGATGCGGCAAATGGGTCCTGTAACGAGGCGGCGGCTGACAAGGCGGCGCGGTTATCCTGTCCGGATGATGCATAATATTAGGATTAGGGCTTAGATCATCGCATGCTTTTAAAATCATCACCGCTAACTGGAGGGGAGTTGGGGGGGGGGCGGCCTGGCGCCCGGGGGAAAGTCCTGGGGGCTGCAGGGGGCAAAAGTTTCCGTGTGGATAATGATTATAGATGGAGGGATTTATGGCGAAGGGTGTACACACAAATAAACGTATCTGCTGCGGCCAGGGTGGGGGGAGAAAAGTCACCCCTGCTTTCCATTACCATCTTATCACCCCCATCCCATCACCTCCTCCACCATTCCATCCCATCATCTTCACCTTATGACCTCCATCCCACCGCCCCCATCCCACCACTCTCAACCCATCTCCCCTATTACACTCTCCACCATCTCCATCCCTTCATCCCCAAACCATCACCTCAACTCCATCATCCCCATCCCCTCACCTCTTCCCATCCCATAACTTCCACCCCCATCCCACCACTCTCATCCCATCGGCCCCACCACCCCCATCCCATCATTCCATCTACCATCCCATCACGTCCACCTCATGACTCCCATCCCACTTATCCTCATCCCATCACCACCAACACATTCTCCACCACTCCCATCCCACCACCCCCAAACCATCATCCCCATCCCGCCATCCCCAGACTCACTCCCATACCATCCCTGCACGATCCTCATTCTGTCACCCCATCCCCATCCCATCACTTTCACCCCCATCCCACCACGCTCATCCCATCAGCCCCATCAGCTCCTCCACCATCCCCTGTATCAGCCCGCCATCCCATCACTCCTAACCTAGCACCCCAATCACCCCCATCCCCACCCCGGTAACTTCCCCCCGCGGCGTCTGTCCCATTCCGGGCAGCCCCGCGGTTCCGGCCGCTGAGAGCCGCTACGGGCAGCGCGGGCCGGGAGCGACGGCCCTGGGAGCGGGAGAGGCGATGGCTGAAACCCTTGATTTGGGGTTTGCCCGAAGGCTGGGGGTGGAGGAGGGTGGCCCGGGTTTTTTAAGGCAAGCAGAAATTTGATTATAGCGTACGGCAGCGCTCTGTGATTTGCGGCGAGCGGATTTCATTAACTGCGGACCTTTGAATCCCGGAAAACCCGGGCAGGGCCGCAGGGCCAGGGACGAAGGTGACCCCGAGGGCGTGCAGCGAACGGGGGCTCCGGGCCGCGGCGCCGGCGGCTCCAGGCTGCGGCGGTTGCGGAGCGGCGCGGCTCCGGGCACGGCTCCGGGCAGTGGTCAGGCTGGCCTCGCCGCGGAGGCTCCGCCGGGACCCGGCACCCCTCTCTCGGCCCACGCCCGGCCCCGCCACCTGCTCCGCCGGCAGGCGGAGGGGGTTCGCCAGCCCGGCTGCCGGTTCGTTCCGCGTTTGGGGTCCGGCTGCCGGGAGAACGCCGGGGCCGGAGCCCAGCCCGCCCCGTCGGGGCTCGTAGCTCGGCTGCGGGAGCGGTACCGGCTCTAATCGCCGCCAACGAATGTCACCGGCAGAAGGAAAAACAAAAACTGCCTCCAAAGATCGCGGAGCAGATTTTGGCAAGGCTCCTAAAGACACCAATTAGCAAAGGCTAAACCCATTAATGAAGTGGCGGCTCTCTGGTTTCAGCCAGGTGGCGCGGATCAGAGCGGCCGTATCTGCCGAGCAGAGCTGCGCTCCCCTCCAGCCGGGACCTCACAGCGAACCTCCACATCAATAACGCTCTTAATGGAGCTCATCAGGGCCTGGGCTGAGGGAGCGAGGAGCAGCGGATAGGAGGGCAGCGCACGGGGGGCTCAGGGGGACCCCCACCGCCGTCTCTGTGCGGAGCGGAGCTTGAGGCTCCCACCTCTGCAAAGGGACTGGGGTGGAGGTGGGGGGGGGGGGAGTATCTCCGCTCCTTCTGGGAAAAGGGGAAGATAAAATAAGAGAAGGGAAGAGGAAAAGGAAAACTCTAGCCGAGGTCCGCGCGGATGTCGAGCCGGTGGAGGTGGGCTGTGACAGGAGCCCTCAGATTTCTCCCCTCGGAGGCTCTCCGGGTCCGCAGCCGGGAATGCGCACAGCCAGCGCCGCGCCTGAGTTATAGCCGAGGGTTCGCTTTATTTGAGTTCGCTGCTGTTTATTTAAGAAAGTGAATAAAGGTTTTGTGTAAACAGCCATTATTCCCGATGAGCGCCCCGCAGCCGTGAGGAGGGGGCGGTTTTGCAGCGGAGCTGCGGCAGGAGCTGACATTTGGGGCTCGCAGTTTGTCTCGCCGACGCCAGGCAGTCCCGAAGAGGCGCGGGCTGCAGCAAAGCTCCGCGTGTGAGCGCGAAGCGGCGATGCCGAGAGGAGCGGGGCCTGAAAACAATTATTTTTTAAGACATCAGCCGAAGACTGACGTTAAAATAATACGCAAATATTTTCCTAAAGAACGCGGCGGGAGGAGAACGCGGGGTTCGCTGCGGCTGGGCCCGGGGCCGCGGGCGCGGACCCCTCTCGCCCTTCCATTAAATTATTTTAAATATTGCCTCTCTCTCTCTCTTTTTTTTTTTTTTTTTTTTCTTCCGTTAACGTGACCATTCTCATTTCCGAGTATTCCTGGAAGCCTTTTCGGAGCTGAGAGAGGTTTCAGGAAAGAAATCGGGAGAGAAGAACAGGATCTCGTTGCGCATCGTAATAGGGGGGGAATGAGGGCTCATTGCGATGCTGTTCTCGAGCCGCAGCCGGAGGGACTCGGAATGTCGAATGCGGCCGTGCATCGGGAGCTGCGCCCCTGGGTCCGGTGGCACAGAGCCGCCCCGGTCCCGTCGTTCTTCGGTTCCCTCCGCTCAGCCATCCCTGCGCTGCCTTACGGCCCGAAATCACAGAATCTGTCATAGAATCACAGAATATCCCGACCTTACTGAGCTCTCCCGGCCGACCCCGGCCCTAACCATTGTATGGTCCGAATTTGGGGTGGGTCGCGGAGGGGTGTTGGGGGGAAACCCGCATCGAGTGTTGGGGCAGTTGGAGAACAGGATCCGCGGGGCGATGCTCTGCGCTCCGCCTTCAGAGGCGACCACGACAGCCCGAATCCGCTCGTGTTGGCAAAGCTGCGAGGAATAAAGCAAACAAAAAGGGAGCCCCCCGGACTTGCTGGGACCTTTCTCCGGATGGGTGCGGCATCGCGTTACGGACGGCTCACGGGCTGCCACACTCCCGACGCTCGCCGCACCGTTATCCCAGCAACTGGACTCCTTTCCCACTTGGGACGGGCACAGCCACGTCACTTTCCCCAGCGCCACGTACGTGGCTTTGTCTACCTGCCCGAGGGCGCGCACAGCCGGGGCACGCTGACTGTAATGTTTTAATTTCTTCCTTTCTCCTCTGAAGAGGAACACCGTTATTCTCTCGGCGGCAGCCCGAGGTGCGCGGGCCCCAAAACTGGAGTGATGCGGGGAGATTTTTGGCCCTTCTGTTTGGATGTGGGCATCGCACGGGGCCCTTTTCCTGAGACCGGAGGCGAAGAGCAGCTGTCCCCGACGAACATCTCTCCCCTCACAAAGCCATCGGGGACGCCCTACTCACAACTCCTTCCCTGACGCACAGAGATCCAATGGAAACGGCACAGCAGGCGCTACGCGCATCCACGGGCGCAGCGGCACCGTTGAAAATCTCTCTGTGCGCCGTGAATCTGTGCACTCGTTTGCACCTTATTTTCTGCCTCTCTCGTCCCCTCCCGGCCTACCGCAGCCCTTCCGGCTCGCTCTTTGCCCTGGCTCAATTTTCCCCAAAATGATTTTTGCCGACGGACACACGAAAGTAGCATTGTCTCCTCTGTGCACTCTGCGTCCGTGACGTCATGCCGCGCTCCCCGAGCCACGCCGGGACAGCGTGACGTCACAGGGTGCTACCACCTCAACCCCCCCCGTCTGAGACAGCTCCCTCCCACCCCCAGATGAGGTTCGTCTGTAGGGACGATCCTGCACCAAAACCCGAAGCCTCCCCAAAATACCCACGTCCGTAGGTGCGCGCCGTCGGAGCCGCAAACAGAATTGGCGACTTTCTCGCCCAAGCGCAATTTTGCATAATGAAATCCGGTTGTTGTCATCACCTCCGCTCGCGGGGGAAGGGGAAAAAAAAAAACTTAAAAAGGCGAAGATGGGGAGTTGGAGGCGAGGAGCAGGCGATGGGCAGCCCCGCGGCCTCAGCCTGGCCAACAGACGGACGTGGTTACAAACCATAGCAAACATTTTTATTTACAGGAGATAGATAGATAGATTTCTATATTTTGTCAGTGCAGTATTTCTCGGTCGGATTATTCGAAGCAACACGTCACAACCCAAGAGGATGTCGGCAAAAATACTTCACATTGTAAATTGTTCGGGGGTGGGGGAGTTATTTCGGAGCTCAGTCCCTCGCTCGGATTTTCCCAGAGAGGGAAGGGGCGGGAGAATAAAATTAAAAAATAATAATAATAAAAAAACAAACCTCAGGGAAAAAAAAAAAAAAACCCAAAACAAAACAAAAACAAAAACAAAAACAAAAACCAACAACGAGAAGTCCCGCTCTCTGTCCCGCGGCCGGGCCGCTCTCTCTCCGTCCGGGGCAGCGCTCCCTCAGCTTGGAGCCGCAGCTCCCGCCCCGCGGCCGCTCCCCTCCGGGCCGAGCCGTGCCGTGCCGTGCGCGGGGTCCCGCCCGAGCCGCGCTGCCGGCCCGCGGCGGGGAGGAGGCGTTCAGTCGGCGCGGAGCTCCGGCGGCTTCGGGGCCGCCTCGTCTATAGCCCCTCGGGGCTGGCTGCGGCGGGCGGCGGGGAGGGGAGGCCGGGGCTGGCGGAAGGCCTGCAGCTCCCGGCTTGGGGCTGGCTCTGCTCGGCGCCCTCAGTCCTTTCCGTGTCGCTGGGGGCCATGTCGAGCGAGTCGGGGTCGCTGCTGTCGCTGTCGCCGTCGCCGTCGGAGCGACTGGGGCTGCGTTCGGGCTCCCCCAGGGCGGCGGGCGGCGGGACGGCCCTGGGGGCCGCGGGCTCGGGCTCGGGCGGCGGCTCCTTGTCCTTCTGGGCCTGGGCCTCCTTGGAGTGCCGCCACTTCATCCGGCGGTTCTGGAACCACACCTTCACCTGCGGCCGCGCCGCCCTCAGACGGGCTCACGGGACCGCGCAACACCCGCGCAAAAACCGCGCAGCGCCGCGGGAGTGGGGCAAAAGGGGGAGGCATGGCGGGCCGCCCTCATCTTCCTCATCTTCATCCTCATCCTCATCCCCATCCCCATCTCATCCTCTTCTGCCCCCACCTTTACACCACGAAGGTGATTTTCTTATTATTTATGGCTTTCTTTTTCATTACTGTTTGCGTGTTTTAATAACCACTCCCGGGTTTGGATTACTATTTATTTTTCCAGAGTTTTCCTTTTGTTTCGTTTGTTTGTTTGCTTTGTGTTTTGTTGTGGGTTTTTGTTATTGGTGTTTTGGGTTTTTGTTTTTGTTCTTTTCCTCTCCTTCTCCTCCTTCTTCCTGGAAATTCAGGCCCTTGCTCAACAAACCGCAGAGTTATACAACTCCGCGGGCCCTCAGCAGCGGAATCATCGCTGAGCGGCACTTAATGGCTCCGTTTGAGGCAGAGCTTTCACTTCCCTTCGCTCAGGGATTTTACAACGCGGAAAGGAAGAGATTTAGAGGGGAAATAAAAAAGAAAAAACAGGGAAGGGACATTAAAGATGCTACTCTTCCTCGGAGCTAAGTGCCTCCCCGGTGCTCGGCTCGGCAAAACGTGCGGGGCCGCAAAAGAGAAGCAAATGAAAAACGCTCTCCGGTTCCCTCCCCGCCCTCGATATCCACCCCCCCAAGCGCAGCAGGGAGCCCTCACCCCATACCTGGGCGTCCGTGAGCCCCAGCATCGCGGCCAGCTGCTTGCGGTCCGGCTTGGTGACGTACTTCTGGATTTCGAAGCGCTTCTCCAACCCTTTCCTCTGCAGGTTGGAAAAAACGGCCCTGGACCACGAGCGCTTTCTCTTGTAGGTCTGAGGCAGCGTGTCCTTGGTCAGCACCGCGTACGGCCCTGTGGGGACAGACGGACGGACACGGGGCGGCCCCCTTAGGGTTAACGCAGGGACGGAGCCCGCAGCCCACAGCCCGCAGCCCACAGCCTGTAGCCCGGCGCAGAGCGGCCCTGGTTGCCGTCGGGGGTTTCCCGCTGCCGTCGGGGGGGCTGCCCCGATCGCTTCCCGCTCCCCCCCCACCCCATCTCTCCAGGCTCTCGCTATGGGACGGGGCGAAGTTGGATCGGGCCCTGAAGCGCTCGTCCTCCCCCCATGGGGCGTCCCAAACCCGAGCCTCGTGAAGAAAAAAATCAAATCATCATCATATCATTATTAAAAAAAAAAAAAAAATAGTAACCATCTCCAGCGTTTACAAACGCGAGTCCCTGCGGGCCCGGTGCCACGGGGGGAGCGAGATGTACCTGGAAAAGTGTCCTGAAACTGGTGCTGAACTGAGCTCCTTGGGGCCGTGTTTAGGGGCCCCAGAAGGGCAGAGGCCTCGTTAATGGGCTCTAGAGACGCGAAGAACTGGCCGGCGGACGGCTGCAAGGCGGGGAGGTGAACCCCGGCCTGGCGGCTGGTACTTAATAGCGAGGTGAGATCTGTGAGCACAGAACAAGGAGAGCGCGGTTACGGCGCGGTCGGGCCCCGACGGAGCGAACGGAGCCCCGCCGTGCGCTCCCTCCTTCGGGCTGCGGGGAGAGGCCGTGGCCCTGCCCGCCTCGGCTTCGCTACATGGAGGCTATCGCTATTTCCAAGGGGGGTGCCGCCTCGCGGGGTGCGGGAGAGCCCTCGTTCCCCGCTTTTCTCGGTGTAAAGCCGCGGGGACGGGGAAAACAACCCAGTGCCGAGCACGCAAAGCGGACGCGGCGATTTCTCTACCTCTCAACGTGTTGCCTTCCTTCACTTTGGGGTCAAACTCCGCCGACAAAATGCGGTCGATGCCGAATTTCAGGTCCTTGCTGGCGGGCGCCGGCGCCGTGCCGCCCGTGTGGCCCCCGGGTCCCCGCGCCGGGGTTCCCCCTCCTCCGCCCGGTGCCGCCGCCGCCGCCGCGGGGTTGCGGTGCTGCGGGGCGCGGTGGTGGTGCGGAGGGTGGAAGGCGGCGGAGAGCGGCGAGAGGCGAGGAGGGAACGCGGCGGCGGCCCCGGAGGGGGCGTCGGGGGCCACGACGGGCGTCGGCCGCAGCGGGGAGGCGGCGGCGTGGAAGGGACCGCCGGGGAGGATGGAGCCGAGCGCGGCTGCGGCGGCCGCTGGCAGCCCGGGCGCTGCATCGGCGGGTCCGGCCGCCGCCTCTCCGCCGGCGTGCAGGATGTCGGCGATGCAGAAGGACGGTTTCTTGGCCGCCTCCAGAGGGAAGCAGCCGCCGGCCGCCGGCCCCGCCGCCGAGCAATACGCCGCTGACCAGAGGCTGAAGTTGGAGGCGTAGAAGGGAGCCAGGCCGGCCGTGTACATCCTGCCGGCGGCGGCCGGGCTGCGCGCCCGGGGAGCGGCTCAGCTGCCGGGAGCGCGGCGCGGGGCTGCCCGCCGGCCCGCGGGCATGGGGAAGGATGGCGGGGGCGGCTGCGGGAAAGCGCTTGCCGAAGAGGCAGGGAAAAATAAAGTAAAATAGGAAAAAAAAAATTAAAGGGGGGGCAAAAAAGGGGGAGAAAAAAAAAAAAAAAAAAAAAAAAAAGGAAGAAGTCCCCAAAACTCGCGGCGAGAGGCAGAGAGCGAGCGGCCAGCGCGGGAGAGCAGCGGCGCAAAGAAAACAAAACAAACCCCCTTCTTCGCGCCGGGGAAAAAATGCACCCCTCCCTCCCCAAACTTTCTCTGGCAGCGGCTCCCGGCCCCGCCGCAGCCCTCGCTCCCACCGCCCCCCGCCCGCCCGCGCCCAATCCGAGCTCCGCGGGGCCGGAACGCACCGCCCGCCGACACGCCCCGCGTTGCCGGGCCGGGATGGGCCGCGCTGGGCCGTGCTGAGCTATGCTGGGCCGTGCTGGGGCCCTCAAGGTGCGCCCCGCGCCTTCACCCGCAGTAACCCGGGCGGGACGGTCGTGACCGGTGACAGCCGCAGCCTCAGAATGACACACGAGGCCGGGCCGCTCCGCACCTCGTTGCCCACAGCCATGTGCGCAGCGTGCGTCTGCGGGAGGCCGGGGCTGCGAGCCTTCGTGGCATCTCCGTGTGTAGAACTTCAGGGGGCACTCCGCCCGCTGCTCGGGCACCGTTTCCACCTCAAGCCCGATTCGTAATTTTGGAAAATTTGGCATCCAAATTGCCAATTTTGTTCTTTTAGAATATTGCCGCACACTTTGGTCGCTGGAATGTTTGGGAGACAAACCCATCAGCGCGTGGGTTGTGCTGATATACAGCGCCCACGTCTATCCCGAGCTGGTGCTGGGAAGACAATAGAAATAAAAATAGAAATAGAAACGGGAATAAAATAGAAATGACAACAATAACAATGCATTTAAATATAGAAATAAATACACAAATTTAAACACAAATACCGATGAAAATACAAACGGGATACGTATAAAGAACATTTTTTATTGTCGTTTCCACAAATGGAGATGCTGTGAGCAGGTCTGGAGTCGTACGGTTGCGAATTTGCTTTGGTTTTGCTTCCAAAAATTATTATTAGTTTTGAAAACAGCATTCAAAATTCGGCGCCTTCCCAGGGCCTGACGGTGAAGCGGTCCCCCGCCGCAGGTATGGGGCGGCCGCGCTTTGTGCTTGAGGCCGAGTGCGCTCCCGGAGCGGGCACGCCTTTGGTTTGCGTTGGGTTTTACCAGCACCGTTAAAATGGAAACGATAATAAGCCGAGCCGTGTCCGAAAGCGAGGGGAAAGCGAGACCGGCTCGGCTCTGAGCTTCTCCCGTATCCCCCTTCCCCGCATCTCCCCGCGCTGCCGGCCCCGTTGCTGCTCTGCAGCTCTCGCTCCGTCCCAAACGAGTGTGCGCCCACCCTTGGGTCCGGCGCCCCGGCCGGGCCGTGCTCCCCACCGCTGCTCACGGCGGCAACGAACGCCGCCACCCCCGCCCCGTCCTCTCGCGGGGGGAAATTCGGTCATCGCTGCACCGACACCGGGGCCGCGTATGTATCGGCAGCAAAGGTGGATCGCTGCTTTTGTTCGGTTGCTTTCCCCCTTTTATTCCCGGAACCCGGAGCGGTGCCCGCTACACCTGGGGCACGCAGCTTTGCGCGGCCGCGCAGCCGGTGCGCAGCGGTGCCTGAAGGCTGCAGGAAGCGCGGGGCTCGGCTGCAGCCTGGGTCATCTCCTGTTTTTTCGAGAGGTTCCAACTCGGACTAAATGAGCGGATGTGCCTGCGAGATTTGTCCTAAAATAGAAGCGGCTTCAGTATTTTAGGATACAGCAGAAATCCTTATTTCTTCCGGAGAAAAACTTCATAATGAGCGCGAGCACTTCCCTTTTCAATATTTGTGCAACTTTATCTCGACCAGCAAGTTGCTTGGGTGACGCAAATCCGCCCTTGTGTATTGCAACTACAAAAATAAACGCGAGGAAATCAATTCCCTTCTAGCAATGAAAACACAAATATACAGCTGCGACTTTCCCCTTTAATCTCCCTTTCCGAGGGACTCGAGAAGGAGGCGAATGGACTGAAGATGATGCGCTTTTTTTTTTTTTTTTTTTTTTTAAGCGGAATGAAGTCCCGAAGGACTTTTATTATTGTTTTTATTTTATTTTTATTATTTTTCCCCCCGATGCCGATCGAGGAGGAGGTGGAGAAGAACCTCGCGAGCTCCGCACGCCCGCAGCCGGGCGCACACCGCGCCTCTGCCTCTGCTCCTCGTCTCCGCTCCCCGCTCGGAGCATCCCGCCGTGGGCCGAGCCCCCCACACCCCCCCAGCTGCCCGGGGCCGGGCCTTCCCTCCGCCGCCCGGCATTCCACCCCAGCGCTCTTTCTCTTTTTTAGGCTTAAACACGTCTTTGTTGTTGTTGTTCTGTCTATACCTACGGATAGAAACGCGTAGATGCTATACATCAAAATTCCCGCTTTCTCTAGAGGACTTCATTTTTCAGTCGCTTCGCACGGCCCTTCGGATCCCCCTGGGGCAGCGCAGCCCGAGCACCCCCAGCCCCCCCCGGCCACGGCCGCGCTCTGCCGCCACCTGCCGAGGGCACAGCGCTGGGGCTGCGCGCTGCTCCGCGCCGCTCCGCGACGAAACCGCTGTGCCACGGCCCTTCGCACTCCTTCTTTCTTTTTTCCCTTCTTCCTTCTTCCCTTCTTTCTTTCCTTTCTTTCTTTCTCCGTCTTTTTTTTTTTTTTTCTTTCTTTTTCCTTCTTTCTTTCTTCCTTACTTTCTTTCCAACTTCCTTTCTTCCTTCTTTCATTTCTTATTTTCTTTCTTTCTTTGTTTTTTTTTCCTTTCATATTTTCTTCCTTCCTTTCTTTCTCCTTCCTCCCTCCCTTCCTTCTTTCTTTCTTCTGTTCTTTTTCATTTTTTTTCTTTCCTTTTTCATCTCTTTCTCTTTCTTTCATCCTTCCTTCCTTTCTTTCTCTCTCTCTTTCTTCATTTCTTTTTTCTTCCTTTTCTTCCTTCCCTTCCCTAGCCTTTCTTTCTCTTCCCTCCCTTTCTCTCCCCTTCTCTCCCCTTCCCTTCTTTCCTTTTTTCCTTTATTTATTCATTTCTTTTTCTTTCTTTTCTTCCTTCCTTCCTTTTTTTTCCCCTATCTTCTCTTTCATTCTTCATTCCTTTCTTTCTCTTTATTTTTCATGAAAACCTGCAGCTACATCAATCCTGTTTTTAAAAACATCAGGGCAATAATTAGCATCCCCACAACCCTGGGAAAGGAAACTCTGTGCTGCAGGACAGCCAGGTCAAGATGGTCCCTTCCTCAGGGTTTCCTTGCAGTTGGGTCAGGCAGTCCTTTGGCGTGCCGGCCTTTGGGAAGCCCATTTTCAGACATTTAGAGCAGTGATCCCGTGGTGCTGTAAGGTTTCTGTTCAAGCTGCTCAAAGTTGAAATAGCAGCCTCCCAAATTTTCTCCAACCCTGCCTGCCTGCTCCCTCCCCCAGGGGTGCCAGCATGCAGAGGATTAACTCCACCTGGAAGAAAAAAGCTTCTCTGCCACCATTCCCCAAACTCTCTGCTTTGGCATCGCAGGCTCCACAGGTTACCCCCACCTGTGCACTGCCTGAAGATTGTCCCTGGGATTTTCCAGGCCACACAAGCTGAGAGGTCTGCAGAGAGCCCTTGCAATTAGCCGCGGCAGCTGATGAGAGGTGACGAGGCAGCAGTGCTGCCCTGCTGTGCTGTGCTCCTGCACAGCTGCTGGGATGCACACACCCAGCTTGCATTAACAGGGCAATTGCCATTCCTAGGGCAGAGCATTTTCCAATTTTCATCGGATTAACTCCACCTAAATTCCCCAAACTCATCTGGATTGTGCAGTAGAAGGTGCAATGCTTAGAGGACATCCAGAATTGAAGGAGGAAACACTAAGGTGTGTGTAAGAAAACTCTGAGTAAGAAACAATCTACAGCTTCTTGCCAACAGCAGTCAGAAATGCAGGAACACTGGAAATAGAGCTATCAGAATGCAGGTGTATCTACAGCACAGGCAGCCCATACACAAACCCAAGATTCTAGAAGAAAATCACTTGGTAAAACTAATTTTATCTGAGAGTAATTATTGGTTTTCTTCCAGCCCTCCTTCCATGCTCTCAGTGGACTTAAACACTGGTGGGCTTTAGAACACTGCCTTCCTTGGTAGAAGCACACTTCTGCAGAACGGTGCCACTGCAGCCCTTAAAGAACCCTAATGGGATACCATTTGCCCAAAGGGTATGTGCCCTCTCCCTAGGCACTGTCCACTTGCTCTGTGCCTTGTGTGATGGAAACACAGTCAGTGGGCACTGCCATGCATGGGGAGGTCATTTCCCACAGTCCCTCTCACACACCATTCTGCATCCTAGTGTCAGGGAGCTGGATGCCCTTCACTTTGTATCTAAACAGTTATAAAAGGGCACTTTGATTTTACTTCTGCTAGAGCACATCAGCAAGAGTTGCTGGCTATCCGTCCTGCAGCAGTGAATTCCAGAGGTTTGGTACTGACAGTGTCTGCACTCACTGTCCTCTTCTCACTGTGTTGTCTCATTTCTCAGCTCCCCAAGGCACTCATTCATCCTGGAACTGTGAAACAGAGAGGAAAAAAGAAAAGGCGTCCAGTTTTCCCTCTCATTTGTCACCGTTACTAACCCACATGTTTTTACCCTTGATCTTAGATGTACAGAACTTTTCCATGCAGAGAAGTTCTTTTCCAGCCCAGCAGCCCTCCTTCACCCCTTGCCTGTCTGAGTGCTGCTGTGAGCACCAACATGCATCCCCTCAGCCCACCCCCACACAACACAGTGGTGAAAGCAATACCGTGCTGCAAGCGTTCCCGAATGCTAACAGAGCAGCACCCTCTAGTGCAAAAAAAATAAAATCTGCAAACCCGTCAAACCTCAGGGTCAGCTGCTGGGCTGGGTTCAGCTACAGGGCTTTTCCCTTCCGTGCACTGAAGGTATCCTGGGTTTCCTTCTCTCGGATCACCTCTCTGTGCTATGCACACTCATCGGATGCTGGACATTACCCAGCTCACCAGCTTCCCCTCCATTCTTAGCCATTTCCATGGGTTCCATCATTTTTGGTTGGATCAGCAGAAATTTCTTCTCAGGAAGAGCGGTGAGGCAGTGGCACAGGCTGCCCAGAGAGGTGGTGAAGTCACCATGCCTGGAGGGGTTCAAGAACCATGGAGATGTGGCACTGAGGGACATGGTCTAATTTATGCAAACGTGGAGCTGCCTTCTCACTCTAAAAATAATGTAGAGTAAGCAGCTGCCTGAGATTTCATAAAAATTAAAAATGAACATACCTGCTTAACCAGAGATGGAAATGTTGTCTAAAGTTTCAAGGCCAGAGCTTCCTTTCCTTGAGAGCTGGGACTGAGTGAAAAGGAACACACGCCCGTGGGACAACATACGGGCCAGGAGCCAGCACATGCCCATGGTCCCACTCCTTGGTCTGGCACATCTGAATGCCCAACTCTTCTCTGCACCACATGTGGATACAGCTTCTGGGAGGGGTGGGGAAGGCAGTGGCTCCAATAGTTGTGTCAAAACCCCAAACCTGTAGTGTTGGAGAGAAGGAACAGCTCTCTGCTTCCTCAGTCCCCATGCTGTATTTTACTGTTCTCTTCAAGTGAAGCAAACATTGTTATTTCCCCTTAGGTGTTCCTGGTGCAAGAGTCTTTCATTGAAAAATGGCTTTTCGATGCTAATGGGAATTACGCTCCTAGCATGATTTATATTAATAAGGCATGTGCAGTTCCTTCATACACTCAGACCCAGATGGGAAATGGGATTTTTTTTTGGTTCTTCCACACGGCATCTGATGAAGTGCTCCGAGCACACAATTTAACAAGCCATTCTCCTCTGGCTTTACAGATGAAAAATAGTCCGTTGTGTCAGCTCCTCAGATGCCTATTTTTACACCTTCTGTTTGTTCTTGGTCTGACGTTGTTAATCACAGTCCCACCAAAGCCCTATTGTTCAGCTCTTCAAGAAGAATGTTGTTATATTGACTGTTTGTGCGTCAGCCCAGCTCTCTCTGGAGCTGCACTTGGATGAAATTAGATAATTTCCATTAGTAGAACATGCATTATTGGTCCCCAATGCCAAATTGAAAAGAGAGCCAAGATTACTATTTCTGGCCATGTTCACCTCAGGAAGGAACCTTCTCAGCTTTAATGGGATTTTGCTATTGTTGGTTGCCTTCTGTTTGACACCGTGCCAGCAGGGTTAAAAATTGTTTAGAAAGCTGCATGAAATATAATAGAGCCCAAGCCATTTGCTGCAGCACATTCCAGCGTGATGTTTATTTTGAAAAAAAAAGAAAAAAAAAAAGAAAAAAAAAAAAGGAAAAAAAAATTATTGTCCTTGGCAGAAAAAAAATCCCACTAAGGCGGCTCTCAGAACATACGCTTCTCGTTGCCGCTGTGTTTTCAAAAGTCTCTGCCAGCATTGGCACGTTACGTACAGAGGTGATAAATCTAATGATATTTATAATGACCCACGACTTGTGGAAGGGGACTGCAGGCACAGGCGGCATCATTGTGACAGGAAAATAAGCCAAGGCATCCCAAAGAAAAAGGTCAAGACCCATATTTGTCAGTACGACATGCGACTTCGTCCCCTGCAGCTCGGCCTTCCCATCTGTAAAATGGGCCCAAGCACACATAACCACCACCCAAAGGAATCTGGAGATGGTGCTGGGTCTCTGCTCCGCCAAGGGGGCGGCCTTCCTGCCTCTGCTCCCCCCTGTACCTGGGGAGGTACTTCTTGGGCGTCAGCCTGAGAGCGGAGCTGGTGGAGCAAATTCTCGCCCCTGAGCTCCCCCAGGCCTACTACTGCTCCATATAGTACTGTTTTGTTCTACGAATGCCGTCTTAAAATAATTATTAATGAAAGCAGAGTTGACTTTGGAGCGAAAGTTTCCGGTTTCTTGGCATTTCCAAAGTGTGAGCTATCTAGGGGTAGTGAAATGCGGTACATTTTTTGGATGAGGTCAGGATCCAAAACACATTTTCCTTCCAGGCTCCTTTGGAGCTCAGAGCCAGACCCACCTTTACTGGACCCTTGTCTATTCAAGCCCATAAGAAGCTGAGCAAATAGAACAGACACCCATCTTTAGGAAAATAAATACAGCCAGTGCTCTTCAAAGCTTTCGGGCAAGGATCTTCTCCACAGTGCAGGCGCTATCACCAGGCTCTGAGCCGGAGCACTCTCTGTTTACATTATCCCATTGTTTGTTTCTATTTTAACCCACAAACACTGACTGACTGCAGAGCCTTGGCTTCAAACATCTGCCCAATAATTGGAAATATGACAGACACCGGCCCACACGCTTCCTTCGCACAAATCTGCTACCTGCCCTGCCTGAAGAATGTTCCACCTCCAGCAGCTGCCCACAGAACCATGTGTGTCCCCCAGATCCTACGCTCACTGCCCCGTGCTCACTACTGGCCCCACAGGCACCCTCTCGGGCCACGTCAGGGTGAGCTCTCTGGGTTCAGATGGTCCTCAGGTCCTTCTTCTCCATGCTGCTCCAACAGCACCCACCCCGCAACAAGCTCCGGAGCTGACTCAACACGGGAAACATTCTGAACCGGAGGTGGGACAGAAAATAATCTGTGTTTACAAGGCTGGGGGAGCTCATCTGCACCCTGCCTATCTCCTCACATAAAGCATTTGCCTTCCCCACAGCCTTTTTTTATTTTTTTCCTTTTCATGCTGCGAAATGTTCATTGTCTCCCGCTAAGGCGAGCTTGATAAGGATCTTGCTGAGAGAGGCTTTTAGGAAAACCCATTGCTCCAAAGAGGAACAAACCATTGTAGAGACAGCACTTCAAAGTCAGAGCAGTATCTTGTTTTTCTGCACCAAATAAATAAATAAAATGAAGATGAACAATGTGTTTCCATTTACGGGGGAGTGTGGGAAAATCCAGGTCTCATCAGACTGAAGGCAGTGCAGCAAATGCTGACTAAGAGACTGGAAATTGCGGACAGCAATTGAAGGAATTTGGGGTGAACAACGCCACGGAGTGGGGCAGTGCTGTTGGCCTCAGACCTGCTCCTTTGGGCTCGGTTGGATTCACATGTGCAGACACGTGGCCTCGGTCAGACACATCAGTCTGAGAGCAGCGTGGGATGGTCCAGCACACCCCATCCATTGGTGATGACAGTGGGATGCTGATTCTGCAGCCTCATCCAGTGCCCTGAGCTCAGCCCAGCCACCAGCTGCTCAGGGAGGGGCACCCCAGCAATCCTTTAAAACTTTGATTTATGGATAATTACACTGCGTTTTTTTTCTTAGCTGGTGAGGAAGGGAGAAAAGAGCAGGAGAGATCCCATCCTTTGGTGCTGTGGGACTTGGTACTGTTTTAATAATAACAACAACAAAATGCTGAGGGGAAAAAAAAAAATTGCAGTGTATCAGCATGTTTTCAAAGTTAGTGGGAAAAAAAAGACCTTCTGGTCCCAGTGGTATCAGCGAAGACAGCGTCTATTGGGCTCTGGTTCTTAAAAAGAAATCTGAGTCACGCAGTGAGCGCCCAGCTCAGCTCACGGCTGGGAAGGGGAAGCCAGCCGAGCCCCTTGACTCATTACAGCCTCTCCAAAATTAACACATGTTCAGAGCTGCGTTCTCTAATGAGACACGCGCTGCTGGCCCAGGAGAAGAGGGAAGAGAAGAAGAGACGTTTTGCTTCTGTCTCTTTCCAAAACCTGCTAAATTCAGCCCTGCACTTGCTGAGGAGAAGAACGAGACACCACACTCCACCTGGCAAGATAATTTTTCCCCCAGTCATCAAAGGCTGGAAAATGGGTGTCTACACTTCAGGAATTTCTCTAAATAGGTGATGACAGTTACAGCCTTATTCAGTTTTCCACTATTTTAAGATTTAAGAGAGTCTCCCAGTCTGCACTGCACTACCCATAGAAAGGCTGCAGTGCAAAGGGGGGAGCAGGCAGAGCCCCCCACATCTGTGGGGAGGGTGTGCTGGGTGCACACACATATATGTATGTACATTGGATGCAGCCCTGTGCAGCCTGAGCAGGTGGGCAGCCTTGCCCACAGCAGGGAGTTGGGACTGCGTGGGCTTTAATGTCCCTTCCAACCCAAAACATTCTACGGTTCTATGATTCTACGATACTTGCACAGGGAGAAACACAGCCTCTGGCCTTTCCAGGCAGCACTCATTTCTTCCCAGACCACACTCACAAGACTTAGGATCAGCTGTAATGCTGACTTTGGTTAGATGACTAAATGAAGGCTCAGATTCCCCTGACATGGTACAATTTAGAGGCTCATTGCTTAGCTTCAGCCTCACTGCTGGTGTGTTGATCCATTCCAGGCACAAGCAAGGATTCCTCTCGTTTATCCACCACAAGCACTTACCCTGAGAACATCACATTTTTCAGGAAAACTGGAAGGTGTCCATATTCAGTGCTGTTGAGAGCAAAACCTCGCACATTTACAAGCAGTTCCCAAGGTCAGACATTTCCACAGCAGCAATGTGGATGAGATACGTGGGTGAGAAAGAGATGGCTTTAGTCACTGCCCCTCAGTTGGGCCTGGTTAAAGGAAAGAGCTGTTTTGTTGCTGAGATGAAGGCCTTGTTTCCAAAAGAAATTGGTGATACTGGCTGCTAACTACATTGGTATATCTTAAAGGGATCTCAGTGGGACCCTCAACAGGCCATCAAATTTTCTGAAGCATCAGCCTCTTTGACAGTCACAACATGAACAGCACAAAAAGGAACCAGACAGAATGACAGACACTTAGAAATAAGGGAATAAAAAAAAGATTGGTTGAGATTCTGCTTTTGTTTTTGCTTTGCATGTCCCTCATGCTCATAGACATAGGATGGAATCCCCTGAGGTCAGGATCCAGAGCAACACCCCCAGGAATGAGCCTGATGAGAACTCACTTCGGACCCATCTCGACAGGCACTCCATAATCCTTCTATTCATGACCAGTCCTCCAAATTTAAAGACATTTAAAAATAAATAGGGTACGGGTGATGTGCAGGAACAACTTGTTGCTTCTGTTTATTATTATTATTATTATTATTTTAAATCAATGAAACAGCCTTAAAGAGGCCCCCTTGGACAAGAACAGTTCATTTATTTTTCTTGGAAGCTTCCAGTGTTCTTAACTCCTTTTAGACACATAAGAGGTGAATGATAAAGCCAAAGCCATTATCTCTGTATAGAATATCTCTACTGGCTGTGAGCCACACAGAGAGGAAAAGCAAAATGCAGTAAAACCCACCGGAGCCATTGTATGCAAGCAGGCCTGCGGCGAGCTGCTGGGAAACCTGGCTGGGTTGAGGAGAAGTCTTTGGGTGGGGAAAGGAGGTGAGGCAGGGTGCAGATTGGGGCAGTCAGAACTAAGGGCATATAAACAGCTCGTGAGAGAAATCCAGCCCTCATATGGACAGGTGCCACACATTCAACTCTACTTGCCCCAAGCCAGCAAACTGACACCTCCTCTCCACCATTCTTCAAAGAGCAGAAAATCTACACGGCCATTTGCTCATCCCTCCCCACAGTGGGATGAGGGAGAGAACTGGAAACAAAATAGAACTCATAGGACCAAACACATGGCAACTTGCTGGTCTCATCCTTAGAGAACACCAGGCAAAGGTGCACCTGGAAAGGCTACAGCTACATCTTGTTATCACTGCATCCGCAGAAATTACTCAGTGTCCTGAAAATGAAGTGATTCAAAGGCCTAAATAATTTAATTCAACTGCGGAATTAATTTGTCTGCAAGAGAAATGTGAGATACAAACTACTGACTGGTTTATCACTCCATATCACTCCCCCACCTTGCTCAGGATAAACACTAGTAAGGCAGCAAATGGAATAGTGGAAATCACCCAGGGTTATACAGGATACACCTACTGAAGCTGCCACAAAAATATTACCTTACTTGCTCATTTCCTTTGAAAAAGTGATTTGTACAGTGCTGCAAATTCTCTTTACACCTGATTCTGTCAAGGAAAGGTTTGAAATTGCCACTGGGAGCCCATACAGCTCACATACCAGCTGATTGTGGCTTTGGAATCACCCTGATTTTTTTTTTTTAAAAAAAAAAAAAAAGAAAAAAAAAGCAAAAGAAGCCAGAAAGAACATTTACATCACAAGTCACATCTGCTCCTGTAATTGCTTTCCTGCTGGCTCTTTGCAGTGCAGACGGAAGCCTGCCAGAGCTGGTATCCAACAATGCAGCACAAGTCACCTCCCTGAAAGCTCTGAGCTTTCTGAAAGGGGAAAACGTGGTGCACAGCTGAGCTGCAGCGTGCTGCTGCAAGGACAGAGAAAGTCAAGCACTTGGCTTAGAACGCATGCTTACAGATGGCTTCCAGGAAAGTAATGCTTGGGAACCTCCCCGGTGAGCTCCCTACGTGTGTGCACAGCCCAGGCCACTGCCAGGCACTGCAGGAGAGGGATGCTCGTGTGACCCTCACACTGCTGGCTTCCGGAGGCTTAACATTGAGCTACACATCACCAAAAGATGAAGAGTCCAACAGCAACAGCCATACCATGTGCCTGCATGACAATTAGCACGGCTGCCAGGATGTATTGTTTAAATGTAGGTCACTGAGAAAGGCACGTAAAATCCAGCAGGAGATAGAAAAGAATAAAAATGTAAGATTCCAGTCATCTCAGAAGAAAATACACGGGATAAAAAATTGTCTGCTAGGCAAGCAGGAGTGGTGCTTCTTTCACCTGCAAGTGCAAAAATCTTGGACGGCACAAAGCTACTTTGTGTCATAAACCCTAGGTTGGCTCACTCCTTTGCCTTCTCCATCACAGAAGGAACACAATGCAGGGTCTATTCACTGCCTCACCAGAGCAGAAATGTACCTCCAAGTGCAGCTTTTTTTTTTTTCCCTTCCCTACACAGCAGGCACCACTCATGTTCCATATTTTTATTCCTTTGGGCGGCATTTGGTCACAGCGGTGGTGGGCTTCCATTGGCCTTGCCAGCTTCCATCATCCCAGCACTGCACTGGATCCACATTCCAAGCCTTTCCTGGTGCTGGATAAAGTGGTGTCATTGCTGCTGTGTCTCCAACGAGGAGAAGATTTTGGCCACGTCCCCACATCAGCTGTTGGGAGCGGGCGGTGGTGACTTTCCCAAGCAGCTGGAAAAAGCATCTGCCAGGAGCACTGCATCCAGGCATTCAGTGTGACTTTTAGCACCAGGTCTTTGGGGAGCGATTTCTGTCAAGCCCCGAGCATCGATCCCATTTCATTCATCTTAATTTTCTGACTTTACTTCAAGTAAATCTAAAAATTATTCCAGAACTATTGTTGTACAGCCATATGATAAATCAGATGCTGAGAGGAGAGAGCACTGCCGTTCCCTGAGCCAAACACATTCCGTATATCCTGGATGAAGCTGGTGATCATCAGGACAAGCATTACATTTCAGCGTTACTCAGGCCTGAAGGCAGTGGATGGTGAGAGGGTCTCCATCTGGAGTCGTTTTATGGCACTGGGACAGTTCTCCTCCAGCAGCAGTCACTGCCTGCTAATATAAAAATACTTAGGAGAAAAAGCAATACATTTTATTAGATTGGTAAGAGGGGGAAAAAAAGCTCTATTCAAGACGTCCATTAAATTTTATGAATATCTCCAAAGAGATTTATTTTTATAACAACATTGAAGCAGAGGAATAAAACCCAAATTTCTTGACACTCACAATCATGATTTCTCACCAGTGTCTGCAGCCAAGCCCTGCTCACTTTGTCCTATGAATGGCCCCTTTGAAGGCCAGAGCCCAGTTCTAGGTAGTGGGATGCCCCCATGGCTGACACATGGGACACCTGGGCTCAAGCTTTGGTGCTGCCAATGGCTCCTTGCATCATCCTCTCTGCCCTTCTCCATGCTTCTGGCAACCTCCCCTCACAGGTTGGGGATGTTCGGACCAGCTCCTGCAGTTCAACACAGCCACATAGCCATTCCACTTCAGATCGTGGTCTACAGCAACCACATGCTGACTTACAGAATCATGGTATCATAGAATCATTAAGGTTGGAAAAGATCTCTGAGATCATCATGTCCAACCATCAGCCTCTCCCCACCATGCCCACTAACCACATCCCTCAGTGCCACATCGCCACAGCTCTTGAACCCCTCCAGGGCTGGTGACTCCATCTCCTCCCAGGACAGCCTGTGCCACTGCCTCACCACTCTTTCTGAGATTTTTTCTGATATCCAACCTGAATCTCCCCTGGAGCAACTTGAGTCTTATCACTGTTACCTGGAAAAGAGGCCGACCTTCATCTCACTACAGATTTTGTCTGGAAGGTTTGTATTGCTACCTAGCTAACATAATATACCTTATTTTTGGTGCTAGTAAGCTGACCACCCAAATGCCCATCTTTTTAAAACCCTGCCCAATTCCTAGGCTCTACTATCTCCTGCAGCAGGAAGCTCCACCGCCCAAACAGACATTGTATAAAAGTGCTTCCTCTAACCTGTTTCAAATTTGCTACTCTTTAATTTTCTTCAATGCCCCTTTGTTCCAGTGCTATACAAACGGCTCCACCAACCCATTTTCCCTAGGCTATTTATTAATTTTGTTCCTCTCTTAAAAACCTAAATGTTCAAGAAGGAAAAATAAAAAAAAAATAAAAAAAATAAAAAAGAAAAGAAAAGCTCCCCAGGAAATTGTTCTAATAATAAAAGATTAATATATTTCACGGTGCGGCCTTGTTGCAAAGAAAAATAACATAAAATGAGTCGAGCATCACTGAGCTGCCAGGACTGTGGATGAAGCAGACAGAGCCCTGTGCGGTGCAGGCATCCCAGAGGTGGCATGAGCAAGGCGATCCTCATGGCTGCAAATCCTTGCTAGGTTTTAGAGTCAAAGGAGAAGGGTGAGAGGAACCCACCGCAGAAGGAACAGGGTACTGAATAACTTAGATGTACCACAATAGTGTCCCCTGGAGCAGGAACACAGCTGGGATGGCAGGAACGCATCCTTGCTGGGGCAGATGGCTGGGCTCCCAGCACCGCTCCCAGAGCCAGCAGCCAAGTCCCCAAGGGTGCCATGTGCAGTGCGTGGGAACTCAGGGAAATTCATCTTCAAGGGAAGATGATTTTTCATCTGGCTGTTGCATTTCTCTGCTTCCATCTCCAAAGAGAAGCTCCACATACAATCACAGCAAAACCACCCCAGCCCTAGGAATCATCGCTTCCAAACTGCCCACAGATGCTTCTAGCTCCAGAGACACACAGTGCCCAGTGCACAGTGCCCAAGACTCCACATCCCCTTCTCCCAGATGAGCAAGATTCCTTAGAGGCAGGCCTGGAAGCATGAGCAGGCTGAGGCCATCCCCTGTGTCTGACTGCCCTCTACCCGACAGAGCAGGACACACACCAGCAGCTCACTGCAGCCAGCCCCATCGCACCCCTCAGAAACCAGTGCCTTCTATTATGAAAAAAAAATGAAAAGAAACGTGTCCAGCCCTTAGGACATACCCTATCCAGTTTCTCAAGACTCATGCCACAGTGCCCTAAGTAAGGAAAATGTGCCATTGTGAATGTTTACAACATCTGATTTAATGTTATGCAGCTTCTCTCAGCCATAAACCAGAACAAATACTCCAAGATTTATTACATCCTTCCCTCCAGGGCCTTAAGCAATTGTACTTGATTAACTCCACAGTTAAACAGCACCAAGCAGAAGCAGTTTTGCATCCAGGATTCCTAAGAAGCAGACTCTTTTCCATGAGGATTTAGGCCTAAAACTGGAGAGATGAGCCTTTAAACACGTTGGTTGCTCCCAAAGTAACGCATCCTATTTATTTCCATGGAAACTACAACAGACACAAAGAGCACAGTAACACTGCTCAATAGAGCAAATTCTCAGCTACAAAACACTGGTTTTGAACATAATCACCACTGTTAGCTACACATTTTCACCAGCGATGAAATGGCCTGTATGCCCTGTTAGTAAAATTTGCTTCAGCACAGGTGACCGCTGTCGCTGTCAAAAGGCATCACCCGTCTCCTCAGTGTGCTCACACCCACTCTTTGGTTGCCATTAACATTCAGCAAGTGACAGTGAGTGTCAGTGGGAGGAATTTTTTCCACATGGATGAATCTAATCCCACCACTTTGCTTCATACTCCCTTCCACGTCAGACGCCATTGTGTCACACTGCCCCTCTGCTGACATCTGTTCCACAGCAACAACATGTAATGGAATACAGGCGGGAAAGTTCAGCCTCTTCTGTTATAACACCAATATCCATCTCTGACATCGTGGGCTAGCATAGTAAAACAGGAGGCATTACTTTTGGGGCAGCCTTCATACTTAGCACTCTTTGTTTTAGTAAATATCCGTTCCTCTTTATCAGCTCATATTGCAGACAGGACAAACATTCCTAAAGCTGCCTTACTGGGGGGTCATTTTAAGTGACAGAGGCATTACTTCAGTAATTTTTAACAGAAGTGAGACCTTCTGGGGCATCTCTTTGGTCAGCTCGCTATCTGCTGCAAGCAGAGTGAAGAAACTCTGCCCAAACTCCACACAAGAATGGCCAGATTTGACTGAGTTCTGCTGTCTTTCCAGTCCCACGAAAGACTCCTGAAAGCATCCAAGGAAAGGTGCAAGCCAAGGCAGAAGGCAAACCTGCCTGTGGCACATGGTTAATGAATTTACAGGTGCAAAAGCAGAAAGGAGCACTTCTACACATCAGCTTTGAAGAGCAATCAGAAACTGCAAGCCTACTTTATGTCATCTCTGCAGGGACTGCTTCGGTTAACTACAATGCACAGAATTTATTGCAAATTAAACTGTTTGCTGTACGAGGCAATTTGCAAGGACTGTCATTCTCACAGTGCTTTTTTACCGTTGATTTTTTTTTTTTTTTTAAAGTATTAAAAACCCATCAAAACAATATTAATTGAATGCTCCCTTTGCCCTCTTGTATCCTCAAAGACATTTACACATCTTTGAGTAATAGAGAAAAACGACTGGGATTGTTTGCATCTGAGGGGTCATTACTGCTCTGCAATACCCTCTGGAAAACGCATGTTAACAGTGTTTTGACAATAATGTATTTGAAGCCTCCCTAAAAGAAAAAATAAAAATCACACAGTGTATAGAACTAGCGCTTCAATTGGTTTGAAATATAGTCCAGCATTTGTCTTGGCTGCATTAACAAGGTCTGTTTTACCAATACATTTATATTTATGATGAGTAAGGGCAGATTATAGTTGTTAAAATTTGTCCTCCTGACATGAAAACACTACTTTGTCATTAATACATTTTGGAGTATAAACTATGATGTCAGGTCAATGTAAAGGGTAAAAACTTTCCTAAAGTATGCACACATCATTTTTTTTTTTAAAGCTATTGAGCCTAATGGAATAACAAAGGTCATAATAACAAACCATTACAGCTTTGGTCTTGGCAACTACGTCCACAGAAGAATCCTCCAAGAAACAATCATCATTTCTCCAATGTTATGGCATTAGGACGACAGGAATGGTTCACAAATGAGTCATGTGAGCCCAGAAACGCAGTAGCTATGTGAAAGCTGAGCAATCAATTATTCATTTGTTTACCAAGAGCCTTCTCAGCTGACATTAACCAGAACTTCTTTAAAAGAACTTTACAGCTGTCCTTGGATGTCCCATGAGGCTGCGCTCAGGGGCAGATTGCTTAATTTCTCTGTAAACAATCTGGTATTTTTATTGAAATAGCCAACAACATATGAATTAATTAACTGGGTTCAACTCGAGACCCGGCAGGTGTCAAAATAGCAGAGACCTGGGGCTGGAATGGTGATAAGAAGGGACACAGGGTGGGGAAAGGGCATCCAAGCAGTAAAAACCAGCTCTTACCCAGAGCTCAGTCCACGACATCCCAAAAGCCCAGTAAGCTTTTCTGCACATGGCTTACTGAGGTTACACATACACATTTAGTCATATTAATATATTAATCCATTCAAATACTCACCTCTGATTAAATTACATTTTTCTTATATTGTAGTGATTGGCTGCCCTAGGTCCTAATGAAGTGCTGAGCTGAAATCTTCTTTAGCAAATTAGTAAGATTTAACAAGGTGCAAATATCACATCATCTCCTTTTAATCTATGCTCTTTTCGCCTTTTTTGTGTTTGAAAGACTCATCCAAATGAAGGAAAACCACCATGCAAAAGGAACGGAGAAAACTTGGATGTAAATACAGTACCAAAATAAGTGATTGTGGAGATGAAGAGATTTTGGTTTTTCACAACTACTGAACAAATCAAAATCTTTAAAGTAATGTTTTGATGTTGATTTAGCACTTCTTAAGAGGCTTTATCTACGCACTCTGAGCATGTTTATTAAACCCATGGTTCCTCCTCCATGGCTTATAAAAACAGTGGATGAATACCAGCAATCCTCAGCACTTGGTGGTAAAAGAGCTGGGCTTGCTCTGGTGCCAGGGAATGGCTCAGAGGGGACTGGGGGCTCCTCCTTCACTTCTGCAGCTGATTATGTCTAATAGTCCTGACACTTCAGAAAGTTTACTGCCACACGTAGCACCTTCACAAGGAAAGCACACAGGAACCCACCCATGTCACAGGTGAAGCACAGGAGGGCTGCAGGGGTCACTTCAGGCAGAGTTAGGAGCAGCATTCACCTCTAAACAGAAGTCTCATCCATTTCACCCCACTGCTTGCCTTCAAACAACTATGCTAGACCTATAATCTATAGATTGCCTACCCTTGTGCTCCTGTTATCCCATCTATGTATTTCCACTAACAGACAAACTAAGAAATAATCATTAACAAAGCAAAACGCGACTGCATCAACTTTCCTGCACCGGCTGCTGCAAAGAGAATTACAGAGAACAGGGAAATCCTGATTGTCATCACTCACATACAGCCACAACATACATAGATAAAACATGTTACCATCTTTCCAAAACATTTTGTTCTATTAACATGAGTCTGTCTCGAGATACTCAACCATTTGATAAAAAAGCCTGTGAAGAAGGCATCTAGTCAATGGAAGTCTGGATAGACTTACCTCTAAAAGCCATCATCTCTTCTTCCAAGCGTGTGAATTTGCCATCTGATAATTTTCTTTTGGTAGCTTCGTATATGGGTTTAGGGATGGAGGTGCATAAAACAAAGTTCAAGAGCTGATTACAATGAAACCCCATAACACAGTCCCATACATACAGGCTCCTCAAAAATAAATAAATAAACCCAATCTAAGCAAAGTTTTTAGCACTTCAGTTGATTTGAACTCTTCAGTATGAAATGTGCTGTAAATAAACACACTCATTGGAAGCACTGTTCGTTTGTGCAAGTTTTGAGTGCTTATTCTGACGACAGAATGAAGCAGCCATGAGCATCAAAAGCTATTGCTCACAGCAGCTGGAACTTTCCCAAGGTCACATGCCCCCAAACATGCCTGCTGCTTTTGCTATCCAAGAAACAGTCCTGTCCACAACAGACAGTAGGACATTGGATGGAAAAGTGACCATACATATTCATTCTCTACAGTAATAATGACTGGACAATATTATGTGTAATACAATTCTGATATGCTCGAACTCAGTTGTGCTACACTCATGTAACTACAGCAGCACAAAAAGTTGCTGCCTCCAGTTTCCTTTCCTGGCTGGGAAAAATGCAAATCCAATTTTTATTTCTTCCATCTTCTAACACCCAACATTAAATTTTCTCTCATACTTTTAAAGTGCTCTTTTCCATCAGCATGCATTTTAGTCACATTGCTCTGCTTGACAAAATACAGTACCAAACAGCTGTCCTGCACGTTGTATTCTGTCAGGTTCCTCACTTCGCTGGTCAGATAAAACATATGGTCTAAAATAACTTCATATTCATTTCACGACCATTTTTCTAGTAGGAGGAATAAGCTTATGCTGTAAACACAGCTAACAAAGCTTCAAGACTGAACATCAGTCACCTGGTGGCAAGAGGAAAGAATAAACAAAACTTGGCAAGTAATTCAGATCTGTGTAGGGATAACGCTTTTCCAGAAGTTCAGGCAACACAACTCAAATCAGAAGGGAATGCGACAGCTGTTTCAGAAATGCTCTGAAATAAGGGAAGTACATACATAAAATCACTGAAGGCCTGGTCTTCTTTCCATTGAAAACAATGACACAACTTCCATTGATACGTGGGTCAGCCAATTCCAAAGTACATCAATTTCCCTGCACACGGCAAGGGAGATCCCTCCCAGGAGTCCTGCTGAAAGAGCTGGGCTTCCACCTACATAGCAAGGGCAGCAATGCTCCCCAAAATGTCCATCCAAGAGGAATCTGAGCTCCAGTCATAGCCATTGAGCCCTAACAGGTGAGCAACAGCAACTCTATTCCAATCTGGTTTTAAAGAGTATTTTATACTTTATCACTGATTTAAGATCTTAAGACTTGTATTTATTTAAAAAAGCAGAAGCATTGTCAAACAGCCGACAATAAGAATAAAATGTGGCTTTACTTCATTGAACATCTGGAAAAACATAAGGGTAGGAGAGCAGTTTGCTGACAACTGCAGAGCTAGCACAGATTTAGGACCCAGTGTTGCCAAATGTAAAGCCTCTCCAGGCAAGAGTGAAAGATGCTCAGCTGGATCTGTCATTGGGGATGCAGCAAAAGGACACCAGTCCCTCAAATTAATGATTCCCTTTCCTGGAAACCCACACTTTGTTACATTTATGGTGACTTAAACTTCATACGGAGTCCTAAGATCTGATAGTGAGTTCAAGCTGAACTCTTTCATCTGGGAAAAGTTTATGAGTTCTGCAAGATGATTGAAAGCAGGTAGAATTCAGCTGGTTCTCAATAGAACCCTTTACAGACACATCTTAGTCCCCTACAGCAGACCACATTGGCATTTTGTGGACGTCAGCCTCAGCAAAACAGGTCTTACAGCAAAATTTCTACTTTTCCAGTGCTGCATTTGTGTACATAAACAACATATTAACAAAAGCAGAGATGTCCTTTGTGGAAAGTTCATCATTAAAACTTCAGGCTAAACAGCTCACAGTGAAAAAAAAAACAACTCCAAAGAGTAAGCAACCAGACTTAAGGTCACAAATCTCTGCAGTGATATTCAACTAGAAGATATCAAAGAAAGGAGAAAGGCAAAGAACATACAGGGTACACTGAGATCCCAAGTGAAATCCTACAGTTTCAGGTCTGACTCTTGGTCCACAAGATAATGGATGAACTCCTTAGGGTTAACACACCTTTAAATTAAACGGTTCAAAGGCAATACCTAGATCCCCAGTGACTAAGGCACACAGAGGACAAAAGCAGAGCAACTGAAATGTGGAATGTCTCTGGAACCATAGAAAACACAAATAACAAATGAGTCACTCTAAAAGCAACTTCCAGTGAAAACAGAGGGTGAAAATGTACCATATTGTGCTGTGAGTTTTGACAAGTATAAATGAAAGCGGCAATGAAACCACACATTTGTTGTACTCTCTACAGACGTCAGACTAATTCAGTTTTCCATCACGTCAAGAGATAACATATGCCTCAGTATTATTGCTTCTTTTGGTTCTGATTCTGTTTTTTCCAGAAGCAGGAAGAAGAGTTGCGATGATCTTGCAGGTCTTTTCCAACCTCAACCATTTTATGAATCTATGATTGCCTCTACAGCCCCGTAGGACCAACAGTTCCAGAACACTGCCCAACCACTGCCTTCTGATTGCAAAGCGTTGGCAGGGCACACTGTCACCATCAGAGCATCTCAAGTTTCACTCCAAGGAAGATAAGGAACACTCCCCTTCCACTGGCGTGTGGAGGAAGCTCCAGACTCGACCAAGAAGCTGTAAGCCCCCGGTGGTGTTGTACAAGTGCCTCCTAGCTCTCATTCAGAGGTGGCTTCCTGTTTCACCAGCTGGCTTCACGAACAACACCCATCATTTTCACAAGTTTCTAATCCCCGACACAGAAACCCTAGACTTTTTCCCAGAGGTAGCTTGTGAGATTTTGCCTAACATAGTTATTTCTTATCAGACTGACAGGAAGAAGAGTTTTCAAGCAGATCATCTGTGTAAAACCTTCACATGCTTGTTGTCATTCTCCTGTTGCTGTCTGGCATAGCCTTCGTCTGCACAGGGCATGGCCCCCAAAGCACAGGCTGCTCTTAGCAATGCTGCTCATCCTTGCTCTGGCCACAGATGCAACCAAAGCGAAAATAACCACGTACAATACTTCACCTGGGACAAGTTAGTAAAGAGGATTTTGGCCAGTTATTTATTTCTTGGCACTGCTGAATGCCAACGTTTTAATTTCAATGTAAGTATAGCCAATCACATAATCCTGCTGCCTGAGAGCTACACGATCCACTGAATGGAGAGCCACCACAAGTGTAGGAAAGACGTTGAACCTGAAGAAAAGATGACTAAATACTCAGATACTCTAAGGGACATGTCATTGTATGACAAAGTACACTTAAAATGTAACAGGAAGATGGAGGCTTAGCACGTAGAAAAAGCTTCCCTTAAGGTCCCTTACATCAAGTTGTTTTCCAGTCACTAAGACAGGAGAATGAAGTGAAGGACAAAAATAAGCAAAGGAAAATAAAGGGAAGAAAAATAAAAGCTTTGTTCTGAAGTTTCAAAAGCTAATTATCACAAGGAGCCAACTTCATCCAAGGCTGGGACAAGTTGTACTAGTGTAATATCTTGCTGTATTTTACTGATGCCAGCAAGTTTTCAGTCCCAGAAATGTATCAAAAGTGATGCCTCAATCTTCAGTGGAAATCTGCCAGGAAAGAAAAAAAAAAAAAATCCTTGCAGGCATCTATAATAGGTTGTGGTGAGAATGAAACAAGAATAGCAAGCCAGGGAACCTTCACATTTTTGCAGGAATGGAGCTTCCAGTCCCTTACACAAGTTAAATGCCGTTCAAAAGCATTTTCTCATGGGAAAAAGTAAGCAATCAGAGATGGAAATAAAGTGGAAATTATTGCTATCTTGCCAGCTTGAGATGCCTTCAGATATTTGTTTGGGGCAGGGAAACCTGGCAAAAGCAAAGTATGCAAACCATGCTACTTGGATATTGAAGTTTCCTTATACATTCAATGATAAATGTGCACACATAGAAATACATACACACTGATACACACACTGTGAACAGCTGAATATATGAAGGGTTTAAGAGTGAAGGAAATGCAACGTCCACATTACATCGACAGCTGAAGAAAGTGAGAAAGTCTTTGGGGCGGGGGTGAGAGGGGAAAATAGCTTTTCCATAAATACCTTTTGTGGAGAATTTTGTGATTTTGTCATTTATGGGAGAACATGCAGACTGCACATTGGCAATTTGCAAATAAACCCAAAACAAACCAGCTCTCTGACACCAATTATGAATACTGTATCAGCTTTTTTAGAATACACTTGGTACAACTGCAGCTGCATCCAGACTCACCTGTGCGCCTGCTTCCCCCTTCCAGTTCATGCATCCTGAAGTCTTCCAATCCAGCCCCAAATCCACTTTGACAGCTCCCTCTAGCTAATTAGATAAAATACACTGGCCTCTCCTCTTGGATTAATGGAGGATATATTAAACAGTAACTGGGAAGACCCTTCAGAAAGGGCATGCCAAAGACATCTACTTTATCCAAAAGTATACCACTTAAAAAGGCCAAACAATCCCAAGGGAATGAGGGAGGGCAGTAATTATGTGGTATTAGTGAATAGTTTTAAATATAGTTTCTTCAAAAGTAGCTGGCATCAACTGTATTTATTTACATAGAAAGTTCACTGGGGTGGGATGATCAGCTATTTTTGAGTCTCAGAAAGGTCAGAGGAATGCAAGACAAGCACTGGCATTCAAAGGACCATGGAAGATGATCTTGTAAGTATACTCACCTTGACAGAACATCTTAGGAAAATACAATTTCAGTAAAAAGATGCTGGTATATAGCTCTGTTACAGTTACAAGTACTGAGTAAATAAACCTATCTGTTGATCAGTAATACAACTTTTCTATGACTTGGAGCCGAGCCATTGGAATTTTTTTCATAATAAACAAATCAAAGAACTGCTCCTCCAGAACAGATCCTCCCTGATGGGAAAGCATTGGCATCCTGCTGAGCAGATGGACGGACCCTGCATCTTCTCTGGCTGAAGGCTGATGCATGTGTTTTTGATGCCTGCAAGTGCATTGGTGGTGAGCTTTTCTTTCCTGTTGATTTTTTGTTTTCCTGGTGCAATGATTGGAAGTTTTTGTTGCTGTTGGTTGTTTCGGGAAGGACAGGGAGACACTTAAGAATTTTTGGTCTGAAAGAAACAAGGTTTGTAGATGCAGCAGTCCTCAGCTCTGCATCTGCCCAGTGCAGGGAATTTCTTAAAGATCTCAAAATAAGAATAAGACAATTTAAGCTTCTAGGAGAAATTAGAAATTAACACTGTGGCCATCCTTTTTTGAAGCACCTTTGCTATTTGGAGTAGCAAGTGCAAAGAATCTCTTTTCTTCTCATATGAAGTGAAGCAATGCCTCTGGAGGGCTTTTCTTCCTCCTTAAAATGAAAATCATAGTTCTTCCTCTTTTTCAAGGCAAGTTTTGACTTAGAATGCACCCTACTCAAATCCTAAGCAACTAGGAAATTACAGCCAAGGACTGTTCTTCACTCTCACAGTTCTGCAAGACTACACTGGCCCAAGAAATGATTTAAAACAAGACTTTGTATTTAGGGAATTTCGTATTTCGCATCTCTTGTATTCACATGAATGTACTGTAATTTCCTACTTTCAGAATATTCCCTGTTTTTTTATGTCTGTGGAGAAAAGATGGTGGTTGTAAATATCTTTTTTCATAATCTTGATCATTAGAGCTGTGAAGTTGGGGTAGTGAACCACTTACATCCAATGATTCTGCTCTCTTATGTGTATGGCTTCCTCTGGTTAACTGGGATTAATTGGAATTTCCCAAACTTAAGAGGGAAAATAAACAAAAAATTAAACAAACTCTAGTTAACTATATGCAAAGTCCAGTAAACAGCAGCAGCAGTTAAAGGTCAAAAATGGAAACAAAGAAAAATGATTAACAAATTTTACTCCTTACAACAGTCAGGATTCAATAGAAGTTTGTACTTTAGCTTTTTTCATCGTTAGAAAAAACATTAACATCTTAAAGTGCACAATTACAAAAATGTTGTATTTTGAGTGACATGTTTTGCAGTCAATTTCCTAAATGGCTCTAGTAAATTCAAATTCAATTCCTAAAGTTACAGCAGTTCAACGTTTATAAGAATATATTTATATTACAACCTTCATTAGTTACCCTCTTCAGCTCCCCACATAGCGGATTTAAACATCATTTGTCAAATCTGTTATACTCAGGGCATACTCAGTTTAGCATTCTAACCAAACTCTTCTAAGGGGCTTTGAGAGGGATAAATTAGGGTTTTAGATCTATGGCATTTTCCTAACAGGAACAGAGATGCAGTTCGGATAGCTGGCAAGACTATCTCATTTGAAAACTAGTCCAATCAATGGCAGCACAAAATGAAATGCAATCTATGCCATTCAGCACGTGATGTAATTCCTAAAGTGGTGCTCAAAGAACAACAAAAAAGTACACTAGGCTAGAGGCAAAATTTCAGCTCGTTCATTCCACTTCTTTGACTTAATGAACAGACACACTCAACTAATTGCTTTGGCAGGCCAGCAGGCTGCCTTTGCTTAATAGTACTAACTACTAGGAATTCCACTATGCTTCAGCCTCTAGTATTTAGGATTTTTAACAAACACTGTTTTAAAGTGAACCTCAGGACTGTCTTGCACTTAGAAGACGACACTTCTCCCCTCACTTCCTCCCTGTAGTCACTGCATTAGGCATAACTACGTACCAATACATGATGTGTAGACCAGCTGAGTACTTATCCATCACAGGGAAACCAAGCACCTACACAGCACTCTGCTAATAAAGGCTATTAGGAGCAATTCTGAGCTTACAAATAATAGAAAACTACCTTCCCCATATGCTTGCTTCATGCTTGCCAGATACATCTATTTGAATTTACTCAAAGGCACAAGGGTTCTTCATCTTCATCTTACAGGGCTGAGCTGTGAACATGCAGCAAAATTCCAATCTCATATTCACAGCAGAATACAACAAATCCAAACACAAAACTGAATCATTACTTGACCTTCACATTTAATTACTCCTCTTTTCGGCTAGTTCAACAGCCTTTCCAGATCTAGCAATTCATAACAAAGCATCAGGCAGCCAAGCATTCAAAAGATGACAGGCTTGGATTTTTTCACAATGACCTGGACTTTTTCATTTTCATGATTAAGCTACATTTAAAGAAAAAATATTACTGATACCATCCAGAGTTCATTCCCTCTGCATCACATCCCTGTCAGTTTTGTGCAGTATAAAACATAATAGATAGTATAATCATCAGCTTCATGCAAATTCCTGGCATTTGGTTAGAGAAGGAAGGAAAGAACTAAATGAATAACAGTAAGGGTAAAAGTTCTTCATAGGCACTGAAGGCATCTATTACATGAAGCAAAGTACATGAAAATTAGTTTGGATTCTGATGTTAGGCTCAATGTAAAATTCTTGGAGGTGCGAAACCCGCAGTAGTGCTGTGAAGTTTATCCTACCATAGAATTTCTTCTATGACACCCTGACAAAAACTAAAGGCTCAGCTGCTACATGCATGCTGTTTGATAAGATCTAAAATGATTGAAAGTTCACAGCTTCAAAAGACAGCCTGCACCCTACAAAGAAATACAGCATTGAAAAGGAATAAGAAAAAAGTACAAATTTCCATCAGTGACCATGTTTGCAGATGAGCAATTTACACATCTAAGTGAAAAGTCATCTGACAAAAACGTTTGCCATTACTCAATCATCTTGTACACAGGGTCTCCAACCTGAATTGTTCCAGTTTTGTCAATAGCAAAGTATTTTCCAAAGAGAGGGCTGGATTTGTATATGTGTCGCTCTGATGGATCACACAGGCGATAACTGCAAAGAGAGAACACTTCCTTAGAAGCAGTGGAAGCACACCCTAAACATCAAAACATCAGTGGTGGCAGAGAGGACATATGATGTTTGGACCACCATACTAGACTACAAACTAAACAAGCACTATAACTAAGCACTTCAGACAGAGAGAGAGAATCTGACTGCACTCACACATTCATACATTTGCCACCTACACAGAAGATACTCTAAAGAAGAAATGCTAAAGCTGCAAAAATCAAACCTTTAAAATACCTTAAATATCTGTCACACCAAGCATTCATTCTAGCACTGATGAAAGAGCAGCGAATATAAAGTTTGCAAGAAAGAAGAGAGAACTTCCTGAATTTTCTTACCACATAGTATTGCATAAAATAGAATGGAAGCCAATAAACACAGATCTTTACATTGCGTTATTACATCCCACACATCCTTAAAACCACTTTTAAAACATCAGCCTAGCATGTGTTGGAATCTAGCCTAAATACAATCACACACCCTGAAACACACTGGTATTTTTAAACCTTTTCAATGTTTCCAGAGGCTCTTTCCTGTCCAGAACTCCAGTGTCTGGGTCAACAGTCGTTAAAATACACCTGCAATGACAAACAGCATCAAATCATTCACTTTTTTTTTTTCCTAGAAATCTTTATATCTTTATGTAAAGCAACACTCTCAAATGTTTACCTTCCACAGCACATTGTCCCTTTCATCTCTGCGTCACCAATAAGAATGTCCTCCCAGTTGTCCTGAGGAAAGGTTTATACACAGATAAGATGCACCACGCACAACCAATCCCACCAGTCACCCCTTCAACAGGCAGTACCACTCCAGATAACCATCTTTAAAAGCACACATCCCCCTGACTGAAAGCATACAGATATGTTTCAATATGTGAATATTCATCCAATTTCTACCAACTGACATCTATTCCTAGGATTGCTATGTGTGTTAAAGTCTAATATCACAGATGCACTGTGTTAATTTGGGGCTCTAGTATGGGGTCTTTGGTGGTTGTATCCAGTCAAAAGACTTATTACATAAGTCAGGCCCCAAACATGGTCAGAAACCTATTTACAAAAAAAAAATACGGCTGTTGACTGAGTTTTTAACTGGAGCTTCAACTTTGCTATGGCATCTATTATCCACCCTAGCAGGGTATAGTTTACTTCCTACTCAAAGCTGGTGGTCTGCTGAATTTCTGCTTTTTAGGCTCCAGATGACCATTTTATCCAAGAAAAAAAACTTTCCCAAGACAACAGTTCTGCTGAGGCATTTGAGTCAATTGCTGAAACCCCTGGATTCATTGACAGGTACCAATTTCACCAGATACCTTCATAAACAGTACTTTTTGAACCACCAGAATGCAGGCAGAGATACAGTGATGGTACTGCAGAATAACAAGGGCCAGTTTTACTCTTGTGCCAAGAGCTATAAAACACTGCATTCACAATTTTGCAAATTGTTAATGTATATTAATAATCTGATCAATTACAGCATGCACAGCTTTCTTTGCTTCACACTTAAAGGCGAACTTTAATAGTAAACTGTCACTTAAATACACTGATGTCATCCTTTGCTAAGCTAATTAGGTATTCACAGACTTGTCACCTCCCCTCAATGATTCACATGGATTCAAGTAAGAAGCTGTATCTCTCTGGAATCCAGCTGTACATCACAGAACAGCAGCTTTCCTCATCCATGTTGGCACCACATCCCAAGGAAATTGAGTTGAAGAAGAAAAACATATCCAAGACTTAAAAAAAAACATTTCAGATCTATTTTACCTCCTCAAAAGCACCGCAATCTGACACAAAAATATTCGGTCTGAAGTTCTGTATCTTAACTTTCTTCTCCAATCTGGTATTTAAGTCTTCCAAGGAAGCTTCTGAGATGATCAACACTGGGCTACAATCAGGATAGGCAACCTACAAAAACAAACACAAACAAACTGTCAAGCTGTAAGAGCATGGGAGTAAATGGCAAAAGATAAGTTACACACTGATATGTTGCAACAAGAGGCCATTTATACGCCTGGCAGTATTAAGATGCTGTATTCAGATTTTAGTTTTGGTGGAATTAAGTTAGAAAAAGGGCAGTTACTTTACTTGATATTTCAGAAATTGCTACAACTTTCATTTGCTCAAACTGTAAAATTAAACTTCTATTAATAGAATTAAGCTGAAATTACAGCAGCTGTCACAACAACTGTGCAAGTATGAGTGGCTTAAGGAGGAAACAAGAGCACTCATTTACCTCGTCAGTGGTTCGGAAAAGGTTTATTACATCCTTTGACTTTCTTGGCACCATGGAAGGCTCGAAGTGCACTAGCCGATATGGCTCTGAATTCAGGAATGTGGTGATCCACTGAGCCACTTCATCACCACAGTCCCTGCCTTGAATATCCAATCCAAACACCCTAAGGGATCACAAGGCATATTAGCAAGTTAGCTGGAAAGCCAAGGGCTCAAGCACTGTCGCTATTCAAAAGTAAGCATTTTAACAGTAGTAGCTAGACGCAGGTAATAAACCACCTGAATTAACAAGGTGGAAGCTTGCTGAATTTGGCATGAGGATCATATCCAGTGTGCAATCTTCTTGTAGGAAGCTGAGTAACACAGATGTGGCTGGACAATATCAGCTGGTAAAAGAACAAGCCGCAAAGAGTTTAGGTGCCCAGGGCTGACTGTAATACAGCAACCAGTAACAAACCTGTCTGTCTATTCTCAAGTGGGGAAAACAAGTATTTTCTTACATTTACTTATGACTAACACCAAAAGATCTCTACCTAGAAACTGACTGACAGGTAATCAATTTGATGAGCGGCATTTTGAAGGATGTGATTAATTACTGAAATTAGAATTTGCAGATATCGTCTCTGATTGTTAAGGATGTTTTCCTTCATGTTTTAGTGCTGTAAAGTTTACCCAAAGCTGAGTAAAACTCTGCCACCTATAGATCTCTTCCCGCTGCATTCTGACATTAATAAATTTGCATACGCCATAAGTATTTTAACTATGAAACAGTAGGGGCTGCAAAACAGTTTGTCAGAAGCTGGTATTTACACACTCCACCAAAAAAAATAAAAAAATCAGCAAAATCTAATCACACACTACATCCAGACCACCTGAGAATCAGCCTGTCAGCTCAAAGTGGAGCAGGAAGTACAATGCAAACTTCAACCACTGTTTTCAATGAGACCCTTTCCCAAAAACGATCTGTCTCCCAAGAAGTCTCTGGAAGATGGCTTTGCTCCCCTCACCACATTAGGCACAACAACAAAAGGACACATGCCAGCCTTTCATGAGGCCGCTGGCATGGTCTCACCCCAGTGAGATCTGGCAACAGGCAACTAATTCAACAAGCAAAGCTCAAATTTAAGACACTGAGCTATTCCAGATGCTAGGAGAGGTTAAACATTTATAATGGAAGCAAAGTCCACGGGGCACAAAAAGCCACCAGCAGCAGAATTTAAAACAAATTTATGCAAGAAACACTTTCCTCACAGGACAAGGTAAACCTCAACTCAGTACATAAATTCCAGCAACAGTCATGAATTGTTTTACTACTGTTGACACAAACGCTCTGCAGTTTTTTCTACCCCTGCAACAGCATGCTACATAGCTTTATGCATGCAGATGCTCAGGCAGCTCATCTAACCCTACACCCAGCTCCTCAGAGCCCACTCCTGCTGCAAGGACCTCACAAACACCCATGGGAAGGCTCAGAGCTCCAGGAAATGACAGCCAGCAGTGGGCTTCTGCTGCCAAAAAGATCAATTTCTTTTCACTCACACAAACCACCCCTGCAAAAGGAGCCAATGACAAACCACTCCTGCTTACTTTCTTTTCAGAAACACCCCAAATTTATTTGTGTGTGTTCAATCTGTGTGTGCAGACCTACACAGCCTTTTGCAGCCAGACGCAATATTGCACTGTCGGCTCCCACCTACTACTGGTCATGGGCCAGCACTGATCTGAAGGCACCACGCTCTCCTTGCCCGCAGGTTGTGTGGTGCAGCAAAGCAGCAACTCCCACTCACAGGCTGGAAGGGAAAAAACTGGGATCAAAAACCAAATCTTCATTTGCCTGAATATACTACTGTCCCCAAACCTCACTCTTAATGGATCAAATCAGCCAGCCCAGAGCACAAAAGCAGCAACATCATGCAAAACCTCAGGACTTGTCTTGAAAACAACCAGGCAAGGTACTGCTAATTTTATATCTTATGGCACCACCAGAAACTTCATAATGTTCATAGTCCATTTACCTGCATCTAACTTCTGCTTATTTACTCTCCCAAAAATCTAGCAATTTTAAAGCCATGGAGTGCAAAGGTTTATCAAACTAAAGAAAGAGGACTTGAGAGAAAATTAAATTCCTGAGATCTCAAATTGCAAAGTCTAAGATAATTTTTCATCACGGAAATGCACTTAGTCTATTTAAATCTTCTTCTAACAGCACAACAATTTGAAAATAACCTATTGAAAATAGTGTACATTTCTGATACGTATCTCATTGGCTAACATATAGACTGTACAGATTGATTTTTAATATACTACCCTATTTCTCTGTGAGAAACCTTATCATCTGTAACTCACTCCTTTGTATGTACAGAGCTACTGAGCTGTGCTAATCAGGGGCCATCATAGCAACTGATTTATATTAATAACAAATAGAGTTCTTTTCCAGCACTTAGTTTTAATTGTACCAGTAGGCACACTAACCTCCTGCGCTACCCAAACTAACAACACTAAGCGGTATCTCTGCAAGAACTAACACAGAGTACAGTTACTAAGTAACCTTAGGTATGAATTGATATTCTAACAGCGATATTCTGCTTCCCTCTCCCATTCCCCAGCACAGATTTCAATACATGAGAGAAATAACCAGGGCAAGCCCATCCCACACGACTGCAGGCACAAGGATGAATCTTAGGAAGAAGTTTTTTCTCAGGAAGAGCAGTGAGGCAGTGGCACAGGCTGCCCACAGGTGGAGGAGTCAGTGTCCCTGAGAGGTTCAAGAAACGTGGAGATGTGGCACAGGGACGTGGACAGAGAGCAGTATTGGTGGTAGGGAGACAGTTGGATTGATGATCTCAGAGGTTCTTTTCCAATCTTCATGATGGTTGATTCTAAGAACGTGATGACTGCCTGTAAGCAGTTCACCTGAAACAGCTTTGTGAGGGGGCACGGACCTGAACCCCAAACTGCTGATGCACACAGCGGCACTGACCAGGAAACACAGGACTGAGGCACTGAGATACAACCTCTCACCCACGTGAGAACAACAGGCAAGCAAACACAAACAAGCAAACTACACAGGGTCCAAAGACTAAAGAGCACAACTTAGTCTTTGAACGCTACGTTATCTTTCCTGAGACTTTCCTCCGATACTGTTTATCACATCAGAAGCGGACCTTTTTGTTACCATCAACCACGGCCTTTCGCATAATAATAAAAGAATTTCACCTGCCAGTTCCACTCAAAATGCCAACCATCGCCCGGCCCTGAAGCACGTGAGCGAGGCACAGTACAGCAGGCAGACAGCAGGGAGGAACGAGGGGATCCCGGGCAGCGCCCCGCCCTCCCGTACCTGCAGTTCTGCACCGGGTTTTTGCGGGGCAGCTTCACGGGCAGACACAGCTTCTTCATCCCCTGGGCGCTCAGGGTCAGGTAACCATTTTCACAGCCGGTAGAGATGAGGACGAGACGCGGCTCCTGACGAGCCGTGACCATGTGCCCGTCCTCCTTGATCACGAGCCAAAACCTGAACGATACGGAGCGAGGCTGAACACGCGATGCCCGGCGCGGAAATCCCCGCCGCAGTCCCGCGCAGGGCTGCCCTACCTGTCCCGCATCTCCCCGCTCTGCAGCCCCATCGGCGTCACCCGCGCCCGCTGCACCGCCACCCCCTGGCACGACTTTATGGGGTACACGAACAGGCTGGACACCGTGCCCACCCGCTGCAGCCGGCCCGGGCGGCGGCGGCGCCCCGCGGCTCTCCCTCGGGTCCAGCGCCAGGCCCCGAGCAGGACGCCCAGCGCCGCTACCGCCGCCGCCCCCCACAGCCAGCCCCGCGGCGTCGACAGCACCAGACCCTGCGCCCCCATCATGGCGACCGAGCGCCGCGCAGAGCGGACGGCGCGGACAGGGAGGCGGGTCGGGGCCGCCCCCTTCCGGTTCGGGGGGCGCAGGGACTGGGGGACGCCGCCGCCTCCGCGGGCGGCCTGTGGCGCTGCGCCGTCGCTCTTTCTGAGAATAAGTTTTTTCGAATACCCAACCTGAGCCTTCCCTGGTACATCTTTGGGCCATTATTTCTTGTCCTGTTGCTGCTGCCTGGAAGCAGAGAAAGACACTGAGGCCCTGGAGCGTGGCCAGAGAAGGGCAACAAAGCTGTGAGGGGTCCGAAGCGCCAGTCTTACTGAAAGCGACTGAAGGAACCGGGATTGTTCACTCCGGAGAAAGGAGGCTCAGGGGAGACCCTGTCCATCTTTACAACTGTCTGAAAGGAGGTTGTGGTGAAGAGGTTTGGCCTCTTCTCCTGGGCAGCAGCTACAAGATGAGAGGGAATGGCCTCAAGCTGCGCCAGCAGATGTTCAGATTGAGTATTGGGAAAAAATGTCTCTGAAAGAGTGGTGACGCAGTGGCACAGGCTGCCCTGGGAGGTGGTGGAGTCACCGCTCCTGGAGGTGTTCAGGAAACATGGGGATGTGGCACTGAGGGCAATAGTCAGTGGGCCACGGTTAGTGGGCATGGTGGGGATGCGTTGATGGTTGGACAAGGTGAACTCAGTGATCTTTCCAACCTTGATGATTCTGTGAAATAAGGAGCGGTTGGAAGGGGGAGCTTTGCAAAGGTGAGGTATTCCTCCAGGCTGATTTTCTTATCTTGGGATGACCACACAAGACCGGCTGAATTACAACAGGCAAACTTAGTAGGGGAGAGACATCTCATAAACTATGCCTGCGCACCAAGGAGTCATCTTGCTGTCATTTGCACAGGGGGAGAGTGAGACCTCCTGAAGCCCCTCTGAACCACCAACCCATTTCCAGAGTATTCTAAGAATCGAATAGCACTTGCACAGGAATAGGGCCATACTTTGATCACAACATTAGATGGGGCCTGACAACCACCCAAGACCCAGACCCATTTCTGAACATTATGAATAACTGAGTTTGTACTCAGGGAGAACATAATGCAAAGGCATCATAGCTCATTGCTAATAGGGCATTTATTATCTAGTACCAATAACCATTTTTCCCAGGCAAACTTGAAGCTTCTCTTTCTTTGAGTAAAAGTGTTAACCGATTGCTTGGTGTCATTTCACCTTAATTTACCTGATAGAATCTTGAACTTTGTGACCTTTGTACACTACCCAGGGCAGTCTGGAGTCAGGTCGTGACAGATATATGCCTGCAGCTGCTGCTGGGTGCCAGCTGGGTGAGACCCCATGTCAGGGCTTCCTTCTTGTGGGCACCTGATTAGAAAGCCTCATTAATGGCACTCCATGGGGTCTTTGTGCTAGGCAGGTGCAACATCATAATACTGCTTGTGGCTGCTGACATCGTGGAACCTTCTGTCAACTTCCAGGGTCTCTGGTCAGGGCAAAGTTGGAGCCTGCTACGTTGGTTCCTCTGGTTTCCCTGCTCAGGCTCACAAACCAACATTTTTAGGATCAGCTTGCCAAGACTGAGGCAAGACCAAAAAGCAAGGACGGTCAGTGCTTTGCATTTCTGAGAGATTTGTGCAGCCCTGCCACTATGAACTGCTGGAAGTATTACATTGAATGCATCCTGAGCGACAGGAACATTGATGATGTGGCCATTGTGGGCCTCTCTGACAACAAGTGCGTGTGGGCAACCAAGCCAGGAGGGCTGCTGTCGGCTGTCTCACCTTATGAAGTGGACTTGATCACAGGCCAGGATAGGAAAACGTTCCTGATGACTGGAATCACCATCGCAGGGAAGAAATGCAGTGTGATTCGTGACAGCCTGCTGGTAGAAGGAGACAATGTGATGGATGTCAGAAGCAAAGGTGGTGACAGCAGATCCATCTGTATAGGCAGGACCCCCAAAGCTCTGATCTTCCTCATGGGCAACAGAGGAGTCCATGGAGGAGTCCTCAATCAGAAGATCCATGACATGATTGTTGGCATGACACTATGAGGCAGGTGGCACCAGAGAGACAGAAATCTTCCACCAGAATATGGTGGCATTGTCATAGCTTTAGCAGAGAAAGGAAATATGCCTGGTTTTCTTGCATATGCCTTTGCCTACTTCTTTCAGGTAGGGGGATGTTGGGAGAGCAGCAGTACGGGGACACTCACTCTGCCTGAGAAGCTTCAGTGCAGGAGTGCCACTTCCCCATCCCCATCACCTTCAAATCATTAAATATAATTTAATGAACCTAAAATAATGACTCATGAAGAAGTTGATAAAGCTGCCCCAGACATGAAAAGAGAGCCAGCCCTGCTGAAGACAGAGTGAATTTGCATGCCCCTTGATAGCCATTCATCTTCTAATTTAACACAGAGTCAATATTTGGTAGTTTAATTAAACTCACAGAGAAATCTTTAATCTGCAGCCACACCTACAAAGAGCAGTAAAATGCTGTAAAGGAACCAGGCATCTGATGTATTAGCAAATATTCAACAACACTAATGACTGTCTAATTTGTAAACACTTGTCCTGTGAACAATACGTACAAGCATGAATCAAAACAAATTAACAGAAGTAATGAGGGGAAAAAAAAACAAAACCGGAAAAACACAAACCAGGTTAGGATCTAACAATAAAAAGCAATGCATGAAATGCATTTGGTGCACCATCCATTTGGTGGCCCTGCTAGGCAGGGGGGTTGGAACTACATGATCCTTGAGGTCCCTTCCAACCCGGGTGATTCTGTGATTCTGTGATTCTGTGAAATGAAATGAATGGTAGCAAAAAATACATTAGTATTTATTCTGGCTACAAGTTTCTCAAAACATGATGCCATTCCTAACAGATACTGACATTTATTTTCACAAGCTTAAGGCAAAATGAGTAAATATCTCCTGTGATGTTGTGAGCACTGGTAGCACTCTCCTCTGCGCAAATCACAAAACACAGAATGCTTTTGTCCCATGAACTTCAGTCTAAGAGGCATTCAGAGTGACAGGATTCGGAATAACAGAAAATACTTTTGCATGATTTTTTTGATTGCTCCCTTCTTTGGAGCCAGAGAAAACAGATCTGAAGTGTATATGTGCTCCCAAAAAACAGTGACAGGATGACAGGGATGGCCCCAAGTTGCACCAGGGGAGGTTCAAGTTGGATATTAGGAAAAACTCAGAAAGAGTGGTTGGGCACTGGCACAGGCTGCCCAGGGAGATGGTGGACTCCCTGTTGCTGGCGGTGTTCAAGAAACATGTGGATGTGGTACTGAGGGACATGGCTTAGTGGGCAATGTTGATGGTAGGTGGACAGTTAGACTAGATGATCTCAGATCTTTTTCAATGTTACTCTATGATTCTATGATTAACCAGCATGAAGATATGGAGATATATGGGCCTATATAATGTGTTGGTGCTTTGATAGCTACAGCTACTCCCTAATCATACACGATGGGTAGCACAACACTGTACAGAAAAGCTTCTTTCAATTCAAAGGACTTGAGCATTAAATCTAGATACAGTTGCCTTTCCTAGCAATTCCACAGAAATTTAAGTTTTTTGTTTTTTGGTTTTTTTTTAAAAAAGGATTTCTAAATCCAAGAAGGACCTTAAACTTATTCCCTAAACCCGCCAACTTGGACCATAATGAGACTTTGTTCAGATCAGCTCTGACTCTTGAAGACTGCAGCATGAAGGAGCTGAAGGAGGAATAACAGAAGGCAGCAGCATCCTGATCTGGGTGGACATTCCAAAGAAGTTCCCACTGTCAAAGGCAGCAAAACACTGGCCTAGATGAGGAGAAAGAGTCTTGGGGCAGAGCTAAGTGTAGGTTGGGTTTGTCCCCAGGAAGGAATGAACTGTCCCACTGCAGAGACAAGCCAGGTATTTTTCCAGTGCCTCCGCAAATTCCACAAAAGGTGGGGATGATGGGATGACACTGCTGGTTATGCAGTCATCCCACTTTGATTTCAGACAGATATGATAAAAAATATTTTACATCGTACCCCCACAGCAATTGCATCCTTCTTCTGAAGTCAGAACAAAAAAATAAATTCAAAAGATTCCTTCATAGAGAAGAGAGGAAATCAGAGTTCAGTGAGTCATACACTAGAAATGAGCTGAGTGAAATTAACATAGGAAAAAATCTCGGGAGAATAATTGGCAATGATAGAATTAAAAACAGGCTCATTAATGAGAGATGGCTTTTAATGGAGTCAAAACTGTGTGGCTTTTCTTACATAAAGAACCATAAATGTATAGAAGGCAGGCAGGTCGGTAGGCTGCTTTGTCCTCCGTCTGGTCATACAGGAAGATTGACTGAAAATTGTCTAATTGAAAATTCCTCCAGTCAAATGTTAAACGTTGGCCTCCTTAAATTCACCAGGACAGCGGTGAAACGGTTAATCCGAGGAAATTTTTGGACCAGGGTGAAGCAATGTGGGCTACTTACACACGAGAGCTGGAGCTGGGGTACAAGGCAGCTCCCGGGGCAGGTCCTTCCTCCCGTGCTCGGAACCTCGCCTCCTGTGGAAAGCAGCTGGGATCTCTCCAGTAGAGGGCGAGATTTGGAAACAAGTGGCTAGGGCCAATTCCTTCAGTGGAGCAACCTTCATGAGGGTTTTTAAGGCACACCAAGAATTGCGAAGTACAATAAATTTCTAGGTGTAGAAGGGAAAAAAGAAAACACAACAGCAACAAAACCAACAACGACAACAGCAACAACAACAAAAAAAGAGAACAGTGTTCCATGTCTTTACATTTGTAACAGTTGCAAACAGGATACAGAGACTCCGGATTCAAAACACCAGGCCCAACATCCTGAAGATATGTCTTGGCAAAGTAGCTGAGGGGAGGGCAGGAAACTCAGCAGGAGGAGGTGAAGCAGAACAATAAGCAAGGCTAACAAGGGTGGAAATCTGACTTTTTCCCAGGAGATGGCACTAAAGGACAATTGCCTTTCAGCCAGCATTGCTCAGCTCAGAGGAAACCTCGCTGAGGGCCAAACTTCTTGGCGCAGTTTGCCCTGAGATCTCTGCAAGTCCTTCCCTATCAACAGAAACAAAGTTTAGTTCTGTGGTTTCAGCAAGGGATGGCAAGTGGTGAAAATTCTCCATCTCCATGCAGGAGGTAAACATGAAGTGGGAGAGATGCCAGGAGGTCTCTGGTCCAACTCCTGCTCGCAGCAGTGCCAGCGCTGCATTTGGACTGGGTTTCTCTGCTCTTTGTACAGTCATGCCTTGAAAGACCCCTGGGATAGAGACCCCAGTCTTCTAGGGCAGCCTCTTCTATGTGATAGCTGAACTATCACATTAGCGATCTTTTCTTCTTGTATCTGGCTGAAAACTCCCTCATTTCAACAGATGACCATGGTCCATACTGTCTGTGCACACCTCAGATGCCTGGCTGCATCCTGTTGGCAACCTCTTTTTCAGTACTGAAGAATCCATTAGGTCCCTCTCTCCTCTCCTCCAGCTAAACAAAGCCCAGAGCCCTGAGCCCCTCCTCACTGGTGACGCAGGATCCAGGAAGGAGCACCACCCTTGCTGAGCTCAACCTGGACTTCACCCCAAAACCACCCTGGCAGCCTGATACCTCCTCCTGCAGTGACAAGGGTGAGAGAATTCACTTCCATTATCTTCATTAACTCCATTATGCTCCTTAGGGTCCCTATTGCTCCTTGAAGAAAAATTATTTCCAAAGCTCGTTGAACGCAGATTTTAGGACCTGTTTCATCTCAGAAGAGGACAGGGCCCCTGGGACGCAAAGAAAGGAGAAGGCTGACCAGACCTGCTCCCCAGCCCATCACATAAGGGGTGAACCTTGGCCCGTGGCTGGCAAAGTCTCACAAGCACTGCATGATGTGGTGTGGTGTGACTTCCCCCGGTCACGGCACTTCACAGGCAGTTTTGCCACAGTGCTTCCTCACAGCAGGACAGAGGACAATAGCTGTGAGGCCACTGCCATTTCCTCGGGGCTGTGAGGCTGAAGCAGCAATTAAATGCTCTGGCAAAAACAGCAGGAATGAGCTTCGTTCTGCTCCATGATTCACGGCTGGAATCAGCCAGGGATTTTGTTCATAGAGCGACTTGCTGGGCTGTTGGGGGACTGGAGTCGATTTCTGAGAAAAGCTTGAGCAAGGTGGCTCCTTCTGACTGCTCCTCTTGTACCCCGCTTCCTGGGCTTATTCACACTGCCATGTATCATAAATGATGATGAGTGGAAGTGTGAAGGCAACCAGACACACTGCAGCACGGCTCTGAAAAGCAACACCTGCTTGCTGCCATGGCAAGCAGAGGTGCAAAGGAACTGCTTGCCTGCATTCAGGCCTTGAAATCAAACTTTCCCCAACAGCAACATCTATCCCATCCTCATGTATCCATGAGGAGGACTGGCATTTCTCTGAGAGGCTAAGAGGAGCTTGGAGAATAAGGCTGAAGGGAAAACACTGGCAACAAAACAGCCTGCCCGTGCCCACATCTGTACTCTCCCGCAGCTGTGCTGGACACAACTGCAGCCCTCTGCATGCACCCCAGGACTGGGTGCTGCTGTTGGAGCGGGGCTGGGGAAGGGAGGGCAAGCCCTCAGACCACAGCTTGGCCTCACAAATGCACCGCGCCGTCTGAGGAGTGGATTACTGTCTAAGGAGCACCAATTAGCTTACTGTAATTGGTAACCTCAGTGAGAGAGAGTTCATCTTGAGGAATAGTCCTCCTTGAATCAACAGCTGTTTTATAGCAACAGCAATAGCAACTAGTTACTTGCTTACTTTTTCTTCTTTCTTTCTTTGTTACAGACCTATTTTAAAGACACTGTTTGTTCAGCAGGTTGCTCATCAACATGGAGCACCAAACTTTTCTTTTTTTTCAGGCTGTTTACAAATCATTCTAAGTCTACATAGATGGCAACAAGGTTATTATTCCCTTAACGTTGCACCATACAAGCAGAGGCTATAGGTCAGCAGACAAAAGTCAATGGCAAGTGCTGTGCCAAGCAGTTTGCAAACTAAAGTTCATATTTACTTTTGTGGAAAGTGCCTGCATTGAATGGGCTGGAATGTGTGGTGCAATGAGGGAGCAACCGTTCTGTTGTGAGGACACATGGATGTGCAATGCACAGAGAAAACAGACAAGTCCTGGATAGATGGTGGGAACCAGAGCGTTGTGGTCAATGGCTCAGTGTCTGGGTGGACATCAGTGATGAGTGGTGTCCCTCAGTGGTCCATATTGGGACCGGTTCTGTTTAATATCTTTATTAATCAGAATAGAATTCCATGAGTTGGAAGGGACTCAGAAGGATCACTGAGATCAACCAGTGGCCCCGCATAGCACCACTCAAAATCCAAACCCTATGTCTGAGAACTGTCCAAATGCTCCTTGAACTCTGGCATCGGTGCCATGCCCACCACCCTCTGGTGCAGATCCTTTCCCTCACCCCCATCTACCCCTCCCCTGGCACAGCTCCATGCTGTACCCTCTGGCCCTGTCGCTGTCACACAGAGCAGAGCTCAACGCTGCCCTCTGCTCCCTGTGAGGAGCTGCAGCCACCCTCAGGCCTCCCCTCAGCTCCTCTGCTCTGCGCTGAGCAACTCCATCAGAAGGACAGGTCTGACAAACAGAGGTCAAGAAAGCTACAGAGAAACAACTAGAGGTCACCACCCTCCTCTGCAGCCTGCTCACTACACCTTGACTTTCCTGAGTGTCTCCATGCTGCCTGGCTACAGCCCTGTCCCACAGGAGGGGCCAAGGCCACCAGCAGAACAACACAGGGAAGTTTACACTGCAGCTTCCCCTTTCTGCTTGGGCCACGGCTGAAAAGCTCCTCGCTTGTGTGCACGCTTACATACACAGATAATCACAGCACATGGATCACATACTTTTATTTACTGTTTGGATAGAAAAGAGCATGAAAAAAATCCATCTTTGTTCTATTTGCTACATTTAGAAGAAATACAGTAGTGTGCTAAGACACGCAGTGCCACTCCGTTCAGAAAAGGCAAAGAACACAAATGAACAGCAGTTGTTTCCAGAAGACGCCAGTTCCTTGATTACATAAACAAACCATCAAAACTAGGAAGATCTGTAGTACAGAGAAAGTGCTGGCAGGGAAATCATTCACTGCTACCATGAAAGACTGATCGGAAAAAAAGCCAAATCAATTCACAGAATTTTGAAGGCCCATAAGAACAGTTGTTCCTGTGCCATCAACAGGAGATTGATGTCCCTCGAGGTGTGACATGGAAGCGGCTCCATCCGCACAACTGAGCTGAGCCATCCAGCACTGACATTGGCTGCAACTTCCACACGCGGAAATGGAGGTGGAGCCAGCAGGTTACGTGGGCCCACTCTTATGCAGAACATGCTGCTCCAAATGGCGCATTCAGCTTTTTCAGATACAGCTGGTATTTTGTAAAAAATTATTTTTAAGTTCATTTTTTGAAGCTCCAGCTTCTGGAGTCAGGTATGCTAGATAAAAACTGTGTATAAAAACCAGCGGGTGGGATTTACAGCAGCAGAGGAAAGCTTTAGCATTTTAATCACAGCGAACATTTAATGCCCCCAAATCAGCAGACAAACACCTCACTTCCTTCCTGGGTTTTTAACTAGTGCTAAGACCTAAGGGCTCATGATTTCCAATGTTTGAGCTGAACAACAGTGATGCAGCAAAGCCCACCATGTCTCCCCAGTCAATTCATACCCAGAAGTTTGAGATCATTCCTAGCTTAAACCATCTCACAAAGAAAAAAGGACGTAGGACACCAAAGGCTTCCTTGTCCTATCTCTCATTACATGTTTCCTCCATAGTTTTGACTATTTCCTTCCCATCAGACTCCAGTCTCCTCCACCTCCCGTCCACCACCTTCACCATCTACTTCTCTTCACCTCTCTCCTTCATCTACCTGCTTTCCCATCTGTTCTTGGCTCCCCTCTACACGTAGCTTTAGAAAACCAACACATGCCCGACTCCAAACTTCAGCTCTGTTAGTCCACAATCACTTCCTTGTCCTTGCAACCCAATCTGATTTTAAAGGTTGGAAGGTGCTGGAGAATTCTGCAGAACAGAATACGGGGCCCAGGTGCTGCATGGGGTTGGGGCTGTCCATGTCCAAGAGGTTTCTCAGACGCAGTCATGGATGATGATTTAATGGTAAGAGAGACGAAATTGCTGCAGTCTTCTGGGAAAGGCTCACGCTCACCCCGTGCTCTAGCGGACGAGTGATGCCATCTGTGCTGCCACCCCAAAGGGAGCGGTGTAGGCTGTTGCCAGTCCTTGCAAGCCGACCACCAAGTAGCGGCATCCTTTCTGCAGGGCTTTGCCGACGTTCTGCAGGAGAGGTGAGGGAATGGGGGGGTGAAAAGGACAGGTAATGGAAAAGAGCTTCCCAGGAGACTGTTCTGACAGCTGCCTTCATGTGCAGTGTTCACAACCTAGAGAACGGGCTTCTCCTACAGCTGATGAGAGCTTCAGCATGGAGCTGTTTTACTGTCTATTTTTACCTAAAAATACACACCCACAGAGCACAGTTGCACCGAGCGGATGCAGCCTCTGCAGGAAGTGAGGCTTTATTTGGATTTTTATTCGGGAATAAAAACAATTTCAGTTCACAACCAGTACGTGTGTCCCACAAACACATGCCCTAAGTATGTTAGTATCTTAAAAGCACATAAATTTTGTGTCACAACAAGACTTCTTAGTCAAAACAGAATGTTTTGACCCGTGTTGATCACTATATGTATTTCAGAACTCAAGTGTACTGCATGAGAACAGATTATTAGAAGTAAAACCTGAGCTAATTTAAATCTCTCTCTAGTTGTTGTTCACAGGGGTGTTCATGACTGGGGAATGAATACAACGGGTTCAGCCTGGGAAGAAATCCCAACTGTGAGTTGGTGCTTGGGCCTAGGTCAGAAATGTCTCCTGTGATGCAGAAAACATTGCAGCAGAGGATATATTTATACACATCATGACATCAGTGAAATCCATTATCTGTCACATTCCTAAGATTTCTTACAGCTAGATTACGGCAATCCTGCCACAGGAAAACCATCACCTGCAATGCCACACAGCTGAATGCTGCTCTATTTGCAGCTCTGGAAACATAGCTGAAGGGAGTTAGGATGACAAAATGGAGGGGGATGGAGGAGGACTTGTGGGGCTGTGCTCACCCCTGCCCTGCTGTATCACACGGTGACTTTGTGTCCCTTGTCTGCTCTTCACCCCACGCACCTCCCCCACTCACCAGTGCCTTCATGGGCTGTTCCCTATGTCAGTGCTACCGAGTCCAAGCAGTGCCCGCAGGAGTGGCACACAGAGGCCCTGGGGGCTGCTATCAGCATCCGCACGGCAGCAGCACCGAGCAAAAACAATCCCCTGCAATGTAACCATGTTCACAGACTGCTCCGTGTGCAGCACGGCGAGCTCGGCTGCTACGAGGCTGCTGCTTAAGGTTCATTTCCCATGACTTGGAAAGCAATGCTGGAAACTGCAAATACTGAATCCATCACAGGAGACTGAAATAAGTGGTTCCTGTTCATCTCTGCTTTACGAAACAGAAAAACTTGTGAGGCAGCTCGTGACTGTGAGGTCAACAGTGAAGTCTTACGAGTTTCAATAGTAAGTGGTTTGCCCAGCTAACTGGCGTTCTTTGGGTGCTGGACTTCAAGAAAGCCACCATATTTTTTAGGAATGCGGTAGGATGCCTGTTCTCATACTGACATCTGTACTCCAGGTAGGAAGCCATTCCAGACCCCAAACAGGACCTTCCTGCTAGCATAGCAACTATTCCTTGCTACGAGTGCCGACACACGGCCTACACGAGTGTAAGTGAACAGCAGAGAGAAGTAACCGCGTTCCCCGGCGGCACTGGCCGGCCGCACTGCCCAGCACCGCGCTCACCGGCCGCGGCCCGGCCCCACTTCTGCCCCACGGCCGGCTGCGGAGGGACCTTCGCTGGGTCCCTGGAAAGCATGCAGAGCGCTAGAGGAATCTCCCCGCGCTTTCTTTCCGTCATTTCTGCCAAACAGAAATCCAACTAACGAGCTGGAAGCTCTAACGAACGGTGTGGAACTAATGAGGCCGAAAGAAAGGCAGAGCGAAGGCACGCCGCTGCCCGTCCCACGGCTGAGCTCGGCGCCGCTCCGGGGCTGGGAGCGCGGCGTTCTCCCCCCCTGCTCACCTTGCCGTACTTCCTCAGCCTCTTGCCGTAGGGCCGCTTGCCGGGGGGGGGGCGGCGGCCGCAGGGGCTGGTAGGAGTCGGGCAGGAGGGCGAAGCGCACCTTCCTGCCGCCCGCTGCCTCCTCCCGCTCCTGCTCCGGCCGCGGGGCTCCGGCCGCCGCCTCCTCGTCCTCGCCGGACAGGATGCGCACCTGGTCGTCGCCGGGTCCCCGCCGCGAGAAGCGACTCCGCGCCTTGGCCCCCAGCCGCGGCCCCACCGTCATGGTGCCGTCCCGCGCCGCCGCTCGCCGCTTGCCGCTCCCTCCGCCGTCGCCGCCTCACAGGTGTGGCCGGAGGCGGCCGCTGTCCCGCACCGGGGCGGCCCTCAGCCGGGCATTTCCTCAGCGAGCAGCAGAGCTTTCAGCCCGCGGTTCCCCGCCTGCGCCCCTGGCTTGGCTAGTCCCTAGACGGTGAGAGACAGGTCCGTCACTGTGGGAAACATCGCACGATCGCATATATTCCTAGGACCGATATTGCTAGGATTCCTAGGATCCTATATTCCTGGACCTACGGGGACCATCGAGTCCAACCCCAGACTTCAGGCAGAGCCACCCCAAATCCAAACCCTACGTCTGAGAGCACTGTCCAAACACCCCCTGAACTCCGGCAGCTCAGAGCTGTGCCCACTGCCCTGGGCAACCTGCTCCGTGCCCACCGTCCCCTGGGGCAGAACCGTTCCCTAACCCTCCCCGGACGTTCCCGACACAGCTCCGTGCCGTTCCTCACTTACAGGGCTAGGCTCCGAGGGCAGAGGTGGATGCCATGCCCAGCCCAATGAGCTGAACCGTCTGAGGGGCTGGGACACCCCCCTCCTCTCCTACAACTGCAGAACGTGACATGGCACTTAACTGTCTTTCAGACTCCGCAAGCTGAAGCCACGCCAAAGGATTCGATATGCAGCATCCTACTGACTGCCATGATTAAGCTGCGTGCTGTTCGCCAATAAAGCCAGCAGTTCTGAAAAAGTCCATCTTGTGGCTATTGCCATCTTATCTCTGCCAGTAACAAGTCAGTCTGAAAACCAAAGGACGTGTTTGGGTGCAGCTTTGGCACTGAGATCGTGCCTGCGCAGAGGCATTTTTCACGGCTTTGCCGCAGGGAGCACAGCTTGGCTCACAGCTCAGCCGTTCTGTTCCAACAGGGCACAAAAAAGGTCACATTCAACGGGATTTGGAAACCAGCACAATTTCACCCTGCTGGCAGTCACAGGCAATAGCGTCATTAACAGACCATTCTGCTTCCCCTTCTGAAAAACTAAATGGGCTTTTTAGGGCACTGTGTTTCTTGGGAGAGCTGAACAGGTACAACCTCTGGCCTCTTGAGACATTATCTGTGTACCATGGAGCAGCAACACAGCTCCTATTACATGAAACAGTAACAATCTGGGGCAAAGCCAGCCCTGTGAAAACACAGCATGTAAAGCAGGAAGCCATCCTAAGCACTTAATCTACCACCCAGAGTATGACCTACATACATGAACCTTTCAAGAAGGCCAAGAGTTTTGTTTCAGCACAGAGTTCAGATGTGATGCTGGATTCATTTCATGGTTGTTTTCTAGTGGTGTATTTTTGAGGATAAATGAACCTTCATGGACACTTAGGGGCACGCTGAGCAGACACACAACCCATCCCTTCCCAGGATCTTTGAGTAACTTCTGGAAAGCTCTTGGCCACCCATTTCCAAGTACTGTGCCAGTGAACCCATAAGACCGCAGAACTGATGCAACATCAATGCTGAATTCACAGCACGTAGAGCACGAAGGCTTCACACTAGAACACCCACACACAATGCACACCTGCCATCAGAGACCTCTAGACTGCGTTGCTACCTGCAGAAATTACTGCACTTGTATAAAGGGCCAATGACAACCGTTTTAGTATGGAACTGTTCAAGTAAGTTTTAATAGAGTGCACCAGTGAATCAAGATGACTTGCATCAGATTTTGTTTCAATGAACATCAGATAAAAAAAAAAGGGGCTACAGTTCTTTCTTTCCAGACACCATCCTTTTGCTAAGGCAACAATACACGTCCATTTCAGAACATAACTGATAACTGTTACAGAGGAAAGCTACATCACAGTACAGCATGTCAAGTCCATCTTCGTCAAGAAGCCATTCCTGAATGGCACATTTACTACACTTACAGCCTTCTAACTTCGGGTTACAGAGTTTACCACAGCTTTTTTTTTTTTAGTTTTTATTTTTTAAAGTGACAATTTCTTAATGAACTTTCTATTCTTCACAAGAGTGTGCGGATGGGGCCCATATGTTGATATTACAGTAATTACGACATTAAATAACATTGCACAACCAACCTCTATGGTTAATTCAGTACAAAATAACAAGTATTAAAATGTACCAGTACTAGTGGTTTTACATACTTTATAATCATTAATTATGAAGGGAAAAAAAAATGTGGTTTGCTTTTTTTTTTTTTCTTTTTCTTTTCTGTAGGCAAACGCCTAATTACAAAGCTGCACATTACAGGCATAATGATGTGGAATAAATACAAGAAATCTGGTAAAATATTAAACACAAACAGGTTACATGGGAACAAACTGTACAACCACAAAGCATAAATCAACAATTTATCGTTATAAACAATGTATGTTCAGCTGTAAAATAGTACGTGGAATTGCAGGTACTCTTTGGGGGCATGTATTCCAAAAGCCAAGCTAATTCCTGAGGTGGTATTATTAACTTACACAATTGGTCAACACTTCAGATCATCTTGTGCTATTAAACAGTCCCAATGTATTTCCATAAAATGGAATTTATAGCATTCGGAAGGCAGCAAACGAGTGATATTTTATACCATGATACTCAAGTGAAATAATTGCAGTTCTCCATTATGGTGCTACATTTGTTAATGGGCCACGGGAGCAAGCACTATCATTTGCAGACAAAACATCACGCCTGGATTCTGTTCCCCCACAGCTCTGAGCCAGCCCAAGGCAAAACAAAGGTTTTAAACTGTAAGTGCCAACACTGTAAACATGTTCGTATCTTTCAACTCAACACTGTCCAACAGCAAGGTAAGAGCCAAAGATAAGCAGGAACAGTCTTGTGTGGAACTAAAGCCAATTCATCCATCGACTCTGGGTTCAGATCATGAACAACCTTTAAATAAAAATGGTCATGCTACAGTTGTGAAAACTACATTTGTGCATTTGACTCAGGACACAAATTTTTTCTTTCTTTTTTTTTTTTTTTTTTTTCTAAAAACGCATGATAGAGGTAAGACTTATAAAAACCACCAAAAATGTAAATGATAGGGAAGAACTTCTCCAACTCAAAGCATCAAACATACATTTCTGTGCAGAAATCTAGACAACTATACAAGATCTGAATTTAAGCAGTCATCTTTTTATTATACAACCCTATGAACATAAAATGAACAGAATGCTCTATATACTTACCTGTACATGTGAACATAACTTCTTTAGCTAGTTATTTAATATAGGTCATACTGGATTTAACTTTACAATTCTGAATAACTATGTATAACCTTATTGCAATAAGGGCAATTTCTACATGGGAGTTTCACAGGCCAATCACGTTAGGCGTAACCAGTACATTCAAAGTGTAGATCGTGTATGAATCTTCCCTGATCCCAAAAAATTCAATTTCTCTTTACAGCTTAAGCTCGTTTGCTATCTTGGATGCAATGTTCTTAAATGCAATAGAAGTTCCAGATATTCTCTTGAAACGAACTCCATTGAGCGACAATCTTGGCAGTTTGCAGACTTCCATCTCCCACTGAACAAGGCTATCTTGTCGTGCATCACCGTGAACACAGAAGAGCAAAAACCTCTCTTTTTGTTCATAATCACAGTTATTAGCGTCTAACACCTTGCGAATCTCTCTCATCATATCGTTTGGGTCCATAGAACTAGTGGTCTTCATACTCCACGTGAACCGCAAGGAACGTGGCTTCGAATCTTTGCTATCCTCCTTCTCTCTGTCTTTCGGCTCTCCAGAAACGCTCCTGGAAGAAGCGGCATACAGAACAGTCAGGAGCGAAAGCAGCACAACCGAGAGAGAGAAGAGAAACACGGTTTTTGAACAAGGGTTTCTAAACTGCAGCTGACACGCTATGTTAGTCGTGTGCAAGCTGACCTGAAGCGTTACACCGTTACTGTTTGAACACTTGTGCATCCATGTGCAGCACGGCACTGCACTGGGAGCTGATACCAGAGCTGGTGCAGCTGCCATGATGGCATACAAGCAAACCCAGTTTGGAAACCCCTGTTCTAAAACCTTCTGATGACAACACACGTAATGGTAACTGCAGACACATGTTAACTCCATACTGCTCCAAAGGAGGTGGGAGCTATGTAAAAGCATGACTGAAGTTCTGCTGATTTCATGATCTGCAGCATGCCATACACCAACAAAACTGAAGTTGAGGGACACAATCCTGAAGCATAAACCATACTGTAAAAGCAGCAGAGAAGTAACCCCATCCTGCAATTCATTCAGTTTATTTCCCCTCTACTTCTCTATCTTTTCTCTTCCCTCCTCCCCCCCCCTTTTTTTCCTCCATCTATTTTTGACCTCTCTCTGTGCAGAGACCTTATAATGATATGCTCTATTTCAACTGATGAAGCAGAATTTTGTGCTTCATTACAAGCACGTCTTGTTGGTAGATTACTAAACCACTCAGCCAACATTGAGAAACAGCACTGATTATTTTAGAGACATTCCACAGCCAACAATTTCTGTTCTCGTCCCAGGTCTGTACGATACCTGATGCCTCCTCCATCCACCACCGGTTGAAAGTGATGGGGGAAAGGTGCTTTTCTCACTTTAATAGCCTGTAATTTATTGCTACTCAGAGAGAAGCCAAAACAAACAGTTAAATTTAGCGTTCTTTGTCATCTCCCAAGAACCACATCAATACTACAGGATAGAGCGTGACAGGGCTAACATCTAGAACAACTTTTAGCCCAAAAAAGACAATGTAGGATGACAAAAAGTAGAGGAAGCTGGAGAATGAAAGCAAGAGCTGAAAGCAACTTCACACTTAATTTCATTTGAATGTTTAATGACTTTTCCTTCACCATGTCGAATTCTAGCTGTGATAGACTCTAATGAAGGTAAAATGTGCTGCGTATGAAACACTGTATCCAGCTAAGAAATTGATTTTTTAATTTAATTTTATTTATTTTTAAGATAAGGGTCCACTGACTCATTTTGAAAACTAAAAACTTTCTGTAGTTGACCAGCTTAGAATGCAAACTGCAAAGCCTGTCCTTCAGACAGCATAAAAAGAAAAAAAGTTATGCACTACGCTAAGCACACCGAAAATGCAGAATTAAATGCTGGAAGATGGCAAAAGAGCAGATATGCTGGAAAATGAGCATGTGAAGGAATGCTTTACTACTAATACACCATCTACGGATTTGTACATGGCAGCTGCCATACAAAGTCAGCACTTAGCAGTCACCACCCTTTTTGTCTGAATGTCACTTATTTTTTTTCTCTGTGCAAAGTGGCATTCATTCAGCAGGCACAGTAGGGTGTTTACTTCTGGCAAACAGTAGTTCCAGTAATTAACGCAGTATGCAAACTACTGTAAAAATTTAGTGTACAGATCTATATGCACAGACACACAAAGTATGTTACATTTTCCACTGAAACCAAAAGTAAACACCGTGAAATATTTAGAAGCCAAAGCATGATTTTAGATGTCTAAATGACTGGTTTACTCCTATCAGGACGTAATTATTGAAAGGAAAAGAGGTTTGTAAGTACTTTACAAAAAAGCAAGAACGATGGGTAAAGGACCTCACCATAGCCCCCTCCCCCCCAAATCCACAACATTTTTTAAAACGCAGATTACTTAAGCACTATTCTATTTTACATCCTGATTTAAAGTCTTTAAGAAATCACTTAAACCATGATGCAGAAGACCTAGGAGCGAAGTATTAATAGTGGCTCCTCACCTTGAGGTGTCAGTTCTGCCACTGGCTTCGCCTTCACTTGGATCCCTCAAAACAAAGTTAAGGTTGAGATTCAATGATAAAGGTGAAAAATAAAAGTTAAGAAAAACCTACATCTAGCACAATGTTAAATAGCTACTGAAGAGAAAAAAAATCAGTGTAATAACGTCAAGTCTAGTATTGTTTAATAGTATTTCTTCACATCTGTGATTTTTATTTCCATTTATGACACCTTCCCTTCTTTCAGCTCTGAGATGTAATTATTACTTTTTTATTTTTTAATCTCATGTTAAAATGAACACGTTGCTCTCAGCCTAGTGCAGACAGAGCGGATTCCCCATGTAATTCCAGCAAGCACGGAACAGCAGCGGTCAGTTGAGGTGGGCTGGGGAGCTCAGCTTGGCACCCCTGTGGCCAGGGCTTCCTGTGCTGACAGCACTTGGGTGCATGCATGCCCACCCTTAGAGGACTCATGTCATTAAGGACAAGACGCGCCTAAGAATCTGCATGGCCACGTGTTTGGAGCCCAGTTCAGAAAGGTTCCTTCAACATCCGCTCAACGTTAAGCATGTCAGCTGTTACACTGACTTCAGTAAGGCTATTGGTGAGCTGGAAGTTGACTGTTTTTTTTTTTCTCCACTTTGTTAAATTAGAATTGAACTTCATTAAGGAGACATTCTGTAGTCTGAAGCAGCTGGCAGATACATTCACAGACCATATGAGCCACCTAGTTTATACTGCTGCAGTGCAAACATTTAAAGGACACAATTTTAATTAACTGATTCAAGTAATATCTTCAAAACAAATACTTTAGGAACCACTATCAGATAAGTATCATTTGTTATAAAACACTGATAGAAAATACTTTGATATCCTACACATAAAACATTCTCATTATGCATTTATTTTTATATACTTACCAAAAGAGACATATGCCAAAAGTTAAAAAAATATATATATAATAATCTTTTGTGATACCTTCTGATCAAAGTATGCTTTAAATCATTATTTCCTCAACAGTACAGAAGTTAAAGGCATGCAACTTACATGATGCCAACTGAAAGAACTGGAAAAAACAAACCCAACTATGTAATCCCAGCCATTGTAAGTCTCAAACCCAAAATTTAAAAACAAAGTACTCTGAGGTCTTCACTACAAGCAAATGTATTTCTCATTTTCATTTTTCACAGTATAAAACAATAGCAAATTATACTAAAAGTGCTATAGAAAAATGTTCGTTTCAAAAGACAACACAGTTTACAACATGTTAATTCTAACCATGTGTTTTACAACAGTATTACTGTAGCTTAACATAACAGATATATTAAACCTTCCATGTCTCTCTTTAAAATGAGGAAATTCCAGTTACTATTCCTCATAACAAAACCCTGAGCTACAACAAAAGCCAGCCTGTGCTCAAGAAACTGACCAGTTACTTAGCAGAAAATACCTTTCTTTCTGTGTGAGTGCTGGACACACTGATAATGGGGAATCTTTCATTTTCAGGTTTCTGAAACAGGAAAATGATTCACGCACTATTTTCTTTCCCTCCCCTCCTCGATCGTCACAGACACACACTGACACACTTTCCCCAGACCAGCTGAAGTCACTTTTACAAGGAACACCTTTGCATTCCAGGCTTTCACTGTTCCTTTGTAATATCACCTTCAGTAATTCATTATCTTGTACTTCTGAATGTGCAACTACTAGCTTAAACTAGCTCTGAATTTATCCTTCTTCTATGTACAAACGGTAGAATTCAGTACATAACAGTATGAATCTGCAAAGAAAACAACAGTTTCCAAAATGAAATTCTACTGTGAAATTGACAGTAGTGTAGTAAGAACACATTCATAAATAGACTAATGCCTGTTAAACAGAGGAAAAACTGGAAAGTCTCTTTTTGAGAAAGCTACTGTGATCGTTGTGTAAACAGTCACATGAAAATGGAGCGTTTGAAAATCTTCCCCAGCACCTTTCCTCACAGCAATATTGCTGTTAGCATCACCACAGGGGCGAATGCAGTTCCAGGAAACTGCTGCACGTGTCCATTCTCTTCTTTCAGAATCCTGAACTTAGTTTTAAAGGCTTCTCATTACACCGTAACAGCATGACATGAGGGGCTGCATAACACTGAAATATTACTATTTCCAGACATGTGACTTCTCCCCTCTTCTAAACTTCTCGTTTGTTCACAGAAGTAGAATTCCCTGAAATAATCTGTAAGCACTGATTCCATCTAAGCACAGTAATACAATTGTGAATACAGTCCTTGCAGCAAACTACACCCAGACTTGGTACTTAATCATGAAGTACTGTTAATAATAAATAATGACTCATTTAAGCCACTGTTTAAGCTCATTTCATTTTAACTTAGAAGTAGCACCTTTATCTTTCAGCTATAAAGCATGAACAAGAAAACTGAGCAGCATTCTCTTGCTCTTTCACAATAAAGGAACAGGAGAATAGCTGGTCAAACAGGAACGTTACTGTATACACAAGTAAAACAAGGCAGGTTCTGAAAGGAACACATAAAACAGCATTCTAACTGAATTTACATACATTGCAGGCTGTTGAACTTGAAATTCTCAATGACTTTGCAATTACAGCCCTAGCTACAGGCTGGGCACTTTTCTTAGAAATTGAGGTACTAACCTGCGAACAAACTTGGAAGTTATCTTGCTTATTATACCAGTTGATGTCCCTCTTCTAGCATGTGCAAAAGCACCGGTTTCATGTGATGGTGAGGCAGGTGGTCCATTGTAAGTGGCATTACGCCGCTCCCTTAGCTGCTCACCATGGAAAGTGCTTCGACTTGAACTCCCCCGAGGAAAGCGGGTTCGGTCTGGAGTGGTAGTGCTAATACTATGAGCAGACGGGGAAGCAGCAGGCACTCTTTGAGTTGCACTGCTGGGAAAACAGAAGCATAAATAAAGAGAAAGACTGTGCTAAAATCCCTCCTACATGACAACCATTTCTCAATGATAGGAAAAATCTCCACTCAATTTTTCTTTTTTTTTTAAACTTGAATCTGCTACTGATTGAGTTTCAATGATTCGTGCTTGGAAACAAATCAAGAGAGATTTTCAGCGTAGAACCAACTACCTCAGGTATTAAGAGCAGTTTAAAAAGAAAACATACACAAATAATAGGACAAAGGAGAGAGAGAAAAGCCTTAGTGAAATATGAAAGTTTTTCCCAGCCCTCTTCCTGAAAAAAAAAAAGCATTAATCAAAACCTTCAACATATAAGTACTCCAAGAGCTTTAATATTTCTGAAATAGCCAGGTGTCACAAATGTATAAAGTTATTTAGGCAATTTATAGTGGGAACAGCTACCTTATGGTGGCTTCAGACAGAAAGAAACTTAGTAATCTCCAAAACATATCAGTATTTCACATGAACTTACAGCAGCCTGTGTTGTATGGCCCTGTCTAAATTAGTTACACTTAGATCTAGCAGTTTTGCAGAAGCTTCCAGAGGGAGGCAGTCAAGGAACTTCTTTAACTTTACATAAAGGCATCGTGAATTATATCAGTTTTTAAGTCACCTCTAAACACCCATATTGCTTGAGTGAGCTACTGCTTCAGAACAGAATGTAACGTGACAGTTTAAAATTGAGTACAAACATACCAAAGTACACGAACTGCAGAACATCATTTCTAAAGCATTAAAGAAATAATAAGCAATCTATTACCTTGGTCGGTAACCTTCAGTGCCATCTCTGATGGTTGGCAGTGTGACTTTTATAGGGTGACCAGAGGCAGACATAGACTTCTGATGTCGAGGCCGTGTTGACACAGCAGAAGCTACTGCAGAACCTGCAGAAGATGTGCTACTTGCAGACATTTCTGTTAGGCTTTTGTCATGGCAGCAAGGCAGGAGGGACAGAGAAATGAAAAGGAAAAAAGAAAGTTAGTGTAAAACCCTGCGAAACGGAATGCAGCAAGTCACATTTTCTTCTGGAATGTAGCAAGCACTGTTTAAATAATCAGAAGACAGAGTGATGAGGCTGCCTCCTGCTGCTGAAGTAAAGGATATGTAATTGAGGGTAAGTCATTAACAGTGAACACTCTTCAGTTAGAATTCAAACACCTAAACTGAGAACATTTTTTTCTTTTTTTAACTGCTGCCACATTGTTACCTAGCCCTTTAAAAACACATTCACTCCAAGCTGTACTTCTCCTTCAGACTTCCGTGTAGTGCATTAAAGGCAAGTCAGCTTCAAGAGAAAGCCCAACTTACAGAAGAGGTCAATTCAGTGCTCAGTCAGCAGCCTGAAAGCAATTCTGAATTATTCCCACCCTTCATCACTTAACTGCCAAAAAGTTGTCAAACTTGAATTTTCTGCAAGTGTTTAAAACATCCCTGGGAGAGGAAAAATTCCCTTTGATTCTTGCACCATTAAACAGAGGCATTACAGCTATGTGGAACAACTAAAGACAACAGAAAATAGGTGGCCTCACGTCCGTAGTTCTCTGGCTTTAACTTCTATTGTGGTAACACCTCAAAAAGCCATGCACATGAGGAACTGCTTGCATCTTATTGTGCAGCTACTACACTTATCAAGCAAGTTTGTACTTGTTTCTGAAAAATATATTTGATACCCTAAAGAATGCCAACGCACCATAAAACACTTCTGACAATGACAGCACTGCAATTCGAAAGATCTTCTGGTGATCAGTACCTGGAGCTGCCATGCTGGGTGTTTCCCAATAGGTGAAATCCCTACAGACCAAACTCATGACAACCAAAACCCCCCAAATCTACCTCTAAGTAAGAACTGGAAATGAAATAAAACATAGGAAGCTATAGAAGTTCACTCAGGAGATGCGGACAGCATTTAAACACCTGGTCATGACCCCAGTTAGAAGGAAACTTCTTGCCCTGCGGCTGCAGAGTCCCTGAGGCACAGGAAGGCTCCTCCCAGGCCTCACAGAGCAGCACCACAGCAGCTCTGAACAGAACAGGCTGCTCTGCTTCAAGCAAAGTATTTGCCTTCTGCATCAGCTCTCTCTCAAGCCAATGCTAGACTGATACAGCTCCTTCCACCTGTACTTTTTGTTTCTGCTTCAACTAAGTAGCAAAAAAGGCAAACTAGTAGAAGTAATATTATGTCAAGAATTTTTAAAAACAATGTCAGGTAACTTAGGCCAAAATACAGCTTTGCCTCCATAAGGATAAGCAAAATTACATTAATTATGTATTAGCAACAGCAGTCCCAAAGTGAAATAATATCTGTAGCAAAGTAAAGATTTCAGAATCTGACTAATGTGGTGATGGCACGAGATGTTCAGCTACACCAAACACAAACTGAACTGCAACATTCTTCTTCGTTCTTCATGAAGAACTGAGCATGGTTTTTGCACTCATGGAGAGGAATCAAGACTTGGCTGTTTTTCAATCCTACAGAAATAATTAAAGAAGAACTATAAAATGAAGAACTTCAGAAGAGTCACTTCTCATTAAAGTGGTGTTGGAGTTTACATCTATTAAAGCGAAAGTTAATATTTGTGAGATTAGGATATATTTGAATACAGATTGTAACTCTACATCTAAACAAGGTTTGTTTTGTTGTTTTTTTTAAAGATGGTTTAAACCGTTGTTTCAACATATGTTAAGGCGTACACAAAAATTTAGAAAGGCCTTTTGGAAAATCCCATCCAGTAATTAGAAATCAATTAATTAGCTTTATGGCTTTTTAAGCAATTCCTTCTTTAGGCAATTTAAATAACAGCAAGTGGTGTCAACTTTCTCATGTTTCACAGCTTGTCATCTTAATGCAGATCAACAGCCCTATATTTTTTATTTTTCAGCCAGATACAAGGGGTAAATAATGCTGTAATATCAAAGATAAACAAAATCTGTGTTTTTTAACAAGTCATTGTTGAAGCATTAAATACGTTAGTATTTGACAAAGCACACTGAATAATCGTGATCAGCATCCTGAATACAGATATAAATTGGTTATAAACACTATCAGAATATTACTTGGACCAAACAGAGACATCAAAAAGCACTAACAAGTCTGAATTTTTAAATATTTGAGTAATTATGAAGGGATTTGAAAGATGATCCAGAAGAAGAGGAAAAGGCAGATCTACAACTTTGTATTTCATCATAAATATTGAAGCTGCGTCAGATGAGAAGATAAAAACACACAGTAAAACTTTACTTCTCACACCATGCTTCATAACTGTATTGATTGTCTCATAACCCACTTCTGTGCCTCCAGTCTGTGTACCCAAATTAACACACAAGAGGGAATACCTGTTATCCTTCCCATTCTGTATTGCAGAATAGCGATCTGAAGAACGTTCACAAACATAAGTGTTCCTTCTTGTCATTCCACTTCCAGAAAATACATTGTTCTAGAAGAAAAATTAAAGTATTTCATTTCATTTCAGTCTTATCTTCTATGTTTTATGTTGTACAAAAAGCAAACCTGGGAAATCAAAACAGAATTTCCACCATTCTAAATGCCTTAATGAACTTAATACACTAACACAAATCAGTTACATCACTAGCTACTTTTATCCCCCTCAATACTTCATCCACCGTCTCTTTACTGTACCATTCAATGTTCATTAAGAGAAAACAGAGAAAATTAATTTTGCTGATACCTGTTTTACTAAATATTACTACCCAATTTCTATATAATGCACTGCTGAATTATCTGGGATCAAGAGCTGAAACAGCAAACTGGAACCTTCCCAAGAACACCTAGACACCTTCCAAGAGCACCTAAGACTGGCTTAAAGGTCCTGGCACAGAATAAATTGCTAACTAGGGCTCTGGCTTGAAGCTTGCCTCCCTAATCAAAAGGGTTTTAAAGAAAAAAAATGGAAATCCTGTCAATCTCTGTCAGTCAAACCTGAGGTTATGATGGAGAACAGAGAATAATTCGACCGTGAGAATTTATAGTAAGATGGCAGAAGTGTCCTGTAGCCATGATGGGACCTTATCTCTGTTACTAATTTTAGTTCAAACACATTTCATTAAATACCTACAAACATTTTTTGTGCCAAGCACAAAATTGTGTAATGAAAGTTTCCTCGATTTCATATACACTAAGCTCAGCTCTGCAAGACCTACTGTGTTTACACTCTCCTTATTTACAGCTTTTCTGCTTTAGTATCTCTCTGCAGAAACTACTGAATAAATGTTTCAAACCAGTTTTGTAAGGAAGATTAACAACAGTAAATATTTTTTGAAATTAAACTCTTAGAAGTTAGACTAATATGACTAAAGATGGTAAATGTGCCATAGTGTAAGAAGGACATAAGGTTTGGATTTGGGGATTTTGGGTGGTGCTGTGTGCAGCCAATGGCTGGACTCAGTGATCCTTATGGGTCCCTTCCAACTTGGGATATTCTGAGATATCAACAAGTACACACAAGGGAACAAAAGGGTTATTCCCCCTCACCTCATCCCATTTCTCAAGTCAAAAATAGAGCAGCTTCAGAAAGATAAACAGACAGAGAAACAGATGGAGAGACATTTCATGAGGGATATTACAAAATAACATTCAGATGAATTCTCTGATTCAGGAAGACCTTTGACTTCTTTGTAGATAACACAAGCATTAGAAACCAGGGAAAGCATGAAAAACCAAGGACAGAGCACTCTGTATTGGCTCTGATCTCACATTCTTTCCTTAAGTGTCCAATATTTGCCTTGACAAACCCTCAGTTCGCCCCAGTGCAGATATTCTCATGCTTACTACTTCTACATTAGTGTTAGAAAATGAAGTTAGGGAGGAAAGGGAGAGGTTTATTTTAAAAGACATTCATTGCAGCCTATTTCTGTTTGCCAGAAGAATGTGTCAGAAAAGGTATTAGTAGCATGTTTAGTAACTATTATGTCTATAATAATGTTAAGAGAAAAACAAATTTAACAAACCAAAAGCACACACACTCACACTGGGAACTGTAGTTGATTTCTTTCTTTCTGGACCCACAAGTGGACTCGCAGCCATCTCTCCTTTGGATCCCACTGTTGTGCTGCTCAGTTTGCGTGACACATCTTTGTCCCAGTCTTCTTTCTGTTCACTTTCCACACTGTTTGCCTGAGCCCTTTTTGTGTATGACACAGTAGGAGGAATTGATGGACCAACTGTCAAATAAAAGCATTATTAGCAATACCTAAAAATAATCTCTTGGTCAAAACAAGGTTGGTTTTTGTTTGTTTGTTTGTTTTTCCTGACTCATGGGGATTACATTTGGACTTTCTGAAGAACAACTGCAATCTCAGCACACATCAAAGTATTAAACTGAGCTCTGACAGTCTAAGTTCTTCTTAAACATGCTCTCTTTATTAACAATGTGCAATTGAGCACTGTACACTCAGATTCACGTATAGGTAGGAAGTAGAAATAGTATAATTCTCATTTGAACCAGTGCATTTTCTGTAACATTATTAAAAAAAGCTAGAGGAAACATCAAAAACATCAAATTTTGACTTTTTGTACTTTTTGATGCATATATTTTCCTGAATCCAGCTTGAAAAGTATTTTTCCCTCAAAAATGCTAAGGCTATTCTTTAAAAGCACATTTATACGTGGAAAATAATAATCACTGGGGGGGAAAGAATTGTTGAAGAGCTTTCAGGCAAATCCTTAATCAACAGGATTTTATGGTGCCTTGAAGTAAAGTCACATCAGCTAATGATGTTTCACAATATTGATGACTTTTTTTTTTAAATGCCACACTAACATATGGGGAGAATGGTAGTGCAAAAAATGAATTAGAACAACGTAAGATTAGACAGAGAGGAGGGCAAAACAATTTTTAAATGATTCTAGTAATTTGATAGCTCTTTATGAGGAAGAAAGCTTTCATTCAATACTTTACATGTACTTTCATTTCTGATGTGACTAGTTGCACCCGAAAATGTTTCCTGAACACCTGGCAAAATTGTTAGCTCTGAGAAAAATTTCCAGTTTGGTCCTAACTCCAAAAGCACTGCTAAATGTAATGGTTTGCAATGTTTAAGTTTATTCAGATCAATATTTTGCCTCTACTTCCTAACAGGAAACATCCTCAAGCTCTTATTTACTGAGTCAACCAAGTAGCAAGACAAAAATTAAACGCGTAACTCGCGTTGCCCCAGATTTACCATAGGAACGTTCATACAGATAGAAGCACCACAGCGGAGCGTGACGAGATACACAACAAATGCACAGAGTGGTGGACCGGCCAGGTTCACAAAACACTGCACATTCAGACTTAAATTGTGTATGTTACTTTACTTGTTGGAATGTCATCCCCACCATGATCGCTGAACCGCCGTTGTTTCTGATTGGTAGATATACTCCGTTGGACCTTCAAGTGAGCAGGAGACTGCACAGAGCTGTTGTTGAGGTCGCTGCTAGGACGAGATCTTTGACCCAAGTTGCTGCTGGATAGGGAGTCGCCTCCTTCAAACTACAAGAAAAACAGTTTAGCAAAGCATAAACAGAATCCAACATTTCTGCTTCTTTTACGGCACAAGAAAGTGAAGAGTTCCAAAGAAAGGCACTATCCTTTATATTTAAAATTACCTTCACAGTTCAGTTTTCAAGAAAGTTTTTCATCACTTAATTTTGTATGTTTTAGAAACTCGTATTTAAAGCTGAAGAGTTACAGAATGCTTAAAATGAAATTAGAATAATCTTGACAGGTGCCAAATCTGCGTTAAACATAAACCAAAGAATTTCTCCTCTTGCATTTTTTTTTTTTTAATTTAAGAGAAAACTTATAACATGAAAACAGAGGGGCAAGTATTACTGATTCAAGGACTCTTTATAGGATTTGAAGTGTCTTTATAAGGTATGGAATTCTGCTACCAGTTTCGTGGTACCTAATCAGCGTAAGTTGTTAAGAGCAGTGGAAAAAGAAATCTCTTTTAAGCAGCTTGAGTCAAAATTGTTTTAGGTAGATTCTTCCTATGTTCTGCCATCACAAGGAAATTCTGGTTCAGAAATTTTGTGGGAAAGCACACTCATACAGAGCTACACTACCTCAGAAATGAAGGAAGGCCAAAGAAGCACCAGGAAAGAAAAAGTCCTTCTAAAAAGAAAGCCTCTGTTCACAGCTCTTTTTCTAGAAAATTCCTGCATCCCAGGAGATCTACAGATCCAATGAGTTCTAAAACAGCCAAATTACTTCCTATCACAGACTTATTAATGGCTGTGATGAAGTGATTATAGAATAAAATATATAATAACAGCATATGAGTCAGAAAGGATGAATATATTTCTGAGAAATAAAGGATGTCACAGCTTAGAAAAACAATTCATTTAGTCAAATTCTTATACAGTTCAGATTTAAACTGAAAAGATATATCACAGGACAGAAATAAGACTTGGCATCTAAAGTCATTCCACTTCAGATTAACAGCAAGCTTTCTTAGATATATATATATATATATATATATACATATATATATATACATATATATATATATATAGGAATGAATATCAAGACACTACACTTAGTCTATTTCTTCATGTGGGAACTAACAAGATACCCAAGAATATATGAAAAGAATGGGAGACACATTCCTGAAGTTACCAATTCCAAATTACTACTTTGATTTATTAATTGAATTTTTCATAAAACACTGACGATCAGAATACTCAAATCAACCAGACCTAAAGGCCAATATAGAAGATGTACATTAGGTATCACTTACTTCAGGTGGTTTTCTACCTAGAAGCAAGTAAGTAGCCATGACTTCATCGTACTTTTGGTTTACTAAAGATTCGTGGATTTCTTCTCTTGAAAAACCCATTGTTACCATAATGTCTAGAAATAAAGAGAAAGAAGAATCAGATAGAATGTATATCCTTGCTTTCACTGTTGTTTTTTTTCATCTTGAAAACTCACAATGTAATTCAACAAATTCAACACTGGCAAACAGAAGCTATGATTGCTACAGTGCCAACACAGTGCATTCTCTGACCACAGCTGATAAAGAAAACACTACTAGCATAACAAAGTCCCCTTCCTTTTGCCTTTTGAATTCTGCAATCTGATTTGTTCTTTACTGTGGATGTAGATTCATGTCATCTCTGTCACAGCAGCAGTTATGAGGAAAGCACTGTAATGAAATTTCTCATTTAAATAAGAAAACATTTCACTTGTATGATAAGTATCTTAAATGCTGTTAAAGAGTTTTGTCTGACTTACAAGATAGAATTGCCTATGTATGTAATACACAGCATTTTCCTAGAAGCCTTACCTATTCTCTTGGTGTCATTAAAGTCTGGTTCAGGCTCGGTATATGGCTTCAATTCTTCCTCTTCATGGCCAACATTCATCCACCGATCCTTCATAATTTGCTAGGAAAAGAAATGAATATTTACATACTTGATTAAATCTGTGCCAGCTGATTTGAGTAATAAAACAACTTGAAATCCAAGATAACTGGACCATTGCCCTCTCTCTCCTACCTTTCCCCAACTCGTATCTTCTTACTGTATCTTCTGTTATCTTTCACATTCTTTTTTTTTTTTCCTCATAATAATTAATTACCCGTGCTGTTTATTTATCCTCTGCAATACAAGAAACCAGCTGAACCATCAGAAAAACTACTGGGATGCACTTCCAACAAACACAAGTCTTCCATTTTGTACTTTTCACTTCCATCAGCCTGATCTTCTTGGGCTGAAGGATAGACACACACGCCCTAATCTTAGTTACAGTTCCTGGATGCTACTACAAAACAGACTGTACCACAATAAATAACTCCTTCAAATAATAACAAAGTAGGAAACTAAGGAATAATACAGAAGTGTGTCTATACTTCCTGGAATAATTCAAGACCCTGATCCAAACTGTCATTTTCTTCCTATGCATCTTCCCACTGCAATGGAACTAAAGACGCCACAGTTCAGCTGGAGGGAAAAATGCCTCTTAACTCTGTCCATGCCACACAGGCATTAACTTTAAAAACTTCTCCTGCATTCTTTGAAAATAATTTCCTTCTGCTGTGGCTTGGACCCCTTGTATGCCTGCAGCATCGATCAGCTGGAACACCTACCCATCACTGCAATTTCTCCTTAAGGACATATTCATCATCTTTTTATAAAGCAGCTAAAACCAATTTTTCTCCCACAGCTTGAGGCACACATGCCTCTTCTGGGGACAATACTAATATTGCTTGCTAGATTGACAGAATTGTGAAACAAGTGCCAATAAGTCTAGTTTCCCACAGACTCCAAATATGCCTTGCAAACATCAAATTAAGTTATCTCTAGCATAGAGCAAAAGACTCAATTTTCCATTAATATTACCCAATTCTTTCTATGCAGTGCTGCTGCCAAATTAAAGACACAAATAGTTGTATCCTTACAAGTGCAATACAAAACTTCATACTGGAGCCTATTAACAATTTGCTGACAGTAAGACTTAAAGATTTATTCAAAGTTCTGCCACATAATTCATTTTATGGCTTTTGTGGGTGGCTGGGGTGGGGGGAAGAATTGTCAACATCTCTATACTGCATTTCTGGCACACAAATCAAGAGCTTACTTAGTGATAGATCTTGGTTATTTATTTGTAGCCTTGTAATAACATGATCGACTCTCAAAGGAGTATTGTACAACATCTGCATTTTTTAAATTACCATTATAATACATTGCTAGTTAAATATTTTACTAAACAGAGGATCAGACAGTCTGTTACTGTATGACTCTTAAAACAGGTTCTTACAAGCATTCTGAAATGACACAAATAATCTTATTCAAGGATCAATATTACATCTGTGAAAGTCAGCTGATTACAGAACAGCAGCCTTGGTCAGGGTTATTTAAAGATCTGATTATCATCAACCCAAACTGTATTTCAACCAAATAAAAATTATTGAAGTTTCCACTGAATTTCAAGGCTATGTAATACAAATCTTGCCTGACTCAAGGTCTGTTTTTTTTCTCAAAATGATGTACTTTATTACTGCTTGTAAACACAGCCCTCTTTTGTGGGAATTTCAGTTTTGCTTTGCAAAGAGCTTAAGGATGGTGGTGGAGCAGGGGATTTCTTGAAAACCTGACAGAGTTCCACGTATCTTCCAATACTGCATTCTTTTTCCATCTCTTCCTGGAAGGTTTATAGTTTTACAAAAATGTTCTCTTGCTTCTCAAGTGTTTTCTCTCTGCTGCAACCAAGAAGTCAGCTACACACATCTGAATAAAAGTTTACTTGATTCTTACCAGAGTAAGAGTGGTAAAGCTAACATATGCAGCTCTGATGCTGTGTCAGCCTCAGCTCTGCTGTGAATTCACCAGTGAGCAGTAAAGTACTTCTCCAATATCCAACCCTATTGGATGGTCTGGGAAAAGCATGCATGGGAACCATGAGTGCATGTATGGCTAGGGTTGATCAAGTAGCTGCAAGACAGCACAAGGAAAAACCCTCTCCCCCAGGACAACATTATCCTTCTGCCTTTCAAAAGCTTCTACTAAATATGTACTTCCAATTCTAGTTACGTATTTTTAGAAGTGCTCACACAAATTTAACAGCTGTTTATTTCCAGAGCCCAACTACTAAATACATACTCCAAATGTAATTTTAGGAACACCCATTTAAAATAAGTTTGTACTGCCTCTCCCCCTTTGTTAATGTCCTGACTACTGCCCATACCATCACTGTTTTAGTACTGACTCAAAACACCCCTGTCCCATGTAATATTTATTTCCATACAACCTGACTACTATGCAGCTCCCTGTGAGGCTGCTATGCAACACCTCTCTCCAAGACAAAAAGGAATTTTAAAAGAACTGGAAAATGCCACAATATTTGAATGAAAATGAAAGTACATCTGAAGAGAAACTGCAACTGCTGAAAATCCAGAGAAAAGTAAGATAAAATGGGAATGTATTTCCTAAAACTGAAACATTGCATTGTGAGGAAAGACGAGCAATCTTCCAACGTCTTGTGTGGTGGTTAAGCTCTTATCACAATGTCTTCCAGATGAGAATGGATACAACACAATTAATTAGTGAATATCCAAATAGAAGTCATCACTCACTGCTCTCTTCTGTACAGATTATATTCAAGTTAAAACTACTCATATTAAATCACAAAACAGAATCAGCTTGAAAGAAGCTGCATGCAGACACAGCTCAGCAAATGCATGCTTCCTTGCACAGGTAGCACCCATACCAGGGGGCAGAAGTCACACCAACACAAATATAAAGCTGCTTAAATGGGATTTCATCCCTGGAATTCTATCCACTGCTGCACAACTATGCACAGAAAGATAAAGCAAAGGTCACTGGCGATTAACTCATGCAAATACTATTTTCAAAGCATGTATTTATCTTCTGTTCTACTTTCATCTCTACAGTAAGCAGGTGTTACTTTCAAAAACACTTATGGTATTGCTTGCTGCTGTTATTCCTTTTTTTTTTTTCCCCTGAAGAATTCCTCAAAGATGAAGATATTTATGACCTTGTCCAGCTTTCACCATGTTTTGAATCTATTATCTGATCCAAACAAGTGGGAGCATTTTGCACATTGAAATGTTCTTAAATGACAGTCTTCAGTTGTTGCAATTCACTAACATCTTCTACTCAAGCTGCTTTGTTTCTGGGATGTTTCCCAGGGTTTTGCTTTGGGGAGTGGGGTGGGTTGTTTATTTGTTTTCAGTAAGACTTTTGGTCCCCCTAAAACAGGAGATACCTATCATGGAAATTAAAAGAAGGCTTAAGCAATTACTATATTTTGCTTGTTCTTAATCTAAATTAATCACAGAATCATAAAATAGCTTGGGTTGGAAGAGACCTCAAGGATCATCAACCTTCAACCGCCCTGCTGCAATCAGGGCTGCCAACTTCCATATCTCATATCAGACCGCAGGCTGTCCAGGGCCCCATCCAACCTGGACTTGAACACTTCCAGGGACGGAGCATCCACAACCTCTCTGGGCAGCCTGTGCCAGCACCACACCACTCTCTTGGCAAAGAACTTTCCCAGTATCCAACCTAAATCTTCCCTCCTTCAACTTAAAACCATTTCCCCTTGTTCTGCCATTATCTACCTTTGTAAAGAGTTGACTCCCCTCCTGCCTGTAGGCTCCCTTTAGGTACCAGAAAGCTGCAATGCGGTAACCCCACAGCCTTCTCTTCTCCAGGCTAAGCAAGCCCAGCTTCCCCAGCTGAGATAATACTTATCATTTATTTATTTATTTTAAAGGAAAAAGGTATAATTACTTACTTCCAAGCTGCCTCGTTTTATTGGATTCAGTACTAGTAGCTTCTTAAGTAGATTTTCACAGTCTGTGGACATATAGAACGGAATACGATACTTCCCCCTCAGTACTCGCTCCCTCAATTCCTTTAAAATAAATTTTTAAAAGATGAACCTACAAATGACACAGAAAACTTAAAGAAGAAAAGCCTAGATTTTATATTAAAAGCCTACCTTTAGATTCTGTCCATCAAATGGCAACGATCCGCTTACTAGTGTGTACAATATCACTCCAAGACTCCACACATCCACTTCAGGACCATCGTATTTCTTTCCTTGGAAAAGTTCAGGAGCAGCATAAGGTGGGCTTCCACAAAACGTGTCCAGTTTATTACCAACTGTAAATTCATTACTAAACCCAAAGTCTGCAATTTTAATGTTCATATCTGAATCAAGTAGAAGGTTTTCTGCCTAAGAGAAAAATAAAAGAAGGACAAGCTAGGTAGAAGACCAATATAGCACAGCATTTAACACATCATTTAACAAATGAAAAATTCTTTCATCTTCTGCATCTTTCTTGCATTAAGAAAGGAACTAATCCCCCTTAATGTATTACTAAGATTGAAAATTGACTGTATTTAGTTAGGAAAATAGAACTGTTAAGTGTCAGATTGAAGCACCTGGATTTCTCAAAACAGCAGTTTCAGGTTTTGATGGTTTTCTGACACCGTGGAGCATACACTGAATCCCAAACATTCATCTTCCATTTGGTGGGGTAGATGTTAGAAGGCTCTCAAGACTTGAAAAGCCACGTGTCCTACCTTAGCAACCTGCACCAAAAAATTCTCCCCACCTTATTGCTAGCGCTTTGCTTTAGCAGTAACAACATTAACACTCAAATCTTACACTGTATGAAAAATGGAGTATTATACATCTCAGTGTTAGTGGGCATTCAACTACAACTGTGTGAATAGAATGCATTACAAATATGCAGAAGCAAGTATTCGGGAATCCAAAGAGTCAGTGACAGTATTTTATACCTTAACATCATAGGTAGGGCAAAAGATAAAAAGAATATGGTTAGGGAAATTTTCATATGCTACTGGAAAAGAATAAAGTGCATTTCCTAAAACAAGGATGCTATGCATTGTGTGCAGGAGAACTGCAGTGTTTACTCATCTGTGTCCAGGCTCCTGATGGACACATCATCAGCACTACTTCCCAGAAACTAATAAGTGCAGGAATCTCTTTTTCTAACAGGTCAGGCATTTGCCAAAGTGCGATGTTCTCTTAATTGCCAAATGTCAGCTTTATAGCTAACACTGAATTCTCTCATCAGATGCTGTGCTCAGTTGAGTCCTCTTCGAAACAGATCAATAACTGTTCTTTCCTTCCACTTGGAGAAGGAAACAAACAATCAGAAAAACCAGCACCACGCATCTCTTGGCTTAGGATCACTGAACATGTTTACTTTGCTAACAGCAGTAAATATGCGTTCTCTCCTTCCTCCTCCCCCTCATTGGCTTTACTTTTAATAATTTCATCACATTCAATGACTAGGAAAGGAGTCTACCAATATATCAAACCAATAGCTGGGGGACAGAATTTAGCCTTTGTCAGGAACAAAATATAGCCCATTTTCACTAACTTATTTTCCTGGAAAATATTTTATTTTCCCAATTCATGACCTGTAATCTCAGCTGGTTCCAGCTGATGTGCCTGCAGACACACTCTGAAATATTTTCCAGATTTGACAGCCTTCTACATTACTGCACAAAGACTTCATTTTCCTTGTGGTGAAAACATTACTGTCAGTGCAGCTGCTCAGCGATTACAATAGTCCTCCTAGTTCAACAGTACACAGCTACCCTAAGACTCTGCACTTTTAGGTTTCTTATTCAGACAAAACCACTAAAAAACAACAGCCCACCTATTCTCTTTCTCCTCCTCTCCCCCCCCTCCACACACACACACACACACACACACACACACACTTTTAATATGCCAAATAACAAGACTATAATCTTTTTGCCTAGATATTCAGATCAAAAAGCATTAACAGTCACTGGAAGAGTATGATAAGACTTGTGCATCATATTGTGAGCACAAAGCTGGATTCAGTTATAACCCTTTCTACTCAAGCTTCTTAGTTTCACAGAAGCAAATCAATGGGAGACAGTTTAAGTAGCAGTGGGCCCCTTTTCCCAGAATACACTGGACTCACTTGCACCTTACATGCCTCTTCCTACTTGAGTCAGAAGTAACTTATATATCATAGCTTACCCTTATTCCTCTTAAAAAAATACAAAAGCTCATCAAATCCCCACTGTAATACTAGACCTCTGTTTTAAGGTGCTAATGAAATAAATTGGTCAGCCATGCCCGTAACTTGGAGAAAACTATCAGAAGCAGATGTGAACACAGACAACTTTACAAACTGTCTCTTCCTCCTTTTTCTCACTTAAAACTTTGTGTGGAGCTGGAGAGATGACAGACAATGGTTGGAAAGGAGAGAGGAAGTGAGAACACTTCCTCATAACCATACATTTAGTCCTTTTCGCTCTAGGTTATGCATTTTCCATTGGCTAAGCTGACTGGTTCTCAATCACACTTCATGCTGAACATTTCAAATGAGCCTAGCGTAACTCTATGTAAGAGAAAACATAGAGAGGAAAGTAAACTAACGCATGATTTTGGAGTCTTTCTGTCTATCTTGAAACAAGGAAAAAGAACAGCAGCAGAGCACTTACAACAGGTGTTAAAAGGGATACCATGCAAATGCCACAGAGCAGTTTTCCATAGTCTTCTGAGTTACATGAAGAGTCAAAAACTCATTAAGGTTGGAAAAGATCCCTAAAATCATCATGTCCAGCTGTCAACCCATGTTCATTAACTACATCCACATGTTTCTTGAACACCTCTAGGGATGATGACTCTACTGCCTGGGCAGCCTGTGCCAATGCCTTACCACTCTAAGAATTTTTTCCTAATATCCAACCCGAACCTCCCCTTGGCACAACTCAAGGCCACTACCTCTTGTTCTACCGCTGTTACCCAAAAGAAGCCGACCCCCACCTTGCCACTGTCTCCTTTCAGACAGTTGTATAGAGCAGCAGTGTCTCTCCTGAGCCTCCTTTTCTCCAAAATGAACAATCCCAGTTTCACCAGCCATCCCCCATAAGACTTGTGCTTCAGACCTTTCATCAATTTCACTGCCCTTTTCTGGGCACGCTTCAGGGCCAAAGAAGCGTATGCATGCTAAGCAGCTAAGAAGGGAATTAAGGGTCAAGGCTGCAAAGGGCTCTAGGAGAAAGAGCAAGATGCAGGATGCTAAATAAATACAGCAAGAGTCAATTATGTAGCTGTGCAGATCAAGCAAGTGCAAGGCAAGGGTAAGGAGACAGACAGCTTTCTCTTCTCTCCCACTCTCAGCCTCATGTACTTAAAAGGAGACCAATGAAGGGAGCTCTTCAGTTGAGCCAACAGGCACTGCAGATCCAGCCTTCTAGAAAGCCCGTAACAGTGGCAGGAGCAAGCTGCTCCAGGGTGCTTGACAAAACATTAGAAGTGCCAAACCACCACATAAGAAGGAAAAGAATTTATTGTATTTATTTTTAAATCAAGATTTTGTAAGTTTTTTCCTTCCATTCTGACTTAAGAGCACTGGCCGCACAGTAGCACCTCCAGCATCCAACAACAACAGTGCTGGGCAAGAAGGACTCAGCAGTAAAGGATGGATTGTGTGGTACCGTACATATGCCAGTAGCTGGCATATCAACAATTATTAGGGAACAGGTTTGTAAGAAAGAGGTTGAAGGCAGAATGCTGGAATTATTCAAATTAATCTTTTCACAGATATTTAGATACACTAACAAAAAAGAACCTACAGCAGTGTTTTCTCTGTAAACACAGACATGAAAGCAAGAGTACAAGCCAGCTTTTGGGTGAAGATCTTGTGTCCAAGTTCTATGATATCTAAACTTGGCATGAAGACAACTTCAGACTAAAGGCTTAGGCTGTGCATGCAACTGCAGAATTCTTTAACAGGGCCTGGTATTTGTGTACAGGAAAAAAAGCACCAGAAAGCATTTAAAAAAAAAATAAAAGGAAATTGGAATAATTTATGTTTATCGTCAATGTATTTTTTGGCCTGAATTGAAGTATAAATCAGAAATTCATATGAATTAAAAATCTTACTTTTTTTTTTTTTAATGAATCACTAAGAAGTGAATATTTTCTATATCCTGAAATACATACATTTTTTAACTGAAAGTAGTTTAATTAAGTGGTGTTGACTGCTGCCATTGAACTTTTGCAGCTTCAGTAAGTAGATATCCGTATGCCAGCAGGTATAATTCTTCAGAGAGCACATCTTTCTCTCAGAGCCAAAACTGAGATGAAAGTAGCACACATTCTGTTCTTGTCTTACCCCTGTTCCAACAAGCAAGCTACACTGTTTCTGTGCTTCAGAAAATCAAAAATAAAACACAAAGAGATAGTTCCCATATCCATCTGTTCAGAGTCTACAGCAAGGATAAATTTATATAATGAAATTAAGTCTACACTGTCAATCATTACAATGAAGAATGAATAACAGTTTACCTTAAGATCACGATGAACTATGCACTTCTGATGACAGTACTGCACTGCAGATACAATCTGAAACACCAAGACAATCAGAGAAATATTTTAGCTTAAATTCAATATAAATTTTTGCATATTATTTAGTAATTTTAGCTCCTGATATGATTCAGCAAAAAAAAAAAAAAAAAAAGTTAATACATACAGCTGTCCTTTTAGAAAACATTCATGTACGTTTCATAAAATCTCAAATACCAAAACTCATCTTCTTATTAAAAAGCGTAATACAAACTCCTCATGCAGGTAACAGATGTGGAGAAGCATCTGTTTTAAACACTGATTGCACAATAGCTATAAAGAGAAATCATAATTTTTTTGAAAAAATCAGTAGCTGAATGTTCCACTTCAGATTTTATCATCTGAAATACCAGTAGCATACCTGCACATTTCATCATCAACAGAACAGTTCATTACACATTGTCATATGTATCTTTTTCATTTGCATAACAAAAAGACAAAGTGAAAAGAAGTTAAAAAGTTAAAAGAAGTTTCTTTACACGTTAAGCATACACTTTAACTCCAAATTTTGCTCATCAATCTATCAAAGCTTTTCACAAAAACAGTGCAAGAAAAAATTAGGATGAATAGGTTTGTAAATAAGATATAAAATCCTTTTACATAATGTTCCTTGTAGAAAACGATGTGACAAGATACAGCAAGAGATATGCAATAATATCTACATCTCTAGATAGAATGTCTGTTAAACTCCAAAATATTCATGAAACGATGAAAACCTCAAGCGAGTCACAATAAAAATGTGGCCCTTAGGAACATCCACTAAAAAGAATCTAAAGCAGCCTATTACTATTTTTAGATGGTACGTAGGAAGCAGATATTTCTTCCACAGCATTTTTTTCGACTCCAGCTTTAATAAACATTACCACAACGATGAACTTTCTCTTTTTTAAAGCAAAAAAAAAAAAACTATGCACACACCCAAGTCTATGTGAAAATACCATAGACTCAAAAGATTGAATGTTAGTTTCATACCTGCCTGAATTTTGCACGAGCTTCTTTTTCTTTCATTCTTCCATGTGCAACTAAGTAGTCAAATACTTCTCCTAAACATAAACACGAGAAAACATCAGTCCTATCAACCACAGTTATATTTTTGACTGTAAAGCACAATCAGGCAAAGGTTGAAAACAAACCCTCCTCTTTTCAGAGCAGAAATAGAAGCAGACAGGAAAAACTGCATTTCACCGCTTGCATTCATTTACTTTTCTAGACATGTAACAGTCAACAAATACAAACATTAAAAACCTTTGTACTAAGACTTCCTCAGTTATCCAGCACAAATCTAAAAAACACTATGAGACAGAACAAAATGACTCGTGATCTTAAAAAACTTGTGTTGTATATAAAATATGCTGGGAATCAGAGGACTTATGTCAGATCTGTTCTGCACATCTCTAGATACTTCACTCAGGAGTGCGTGCACTACTTCTTTTCTTTCTTCCCAGTTGTTCTCTAAGATAAAGTCGCTAAAATTCTGCCCAGACCTTGATCTTTGCACTGTGTGACAAACAGCCCTTCCTAACTGGCCTTGTGCTGGGTTCCCTTCCCACGTTCAAACAGTTTCGTTCAGTTGATAAGCAGCTTCCCATGCCATGCACTCACTGTCCATTATGCTCTTTATGATCTGCTGGTCCCACTTTTTCTTATTCCTTATTCACATCCCCTGGACCTGCCTCTCCAAGTGTTTAGCACACATTTTCAAGGTAGAATGAGGACTGGTGCTTGCTTAAATATGGCAGATACTGAGTCAAGTTTTCACCCTGAATTAGCACGAGGTTTTCAGCAGTAAACCTTAGATCAGTAACTACCCTTAAGCACAAATCTAATAGATTACTTTACAGAGCATCATGCAAGCAAGAAAGAGTATGACCTGGGATGTCTACTAGGATGGTTCTGAAGAGTGGACTGGAATAAACCATTAAGCATAAAATCATTAAGTTGTTCCAAGGCACGCAAGTGGCATGGCTTTCTGCATTTCAGTTCATCCTTAAAGCAGAATTAAGAATTCACTTACCCCCGCTGGCATATTCCATTACCAAATACAATGTCTTTTCAGTTTCAATGACTTCAAATAATTTCACTGGAAGAAAAATGAATAAGAGATTGCAGTGGAGAACAAAAGCACAATGCAAACAAACAAAAAAAAAAACCAACCAAATTCTCATTCACAAAGTGAGTATTATTTATTGCCAATGAGAACATTACACTGCAAGGAAATTGTATCTCCTTCAGGTTAGCACTCTTTTGAGGGTGGGGGAGAAAGCAAAATTACTTTCAGGGTTGATAATAAAGCACATTAATTCAGTTTCTCAGAAGTTTATGCATACTATACAAACAGGTTCATGCTAGAATTAGTGTTTAATTTGACAGACTTCCTTCCCTGTTTCACCAGTAAATTGTTCTCTGTTAGAAAACTGACACGCTGACCAACTAAAAACTGAATAGCTACCAGAACTGTTAAATCTGACAGACTTCCCTCAGATACCAATAGCCATCACACATTTAAAACAAACACATCACCACCACAGCTCCTCCCCCGCCCCCCCCCCCCCCAAAAAAAAACAAAAACAAAAGCCAGCAGAAGCTCAGAATGTTGGAAAAGCAACAAACGATTCAAGGGATGAAAAGGGAGTGCCTTGCATGTAGTAACTTGTATGCCTTGTCCATACCTTGTATGCAACAAGCCCTCTGGCCGATTCAGGAACATTAAGTGTCTCTGGAACAAGACTGTCCAGCCCTCCTCAGCCAGAAGAATTGTCATCACAAAGTAGGGCCCTGAAGCTGTGGGGTAGGTGAAAGAACTAAAGCAGAAAGGGAAAATTACATGCTTGGCAAGTCTAATTTTCTGGAAATATCAGGTGGAAGGAGTCTTTCCTAGACTGAAACAATGGAGTTTTGCTCATTTCACCTAAGAAACTAGAAATTTCAGTGTAAAGAGGGAAATTTGGTCCCTTGGCTGACCAGAGTGCTCAATGTCGATGTTTTTCAGGACTATACATTTTATCTCCTCATGTCAATAATCTCGTTTCAAGCAGGGTCAATAAAGTGAGACAGAAATGTATTTGCCCAATGCCTACTGTCCTGTTATCTCAGAAGTTTAAGGAACAAAAGCTTAACAGTGAAGAACATTTAGAATAAAACCCAGAGAGTAAACAGTATAATAAAAAGAAAGTAGTTTGCAGAAATGGAGGACTCCTACCAATATTGGGATGATTCAGTATCTTCATTATTCGTACTTCTCGAAACAACTGTTGGGAAGTAAGAACACATTCTTAGAGTATGTTACTTAAGATAGTATACATAAAAAATAGCCCAGTGAACTCCAGTGAATGAAACCCACACCTTGAATATTATCTAATGTAATAATCAACAATTTAACAGCGAAGAGCATAAATTACGACCAGCCGTTTACAAAAAAAGGCACCCATTTTCAAGCTTTATACGAACACAAAACAAACTAATTTTATAGCTCCTTCTGCAATACCAACTTTTACGGTTTCCTCTGACCAAAAAGAATGGCCTAGGTTGAAAAGGACCTCAAAGCTCATCAAGTTTCAACCCCCTGCTATGTGCAGGGTCACCAATCACCACACCAGGCTGCCCAGGGCCACATCCAGCCTGGCCTTGAATGCCTCCAGGGATGAGGCATCCACAATCTCTCCAAGCAAACACAAGCAGTTGTTATCCCTCTGTGAGCTGACTGCTTTGATTGCTTGCAAGCTCTGTTAACTATCTTGAACTGCCTCTAAGTAAGAGGGCACATGTAAGGTGTACTATCACAAAACAAAAGAAAACAAACAAAAAAATCTTAAGACAGTGTTAAAACAGAATCAGAGACCAGGAATCCTGACATTCCAGACTTCATGCTCCACAGAGGTGAAGTGTAAAAGTTCCCTTTTCTCACAGATGGGTCACTGATCACAATGTCCTTTCTCCTTCCCATTAAGGCTGGAAGGTTTATTACTGAAGTCTGCTTGATGATCCTGAGTCAAGTAATCAAAAACAAACTTGCACCTAAGCATACATCTAAGACAAAAACTTTCTTTTTTAGTTCTTGTTGTTTAAACCAGGAAGAAGACAGAGTTTTAAGAGGTCTTTGCTCTTGCATTTCAAGCATTTTTGGTTTTACCAATTAAATAAGAGATGTTGCAAGACTGACCTAGGGGCTGAAAGGGAAGAAGACAAACAGAAGAAACCTAAAGGGACTACACAGTTTTCTTTAGCAGTATTTACAGCTTTTAGAACCATGTAAGTTGCACTGCTTTACTTCACTGAGCAGCGTATCCCCACTCTCCAATCTATTCACTGCTACACACACTCCAGTCCCAGCAGGTCACTGAAATGCAGGGAAAAGCTCACTGTCTTCATTCAGTACAGCGTTTAACTATTTTGGAAACATTCACTGCAGCCCTCCTTATATAAAAATCTGGCTCAATGACTGTGGCTGTTTTGCTCATCTGATGTCTCAGAGGACATCTCACCATTTTCAAAATTAGTCTTGATGCAGAAGGCTACAAAAAGCACAATGATGCAAGCTGGAGACTGAACACCTCCTGAAAGAGTGGAGTAGCACTTCAGTTAATATATGATGCTTGAGACAACACAAATATTTCTCTGGGAAAACATGAGCAACACCCTGCAGCTCATTTGTGTTCAGAATGGAACACATGGGTGCGTAACACTGCGCACCAGAATGAACTTCTGCAAAATTTTCTTGTTTGTTCACAAAGCCAGTTCAAAACCATCACACCAAGTTGTAAACTAATTCATCAGAAGCTAACAAATCAAAACCAGTGGATTGCATCATAGGACTGCTTGAGAAAAGCTACTAAGCAGATATATGTGCAAAACTGCAATTCCCGCCAGAAGATTGGAATGGAACTTCATAACTTAACAGTATTAACATTAGTATAAAAGTTATGAACAGGTCTTCAGAAGCAGTATTGCATATTAGATTTCTGTAAACAATTTCAGATTTAGAAAAAACACTATAAAGGAACACAATTTTACACATAACATGAAGCACACCACTGTCAAAATACACGTGCATTATTCTTTTCAATATTCTCAAAGGATTTGGAAGTTTACTAATTGGTTTAAGATTCAAAATTGTCTTCCTAGCAACAAGAACTTTCATTTTATGTTTGTAATTTTTCTGCCAGGAATGAAATGGACATAAAAATAAGTTCTGTATTAAGGACAATAGAGCTGACCACCAGCCTCATGCACATACTTTGTTCTATGAAACATTTCCTTGCTCGGGCTCTGAACAGAACACATCATTATGATCCGAGGTTGGGGCATAGGTTTATTCCATATAAATACCAATAGATTTCCCCAGCCCACCCCCAACATCTCATATTACAAATCCTCTTGAATAGAAATTTTTCCAAAAACTGAAGCATATGTTCTCACGTCAAAGCAGATACGCAGTGCTAGTAGTAATCAAGAATACATGAAAAGGTATTAACTGCCTCAACCTTTTACAAGTCTCAACCTTTTAAAAGAACCACATCAACTCACAAAGGTGAAATAGGGCATTTTCTTCTTGGAGAGCAGTTCTGAGGTGCTTGATGGCAGAGATGGCAATTCTGTGATGCTGGTGTTTTGTTTTGTTTGTTTGTTTTGGGGGGTTGTTTTGTTTGTTGTTTACTCCAAAGTACTTATCCTGCAGGTTGAAGTGTGCATGTGTGCTTAAAGCCGGAACCGGGCAAGGCTGAAGCAGCAGAAATTATCTTGGGTGATACTCATCCAAACAGATTACATCAGGCAGAAGATGAATGGAAACTTGCTATTTTACCAGTGGCATGGTGTCTGCCTCTCTACAAATGCAGGTAGCACCAGAATATTGCTCACTCAAAAGATGAAAGCACTGTTTTCCCTTTCCCCTGCCTACCATAAATTTCTAAGACTGTTTTTCAGTCCTAAAAGCATTCCCATTCAGAAAGTTCTCAAACAAGCATTTTATTTTGCAAATGGGTAATAGTCTCTATAGCTTCACTTACAGTACGGGACAGCAAACTCCATACTCAATTTGCAGAGCTTGTACCTGTGAAAAAGGCAGAAGGCCTGAAAATTCAATTCCTGCTTTTGCAGTTTCATTTTTCAGCACACACACTGCAGAAAATGAAGAGATCTGCTTGCCGTCAGGTTGACATCTACAATCAGGATTGACTGTTTTAAGTCACTAAAAATCAAACTAAAAATCTTAGCAAGTCAACCTAGTTTCTGAATCAGTATGAGAAGGGACGCTAAAAAATAAAACAAAGAGAAAATAGCTGCAAACAGATAACGCAGAGAAGATGTGGAACAATTTCAATCACTTGTTTTTGTTGTATTATGAAGAAAGTCGAAAGAAGCTAAATTGTGGCCTAAGATATGGTTAACAAGTACAAGGCCCAGTGAACTGCTGAAATGGGGAAACCTGAAAGTGTCACTTACTAATGAAGCCTACTCAGAACAAAAGCACCTTCTGCTCTCCAAGTGTTTTACGTAGGAGGACCAGAATGCTATTTCAAAAACATCACCAGCAAAGCCAATACAAGAAGATGCTTTCATGTAACTGACATGCAGAAAATAGAACAGGTATTGACATAAATTCAAGTTATGAAACCCAAATGCTTACATTTGGGAAAATGTTACTGTCATGACAGTGGAAAAAGCCAGGTCAGAACAATGCACTATTATCTGGACAAAAGTCCACAATAAAAGCCCATTTTGTCTCTTACGCAGGTGCTCACAGAACGAGAACCACACAGTGAAAAATTAGAAAGGCAAACAATTCTTAATTCAATGCTGCTGACCTATTTAAATAGAGGTCCTGAAGCAAGAAGAATATTACAACTTAAGACAACTTACCACGTTGCACGCCAGTGAGCCCAAATGGAAAATTCACAAGGACAGCTTATTTCTGTCATTACTTGACACCTGATGTTTTTATTTGACTATACCTGCAAAATTGCTTGGCCATTCAACACGGCACAAATTGCGGCTAAGGTCAACCTAAACTTTCATTGCTTGCATGACACTAGCAGCAACTGAGTACACGCTCAGATATTTGCTTACAAGTTGGAAGAGCACATGTGAAACGAGGATGCTTCAGCTCATTCTACCCAATTAGGTCAGCAGCAAGTACTAAAGCAAAGCCTAATTGCCCTTTGTATCCTTTCTATGGCAGTAACAGAGAAGGCACAGAGCTCATTCACAAAATCCAAGATCACTACACTTCTGTCACGTCTGATTAATAACACACATCCCAAAGTTGTACTGAAGGCTGCACGTTTTGCTGACCTGCACACAACTTACTGCTTCCATTAAGTGACAGTATTCTCAGCTACGCAGCTTCTGATGAGCTCAAACTCAGGACTGGCATTTCTGTGGTAGTAACTTGCTTTAGCATTCTGCTATAAACACTCACTAGAAAAGTATCAGTTCCTATTTAAATCATGGTACTATCACCATTCCCCGCTTCCAGTGTTACATCTTAAAGAAAAGTTGACTGCTTAACAGTCCTACACACAACTTCAATGGATAAAATAATAAAAATTCTGGCCACACTGAGATTCAATAAAACATAAGGAACCAAATGTTTCCATTTTTCTTTCTGTACTTAACATTATAAAAGATGACAGTGAAACTAGGAGATTCCACAGAGCAACTTCTACATATTTTTCTTATTTTTAATGCAGATGACATCAAATACTAACAGTAATTCTAACCCCAATTATTTGCATGAATTATAACTCATTTATCAATAAAGCAATTACTGATGTAATAAAACTTTCTGAAAAACGTAAGCATGAAGTCTCTAAAGCTACAAAAATACACAGAAATTAGGAGTTAAAATAAATAAGACCTAGACTGTTAAAAGTTTACCAAACAAAAACCAAGAACTTTTTAAATAATTATAAGTAAAGTAAAAAGATTAAAGCAACCCAAGCAGCATCACATCTAATCAATGGCTTCTTTTTTCTTCCTCCGACTGTACACTTCAATCCTCGCAGATGTTTAAAAGGCATTGTTTTTAAAAGAGCATCTAAATCTTCCTCTCAGTGAGAACAAATCTTTCATTTTCCCTATCCTAATATACACACAGAGCTCAAAGGTAGTTAAACTCTATTGTATGCCATAATCCACAGACTGAAGCATTTCTTATCTCACAACCTAACAGTGCTTAGAGCACAAAGGTCACTGAACACTCATTCATCCTGTTTTTGTTTGCAATTTTTGCCTTGTAAGTGAAAGAGAACGTATCAATTTGAAAATCAGAAATCCAATACTTTTGAAGGATATGTTGATTATTTCCACAAAAATACTCCTCATTTATGATAGAAACATATTGAGCTTTACATCTCCACCAACAGCTTCTCATTAATTTGTCCCAAACTGTCACTACAAGACTTAAGAAAAAAAAAAAGTGTTTTCTGTAGATTTGGATGTTAATTTCTGTTTTCTTGTAAAGCAGTGTAGAAAATGGAACAATTCATTTGGAGATTGGAACTAAAAGGCCACTCGATTGAAACACACTGGCAAAACACATCTTTCACCTCCTTATTGCTCAGTCCTGCTCATCTAACTGTCCCACTGTAATTACCAAGCTAGATACATGAACAAGCTACATGAGCAAGATAAGGTTTCCTCCATATACTCTGTCAAGTACTGCTTTGATGGGTCCCTCCTCACCAACTTGCAAAGAGATTTTCTTCATACAGGACAGGCCTTAAAGACAGCAACACTTTTGCATGGACTCTGCTCAACAGATTGAACTGAAGAAAATCCCCAAGAACTTATGCACAACAAAAATACCACAGAGCAGAAATTAAACAAATAAAAGAGCTAAAAGAAATTAAAGCTAAGTTATTCACAACTCTCTACGTACAAAGTTACACAAAAAGACCCAAAAATGACAGCCAGAGATAAAGGAACAGCAATAAGTCTCAGCTTCTTTCTCATTCTACAGTTACAACAGCAGTCAAGTATCTATAAACAAAAAAACACCCTTTTTCTTTTTAATGGGTAACCTCCAGTAGGACAAAACCTTTCTGTGCTTTATTCAAAACACAAATATACGCAAGTTAAATGGCACAAATAAACAGAAGACAAAGAACAAGAAAAAAAACCAAAAACAATTTATTAAAAAACTTATTACAGCATGACAGTGCCTACGTAGGGCTTCTGAATGTCTATCTGCAGGTACTGACAGTGCAACAAACCAACCAGAATGTTCCAATTACCTCCACTCAATTCTGTACACAAAAGTAATTGCCAAGGGTCACTTCAGTTTAACAAATGTTTTATTGAAGTTGCAAGAACAAAAGTAAAAAAAAAACAACAAAAAAAAAAAACATTAAAGCCATAGAAACTGGCCCTCTCACAACTCCACAAAAAAACAATTACTCCATTAAAGAAAAATCCAAGAAAAACACTGTTCTTTATAGCATTTAATCTTGATTTAGTGTGTAGACAAGTTATTTGTGTAACAAATTAGACACACATTTTATTGTCAGCAAAAACTGAGGCCATAGGAAGAAGGAAGAGCAAAGTAGTGCTTAGTTAGGAACTGTAGAGTAACTGCTAGCAAACAAATTGCACATGCACATCGCAGTGAAGGCTGTAGGATACCAGTGTCTCCAGAGGTCACACATACACAGAGATGTTTATTTAACCAGATAAAAAGACCAAATATTTTTGTAAAGGAAATAAAAGGTCGAAGTTCAACTGATTATAGTTTCAGATACCACGATAGGCTCTTACCTTTTGCAGACTAGTAGGATTTAGCTGGGTTTTATCTATTATTTTCACAGCAACCTTGGGGAAGGAAAAAAAAAAGAAATTCAGATTAAACTCGGAGAAATGTGTGAATGACAATATATTGCATATCTGTGAGCAACAGCATACATGTGCCTTTAAGACATGCATATGTATGCTTTTACGCATTTCAGCAGGCAAAATTTTTCAACAATCAGGCTCTACAAGCAGGAGTTCAGGGCTTTGCCACTGGATCATACCACAGTAGAATCATTTTATACTTCTGTCAGTATTTGGACAGAACAGTGTTATCCTGTTTGCTCGAAAACCACCTCTCCCAAGTACCAAAACATACTCTACCAGTAAGGTTTTCTTTGGTTTGGGGAAACGAGAGGATGAACGGAGCTCCTCCCAAAAAACCCAAAATACCCTTTGGTGGGCAACAAACTTCCTGACCTTTTTTCCAACCACTCGTACAAAAGAGAGGCTCTTTTATTGAGAAAGGTAAAAGGAAAGTAGAAATACTCATTATAAAGATAGCCAAAGAGTACATGAAATATCGTGACAGCTTTTTTTTGTTTGTTTGTTTGTTTTGTTTTTTTTTTTGAGAAGCCTTACCTCCCTTCCAGTAAGAACATGTCTTGCCAGCTTCACTTTGGCAAAATTTCCTTTTCCTATTGTTTTCAGTAAGCGATAATTTCCAATGTGAGGATGCTCCTCATTTGTAGACGTAATTGAGTTCCTACATCGGGGGATGTTCTGTCTGCTACCGGACTTGATAGGCTGGACGTGGGGTTCAGTGTATCCATCCACAGAGGTATGCTGGAAGAAGATAAAACACTTGAGAATTTACCTACTTGGATTTCAGATTGTTGCAGTTAAATAAATTAAAAGCCAAAAAAAAGCATGGAGGAGAAGGAAAGAATTTACTTTTCGCAAGTATGTCTGATACCCAGACTGTAGCCTAAGCAGAGCACACTGCTTTTGTATACAGTTTGATGCACGACTCAAGAAAAAGGTCTGAAGAAAGATTTTTACCAACTCCCAAAGTAAAACTAGAGACACACAAGCAGGGACCAATAAGCCATTACAGACCTCCTCTAATACAAAACCAGGTCAAACTATAAACCGTGTTTCTAATACACAATCTCAACCAAATTTAGTCTTTAAAAAAAACACAGTACATTTTTTTTTTTGGCACATGTGATAACAAAGTGTTGCTCAATTTTTTTCCTCCAACTCCCTTCATCTCACGTAACGTTACAATAAAATTGTATTTTTTACATAAGATGTGTTCCCCAAACATGCTTGCATCTTTCTGTAAGCCACAGAAGTTCTTGGAGTAGTAATGAAGTAATGAACAACCTACATCTTTAGTTAAAAAGTCAGGAGAAAGAAAAATACCATGAGGGCTCATAACTATACTTCAAACCTCAAAAGCCTTAATAAGAATGCAATTTTTAATACAAGTCTGTACATTAACTCATGTTAAACATAACTGAAACTTGCAGTGCTTCTGTACTACCCACTTTCCCATCACATAATGGGCAAGACACATGTAAGACATGAACCTGGGGGTGCTGATCAACACTAGGCCAAACATGAGCCAACAGTGTGCCCAGGTGGCCAAGAAGGTCAGTAGCATCCTGGCTTGTATCAGAAATAGCGTCGCCAGCAGGACCAGGGAGGTGACATTCCTCTGTACTCAGATCTGGTGAGGCTGCATCTTGAGTGCCATGTTCAGTTCTGGGTCCCCCACTAGAAGGAAGGCAACGAGGCCCTGGAGCATGTCCATGGAAGGGCAAGAAAGCTGGTGAGGGGTCTGCAGCACAAGTCTTATGGGGAGCTGCTGAGGGAGCTGGGAGAGGTCTGGAGAAGAGGAGGCTCAGGGGGAGACCTTATCCATCTCTACAACTGCCAGACACAAGGACATGGTGAGATGGGGGTCAGCCTCTTCTCCTGGATAACTGGGGATAGGACTAGAGGGAATGGCCCTAAGCTGTACCAGGGGAGATTCAGGTTGGATGTTAGGAAAAATTTCTTCTCTAAAAGAGTGGTCTGGCACTGGAATGGGCTGCTGAGACAGGTGGTGCAGTCACCATCCCTGGAAGCGTTCAAGAAACATTTGGATGTCACACTGAGGGATATGGTTCAGTGGGAAATACTGTGGTAGGTGGATGGTTGGACTAGATGATCTTAGAGCTCTTTTCCAACCTTGGTGATTCTGATTCAAAGATACAAATGGGTCTCGGAAACCCATTCCAAACAGAAACCAAAGTACTAGAAGATGTCAAAAAGGGGTTAGTGTTTCTGTATTTCAAGTATTCTTGTATCAGAGGCAAATTAAATGATCTTAGAGGTCTTTTCCCACCTTGGTGATTCTACGACTTACATGTAAAATTTAGCCTTTCATCTTTTCCGTTACAGATTTTAAGGCAGGCAAATGCTGTAGGTAGAAACAGTAAGTGCTTAAATTGTGTAGCAGAACGGCACAACTACTCATCCCAGGTCTCTGAGCTCCTAGTATGCGTCAATCACAAACAAAACTTGAGACACCGTAGTATTTGTTTCTTTATTCATTGCTTCACTCAAGAAGTGGCTATCTTGGTACCTTGGTACACAGTACTGTGCCTGTTCACAGACCAAAGGTTTCTGGATCTTTCACCTTCAACTGAAGAGAAGAGCCAGAAAGCAGCACTAAGTTGTCCTGTAAGCTCTCCCACCCAGTCATTTGCTAGGCAAGTCTTTATTTTCTTGTACAAGATAGAATTTGAGGTGATGCTTCCAACTTTAGCATGTGGTTATTACAGACTGATGTCAGCCTGCTCCTGTAAACAGCAAGTTATTTCAGTCCATGAGCGCTAGTAGAACTTGGAAAACTAGCAAACAGCTGCAATGAAACTGGGAAAAAAACAAGGAGTACACCACAGCCAAAATGTACCTACCAAATGTAGCACAGCTCTCTTTACATCACCTCTATCATTATTCATCACAGCCAGGACAACAGTCCTAAATATAATTTTCTGTTCAGCTTTTCATTATCTGAACATCTCTGCAAAACACTACTTTACCCCCACTGCTTAATTTAGAGCTAGAATATTTTCCAAATTATTTCAGAACCAAGCAAGTCAGGCATATTAAGATTCTGTATATCAGTCAAATTTATTCAGCCATAAAACACCACACTAGCAATAGTATTTATTCTTCAGAAGCGCATAATTAAATACTTTGTGGACTCAGAGGATCAGAAGGACAGCCCCAGGCTAACAGGCTGTGAAACATTCCTTCAACATAGGACTCCAGTCTTGCATGTGATAGACAGAGCCCAGATGAAAATCTTATTTAAGAAAACATCCTGCAAGTCATTATTTGTATAGCACTGACCAGGAATATTCCAGTCAGACCTCAAACCCTGTCCAGAGCTCCAGCACTGTTATACAAACCAGTTTTAAGTATCTGAGCTTATTTATGCACACAATTAAACCTTGTCGTGAAATAGGATGCCTACTAGAAGCATTAGCAATCCTAATATTAATTGCAAATTTCATACACATCATAGGATTAGCCTCCTTCCAGTAGGTACTTGAAAGGATCTTTTAGATAAGCGTTTGGATGGGCAACAAAACCAATGCCACTGGCAATGGGAGAGAGCGTCGCTCAAGAGATCATTTTCATGCAGATTTAAGAGGGAAATCAGTTATCAGACGAGATAACACGGAACTTATCTGAAGAGGAAAAAAAGCACACGAGGTTCATGGTCGTAACTCTGGATTTTGGTCTGTGACAGAAAATGTCCCTTTCTAGTTTCATAACTCTTCCCCTTAGACAGCTTATCTTCTTAGTAAAGCCTTCTCCACAGCTATGGCTCAGGATGTCAAAATACACGCATAAAAAAGGTTAAGTTTCTTAGCCTGTGAGCCACGTGCATATAATTTCTGAACGAGCAGTGAATATATTTCTAATTACTTTTCTGAAGTTTTGAAATAAACCTCTTTCACACAAACAGCTCGCTGTTGTTGGGGAACATAGAGGAATTCACAGACGAAACTAATCAGCTTCTGTAAATCAGTATTAAATGAAATGCAAACATGTCAAAATTGAGACATCAAACAGACAACAAAAAACAAAACCCACAACAAAACTTAGATCACATAATAGCATATCAGAGATTTCTTCCAAACAACACTAAAGCTGAATTCAACAGAATCATGCAATATCCACAAAGTAGTTTTAAGACATTTCTGGTCCATTACAATACATTCATTCATTATGCATCAGCTACTGTGAGGCTATTTTAAAATGCCATTTCAGAACAACCACCTCTAAACTCTGAGAAATTTGTCAGGATGCTGTAAACAAGTGGGCTGTTAATGAAAAATAAAAATCCCTACCATCTAATAACAGTCCTAGCTAACAACCTGCAATTCCTAGAGAGGGTTTTTTAGTAAGGGATTCTGATATTTCTCTAGATATCTTAAATTTACCTTGACATCTATGTAATGGGAAATAGCTGTCACGGTAGATACAAAGCCTGTGCTTCTCTATTGCACTTATTCAGCATCCTTCCATTGTTTAGCTACCACTATTATATATTCCCACTGATTGCTTTAATGAAACTTGCATCACCAAATACAATACCCATTCTTATAATCTTAAGAAGTCCCCAGAACTATTCTGGCCACCAAACCACATTCTCTTTCAATTAAACACGTAAGGCCTTGATAGCCTTTGGAGCTGCACCTAACTTCCACACATCAATATGCCTATCTGCATACCTCATCAGATTAAGCAAACTTCTTAGTCCTGAATTTTCCTCTTCTTGAATTACCCAAGTCAAATTCCTCAGTGCAGTCACCCACAGAACTGAAGAAAGAACACACAGTGCTAGATAAGGCACAGCATCACGTTTCTGCTCTCAATATTATCTCCTGCTCTGAACTTCACTTTCTTGCAGCCAATTTTCATGTTCATTACCCCTTTCAAGGCACTTTTAAGCATGTGTCACACACACAAGCATTTGTAACAGCAGTCATATTTTGCACTGGTTATTTGGATAATCTTGCAGAGAGAGGACTCTACACGCCTCAGAAACTTTCTTCTCTATAGTTCTGACTTGTAACAGCTTTGATGCACAATACAGGGGCATGGACAAAAAGAAGAGAAGGATGAGATGTCATGTCCTGGACGTCTGCTTGTTTTTGTACTTTAACTGCTTGCTATCTGTAACTACTGATTCGTTCCCTAAGAGATTCTCACAAAACACCTCTTTTCCCTTTCGCTTAAGTAACAACCAAACCAAAGTAGACGAGTTGAATTTTTTTTTTTTAAAGTTATGGCAAACCTCAGCATGAAACCAACACAGATGTTCAGATCTGCTTTTTCAGCATCTTCCGTGGAGAGCTTCAGGTACAGTGGGAGGTGTGGTGCAACTCCAAGCTGCAGGTGACAGCATCTGATCTCTCAGCTACTGCCAGAGAAGGACTCACTGTTATTCCAGGTAAACCTCATACCTGCACAAAACCACTGCTTACTCTTGCCACAAACACCCATCATGCCATACCACAGTTCCTAAAGCACTTCTGATCTTCATCAAAAGATTATCAGAGCATGATCCACTCTAATGTTCCATGCAGTACACAAAAGAAAGTAGTCTGAAAGGGATAATTAAAAAGACAAAAATGTATGTGTACGCGCAGAATTCTTTTCTTAATCCCTTATCAGCAGCTAAACTAGACTATGAACGCATGATAGGAACTTTGTTACTAAAAGAAATGAAACAATCACCTTATTCCACTGAAACAGGACAATGTGCAGGATGCAACTCAAAAGCACACAAGAAAGAACCCCACAAAAATACTGTAAGGGAAACAGAACGAATAGAATATTTTAATTGGATGTCAATGCATGGTGGAGAGAAAAGAGAATGAGACAAAATCGTGAAAAGCTTGTCTTTGACTTGTACCCATGTGCTGAGCCTGCTCCTACAGGCTTTCCAGCAGTGCTCATTGAAAGTAATCAACCACACGCATGCGCATCTCTCTGTTTATATCTCATTTACATAACATGAAGGAATTCCAGGCATGAACTTCTGGAAGAGCTTGAAGTTATCAGCAGTAAGAAACAATGAGTTTGAATACAATTGGTTGCAGTCAAGCACGTGCAAGCATTTTATTAACTGAAACCGTAACCCTGAAAAGGATTTCATGCACATACATAAAGTTTTATATATATTTTTAATGTCCAGCCTACACACATGGAGCTCAATAAACAGTATTAAGTACGATACTAAACAGGATAACTTTCATCCCTTTTTTTTTTGTATCTTTCCTCTTCTCCTCAGTTGTAACTTTCTCTACTTCAGAAACAGCTTCAAAGAAAAGAAACAAACTTACTTCTGCTGCAAGAGACAGTACAACTGAAAGAAAATAGAAAGATTCATTTCAGAATCTTCATATATACTGGCGACAGGTATGCCTACGCAGACCACAGAGTAAATCTTAAAGCTGTGCTTATTACTATGGTTCCTAAGCCCTGTAAAAGCTCTTTTTTAACCTGAAGCGCTCAACACATTTTCACGAGACAGAAGTCAGTTTGCTAACTCCAAGACAGAATTGTTTCTCTAATCACAAAATACAGAAGCTGCAGTATTTACAGGTCTGCACTTCAAGCAATCTAGGACAGAAAACAGAGCGTGTGCCTTATTGCTGCACAGCAACCCAATGCATTTCCGTAGTTCTCCAGAATACATGCAATTCCATATAGAATCATGGAATGGTTTGTGTTGGAAGGGACCTTTAAGACCATCTAGTTCCAACCCCCTGCTATAGGCAGGGACACCTCCCTCCAGACCAGGTTGCTCCCAGCCCCATCCAGCTGGATCTTGAATGCCTCCAGGGAGGGGCATCCACAGCCTTGCTGGGCAACCTGATTCAGTGTGTCCAATGTAAGGACACTAACTCATCAAACCCTTCCCACAGCATATCAGGCATTTAAGTTATGTGGAAGAGCAAAGCTTATCATCAAATAGACTCACAGCTACTTCCTATACAAAAGTTACAAAAAACGTACTAGTCAACCCCAGAGGAGAGTACTCCACAAAACCCACTACCTTCATAGCAGCACAGCTGGCCTTGCAGCCCAACAACAGGCACTACGATGCCTCTGCTTCTCACCCTCCTTCAGGAAGCTTCCCCAGGCAGGCTGGCAGCAGGTGCAGAGAGCAGCACCTTCCTGTGCTTGTTTTATTGTGCTCAAAATTGGCATCATTATTGCAACCTGGCGCTTTCGCTCCTGACTCATCTCAAACACACAAACAACATTTTCCAGGGCTAATTCAAGACAGCCAGCCCTTATATTCTCCATTAATTACTACTGCAAAATAACAGAGCCCACTGTCTCAAACCCAACAAAAGTTAAGGCAGGATTGCTAAAATCTGCTGCAGTAAGCCACAGGTGCAGCCAAGGAGAGGAAAAAGAATTCCTCCTAACATCTTGTTAGGTTTACTAATTTTTAATTATTTATCATTCACTGTACTCCTAGAAGTCAAACCGTATCAAGCAAACTGTACCAAGTCTCCTCTTTTTTTTTCCCCCAAAATGAAATGGTTACCTCACAGGTGAAACCTAACATGAATCCTTTTAGCAGAGAAGAAGAAGGGAGAAGGAAGGAGACAAGTCATTCCTGCTACAGCCTCATAGGCACGTTTAAACCATCCAATGCTTCCTGCCAGCTGCTGCTCTTTTCTCAGGAGATCATCATTCAGCTTTGCCAGTCTCTTCTGCCTTCTTCTGGGAGATCTTCTGCCAGCACGGAGCTGCAGACAGCATTCTCAGCTCCCCTGCCAGCATCCACAGGCACCAGGCACCCACAGCTAGCTCCAAAATATTCCACGGTACAAAATGAAATGAAAAGCTAATGCTGATAGCTAATTGGAACCAACTAAACACGAACAGGAACACAACCAGAAAGTGAAACTTCTGGCACGGAAACTGGCAGGAGCTTTTATTGCACTTATAAACGATGCAGCCAGGCCATTTTTCAGCTGGCCTGATGAAAGGCAGGAGAAGAGAGACATGAAACAACCTAAGGCACAGGATCCTATCAGGCACATGGAGCCTCTCAAAGCGATTGCAGGAGTACAAGAAATGGAAGATGCTTTAATATCCAACTTCAAAACAGAGGGGAAACGGATGTTTCTGCAAACTACAAACTGCAAGCCTGAGGCTTGCATCCAGATGATGAGAAGAGCAGCAACGAGTTAGCAACTAAGCCAAAGCAAAAAGTCAGAAGGACTGGAGGAAAAAACATGAACTAAAGCAGATTAAAAGCCCCACAAAGAAAGAAGGAGACTTGCCGATTTGTTTTGTTTATGAACACAGGCTTGGTGAGATAGAAGAGCTTACAATGCCTGCTTAAGAAGCTATCTTTTAGGAAGGACATGCATGGGTAAATCACTTATCATTTCTATCACATGAAACAGAAAATGAAGTTATTTCTCACAAGCTAGACAGTATGCCTGAATCTTCACATTCCCATGAGTGCATTAGTCAAATGATGAGTCCATCAAGACAGACTGCTGTCTCATTCTGATAAAAACATTTCACCTCAAGGTTTTATTAACTTTCTGAAGTACAGACTCCTGCTGAAAAGTGATGAGATGGCCAATTACAATATCTGACCTGATAGCTACACAACGTCCTACAAAAGAAATCATAGGGCAGCACAGGGTTCTGTGATTTCCATTAAATCGTGTTTCAATGGAAGATCTCCAATACTGAGAAGGATTTTGCAATATTCCTTTCCAAATTCTTGAAATTCTAATTTAAAGGACATGGAGACTCATCTAGTTCCCTTTCATATAACACGGACATATCTAAAAGTAGTTGGGCAACCTGCTAATTTTGAGAGTTAAAAAAATTGCGTGGACATACAGTAGATGAATAGGGCCTATTTTCTGCCTGTTCTTGGGAGCTACAGCCTTCAGGGCAGAAGCAATGAATCCCTCCTGGTCAGGTGGGCACGTTCACAAACCCTTGTGCTAGAGGACACCAGCTCAGCTTCTTCATGTCAGGCCTATTAGTATCTCCTGGCCCTCCTTCCTCGTCCTGATGTCAACAGAGAACTCTGGAAGCCTACAGCCAAGGAGATGCAGCTCTAACAGTTAAGCCAGGACTCAATCAGGCTCTGCATACTGCAGACACTGTTTTCACAATTGATACTAAGTTTGAATTTGTAAGAAGAGCTAAGAATATGCAACCCAGCACAGAAAAACCAACCCAGAAGGAGGAAGCACTCCAGATGGTGTGGGACACTCCTACCAATGAGTTTGCACCTCCAGAGCATTCCATTATCAGAGAATAAAAGAATGCTTTGGGCAGGAAGGGACCTTAAAGATCCTCTAGTTTCAACCCTCTGCCATTGACAAAGACCCTTTCTTCTAGAAAATTACAACAGTTTTGACCCAGTTGCAGTCTAGATGAGCCTGATCTGATGGCTGGGGATGGAGTTATTACCTGTTAGAGTAAGGAGTGCTGTAAGAACACTGCTAAAAATCACTGGTCTTCTCAAAGGATAAACTATGTTCTTTATAGCAAGATTATCATGATGCAATTGAAGTAGCAGGTGTAGTGGGACACTGAGAACTGAAAGAAAAGCCAAAGCAAAATGAAGGCATCTGCTGCTGAGTATACTCTGCCTTGTTTCTAATAGAAGTGTTAACTATCAGATCAAAAAACACATAACCTGTTGGACTGCAGTAACTATTTACCCCTATGTGGGTAATGCTACAATACACTTCAGCTTGGCAAACATATTCCCAAACTTGCACACATTTATGCTTAACTTGAGGCAGTCCAAACACCGTTCCTTTGATCAGCTTCCATCTCACAATTGGTGCATGAGCTGAGCTGTACTGAGACAACCTCCTCCTTGGAGCCCCCTTTTTCTACATTCAGGCAATCACTTGTTATGAACTTTGGCCTTCAGTTATTTAGCATCACAAACTACCAAAATCCGGGGGGGGGGGGGGGGGGGGGAAGAAAAAAAAAAAGCAACCAACAGCAACATTCCTCAAAGATTTTAGGCAAAGGATGTAACACGGCTAAAAATATTTCCTTACAGTTTTAAACAGGCTAATACAGTTGATTATGAATATTAACAGGCTGACACATACTGCAGACATCTGTCAAGGTACTGAATTCAAGCCACAAACAGAAGTCATATGCAAGCATAGAAGAGAAATGCAAAAGCCAAACTCAAGAAAAAGAAGCAAAATAACTAATGAAAGTCTGTGCTGTGCATGTCAGCAAAAGAAGTGAAGGGAAAAACATTGCAAAAACAGCAAACACTGAATTTACTGTCCACTGAAATAAAGAGACATGAAAAACTGGAAAAAATAGTGTTATTTGTGTATGCATACATATACAGATGAAGCTTAAGAATACAAGGAATTGAACAAGGGTTCAACAAGGGCTGAACAAAAGCTAATAGGCATTCAAAATAAAAACAGACATTGAAACATACAGCCAATCCAACAATAAGAAACACAAGAAATAACCAGGGCTTTCTCTTTCCAGACCTTGACAGTCAGTGGGTGAGGAATCACAGATCCCTAGCTATGGTCTTCCAACCTCCTCCCAGCCTGCAAGCTGTCAAAGTCAGGCCCTTCCAGACTTCTCTATCTAGATGGTGAGGGACAGCAAGTAACCACTGGCAGCAGTGGTGACCTCTAGCTCACCATCAGCAGCAACTGTTCACTCTCTCCTGTGCTGGTCATACTTCAAATCAAACTGGCCAGCAGTAAAGTAAGGCACCTTATAGTCTGCAACTGTCCAGTTCAAGTGGCTTACCCAATAAGATGCTCACATTAAAACAGGAATTAATTTTAAACCACTCATTTCCTACCATCTTTCTACCACCCAACAACCGACATGAATTTGGAAAGCCTTCTACCCTTTCCCCAAAATTATCTCAGGGTAAAACCTTAACTCCACAGTTAAGTTACTCATATGGTGACTGTACCACCTGTCAACATATTCTTCTGTCTCCCAGTTCACTTGCTGCTTTCTTCTGTTGATGTCCCACTGAGCCAGTCTTGGAAATATCTTCAATTAAATCAAGATAATACCAGGGAAAACAGATGATATACTATTGATATATTTTTTTTTATCATGACTAGTTTTAGTCCAATAGTCAATTACTGTATTTAGTTTAGCTTCTTTGGGTTAGTAACTATTATATGAAGGGAAATAGAACAAAAAGATGGATACTAGCCTAGTTTGCATCTTCTTTGCTACTGCAGAAGTCCTGACACCACCCAGATTGAAAATAATTCCATTTAAGTAAAATATTATACACTACTGGAAATGTATTTAATGAACAATAGTGAAAAAGCTGACAGCAACACCAAAGCATGATGTTCCCCAAAAGGTCACAAAATCAACCAACAAAACACAAACAACAACAGAACACGTATCCTGTAATACTTCAAAAATATTTTGATTTTCATATGAAAATCACCACGTTTCTCATCAGAGAAGCAAGAATAGCTTTGCTAGAAAGGAACCTTTAAATGCAGTTTATTTCATCAGTTTATTTTTCTTCACACAGGTTGAGTTATCAGACTTCTGTCAGCCTGCTCACAAACACCACAATAAGCCACACATTCTCCAGTAACAATGCCCTGCATCTACTAATTCCAGCGCCTTTATTAGATCAACTCAAATTGCTCACACTGACTTTCTGCAGATAAGATTTCTCTGTGCTATGCAGTAGATGGAGCAAGAGTTGCATTGTGAAGCGCTCTCATACATTTTCTTTGTTCGTGTGCATCATCTGTCCATTGCTGGAAGAAAGGTCTCTAAAAAGCAGCCAGCCTTGTTTGTTTCACATCAGATTCAGAGATGAAGATTTGAAAGGCTGTTACACACACGCATGCGTGGCACAGACTGCTCAGAGACAGTATTATTAATATTTTCTGTACACACCTCGTTGTGTGAAATGACTGCAATTGTTGCTCCTTCTGAGTCTAACCTTAAGGAGAAAATGCTATTGTAACTCTTCACTAAACAACACTGTTCTCCTGATTCTTTTTTTTTTTTTTTTTGCAGCTGCCAGTACACAGTCCCTGCTATGATAACTGCAAAGGCAAGAAAATCTGACTCTTGTTGGAAGAAATTTACTAAATAAAAGCCAGAATGCTTTAAGGAATTCTATTACCTTCAATTGATCATACTATCTGGAATAGAGATGAATAAATACATTACACATGCAGTCCATTTGTGGGAAACTACCATATCCTTTGTAAAAGCTCAATGTAGCATTTAACAGAGTAAGGTAATTTCCATGGCAAAACTCAGACTCATCTTAATTGTGCAAGATTCTCCGAATTTCTGAGTTATGCTTGTGTTTATTTTAAGTAATGACAGCAACATCTAAGAATTAGATACTTATATACAACTGCAGCCAAGCAGGCACTCTCAGAAGGAATTTCAGATATTTACTGTTTAAGCACAAGTAATTTACACTGCTGCTATGCATACAGTGCTATTTCCTACACTCAGTTCCCCCAGCTCTGCAGTTCTATCACAATAAATTCCTCATGTATTACTGGAGATCATGAAATAACCCTCTACAGAGAGTATTATAAAATCGTGCATCCCTTCTGACTAATCATAACACAATTTTAGTTACTTTCAGATGACATCTGAGAGAAGAAAGCACAGTAATGTTACTGGGGGGGGGGGGGGGGGAAGGAAATGCAGAGTCAAGTCTGCAAATGGCAAATATTTCAAGTGGTAACAATCCTCTCTGCTTGTAACTCCAAAAAGAATCCCCAGAAAAAACCAACTCCCCTCAGCCCACCCAGAGCAAAGCATTCTTTCACTCCCTTTCTCTGGGCAATTCAGACCATTCCTATACTAACATGCACCCTGGGATCCAAACAAAAGGATATTACTTGAAGGATAAACAGGAGATAGAACTACGTAGCTTTAGTAAAGCTTTGTATTGATTTGGGTTATGTCATGAGCAAAGCTGGAAGCGGTCCCAGAAAGGGTGAGAAGCATAAGGAAGTTGGCAGTGGCTATGCAAACCCAAGTACAAAAGCACTTTAGTAAGCAAAATATGGGAAAAACAAAGGGGGAGGGGAGGAAGGTGGTAAAATAGGAAATTACAGGTAGTAAGCGTCCAGCAACTTAACGAATGTGGGTTAACAGAATCTCAGACACACGGATATCGGGATGCGTGTAAGAAAGCTGTTGTGGAAGCAGGTTTGAGATTAGCACTGGGTTTAAAATGAATCTGACCAAGTAGATAGGTAATAACCATTAAGATTAAGGTTGCAGTCAAGAGGTCTTTTCCACACAGAAAAAGGTGGCTGCTCGAAGACGAGCAAAAGATCATTCTCCTTACTTTTATTTCTATTTTTTTCTCAAGTATTTGCATAAGATGGAAAAGATGAGATCCACCAGCAGTGCAGGAAGGCGGGCAGCAGGCAAGCCTTTGCCGGGCTGAAAATAGCAGCGGCTCGGGGTGACTCAGGCTGGCTCACCTCGAGGTGTGTGCCGTGCTGCACCAGCAGCCAGACTGGGCCCTCCCTTGGTAGCCGAGCAGAGGCACTGCAGGTTTTACCACAAGGTGAGCCTGGGGCACAGCCCAGCCAGTCAGCTCTGCTGGAGCCTTCTCCATCCAGAAGCTTGGCTATTTTTTCCAACCACATCCATCTAATAGAATATAGCACATAACTTTGTCTAATTTTGTCTCCGCTTGAGATTTCAAAGTTATCATGCACCGCTATTGCTTTATAATATAAAAACAATTACACTTTGTCACCGGTATTATTTCCGTTACCTGCTTTTGCCAAAGAGCGCCATGGGCTACGCGGCAGCTCTGTGCATCCGTTGGGCTGTGCCATCATGGATGCACTACAGCAGCGCTTTCCATCAGGGGTGAAAAGTGCAGTTGCTCTGTGCAATCCAAGCTATCCACGTCACAGCTGCATTTGCTTAAAATACAGTGTTGTTGAATCTATTAACATTTATCATATTCTGGATATCATCTTCTGCTCTGATTAGCTTGTCTTATTTGCTACTTTTGTGAACTCCACGGGCTCCATGTTTAAACATAAAACAGGATTGTTGTTCTACTGACTGCTGACCCACCCTAGAGTCATATCAAACAAGCCAGACACTGCTCTGCAGTTAAGAAGATGTTTCAGTATAAATAGCCACGCCTATTCCTCTTCCCTAAGATTGACCACACGTAGATGTTAGAAAGACATTCTTTACTGTGAAGGTGGTGAGATACAGGTACAGGTTGCCCAGAGGCTGTGGATTCCTCCCTGGAGGAATTCAAGGCCAGGCTGGATGGGGCTGTGAGCAACCTGGTCTGGATGGAGGTGTCCCTGCCTACAGCAGGGGGTTGGAACTAGATGGTCTTAAAGGTCCCTTCCAACACAAACCATTCTGTGATTCTACGATTCCATATTCTTCCAGGCAGTCCTAAGAAACATGCAGAAATGAAAAAATAGCCTTTTTTTTTCCCCACAACACATTGTATTATTACGAACATAGGTTTCTATAACAATTTACACTACTATAAGATGTCCCAAACTTGAAACCGTTTATACACAAAGAACCAGGAGCCATAGGTATTAAGCACTTAAATGTCTAGCAGCTCAGCAGGAGCCTCTACAGAGTCATTTTCATCATAGCAGCACTGATGTTAAAAAGGCAGTGAAGCGCAGACACTTCTCACTGCTTCACCCAGTCCGCACCCAACATATCCCACAAGTATAGGAACAGCAGGAGAACAGAAGCAAATAACTCTCGCTGGATCCATATTAAAAAAAACCAGAATCAGGAAAATTTGAAGGCACACAGACAATACATTAATTCTAGCAGAACAGAAAGCCTGCTTTCTATAATGATTTACAAGAACCTAAAAGTGGCAGTCCTGATAAAACAGAGAACTTTAGAATAGCATACCAATCTTACTTTCTACACACACACGCCAAAAGCCTATGCTTTCAGATTTTACATCAGGACATTCTATTGATTGAGCATTACAGTCTAAGCCATGGCACTGCTCCATGGGCTCATCCACTTCATTGCCTGAAAGGTTAATTGCAGCCCAGCTGAAAGCAACTGTGCAGATGCCTTACTACAAACAGGAACATATGGCTTTCAGGATAAGTTGGTGTTTTTAGTTAAAGCATGCTCAGTTACTACTTGGGTAAAGTAAGATCAAACTAGATCATCTGAGCCACTTGGAATTTTTAACCTCAGCTTTGCTAGGACGCCCATCAAAAGTCCACCGAGCTGCATCATTACTACTGCATGTTAAACTGCCTCAGATTTCAGTTGTGCTATATTCATTACACTGCAGGATATAAACGTTTCAATGGAACTCTCCTGTTTGCTTAGTTGTTTTCAAGCAATATTCAACTGCAGATCATTTGTTCTTAGCATACCGCTACCTGGAGGGGAGCGGATGTTCAAGAACGAAGACCCAGAAGAATTACGAAGTCATAAAAAGAAAAAAGAAAAAAATGGTTGATTCTGAAATTCCAGAAAAATAAAAAACAAACAAAACACAGAAAGCAAGCATTGTGCTTCCAACAACAACAAAATAATAGATCATGTCACGGCCACAACACAAATAAGCGGAGTTTGAAACACACCATTGTCTGCAGCAAATTAGATGTAATATACTTAATCCAGAGGGCAGCATGGGGCATAAACGTACATGTATATGAACGACCACCAAAAAAAAGGGAAAAAGAAGAAAAGGGAAACAAAAGTTGAAGCTAAAAAAAGACAATATCTAACACCATGGATAAAATGCTAGCTTTGCTTGAAGTGAACTTGAAGAGTTCACTCCAGTTGTTAGGAGGGCAGCTTCTAACAACTCTGTTTCAGGGCTTCATTTGCACCACAGATTTTGAGCTCCATATTAACAGTAAGACCACCTCTGTCCTAATTATACACCAGTTCCTCAATGAACCTGCACAGAACTCTGAAGCTCTCTTAAAAGCAGTAAGAGCTCAAGGAGAGGTCTCCACTAAATTCTGAGAACAAGAAAATAAACCTGCATGTGAAAATACAAATTGCTGACCAAAAACAGAATTTTAGAGAAATCCCACTATTTGCACTAGAAATAAAAATGAAATATTACTTTGCTTAGTGTTGGAGCTGTCGATGGCAGAAATCAGGAACAGGAGTTCCCTCTGCTCAAGAGCAGCAATTGTCACAGCAGTAGCTTACCACAGTTACGGTGCAAACATTAATTTCCAATTATAATCAGGTACCATGGAAAAAAACAATCCCTCCCTTTACAGAAGATTGAGACATTCTAAGTGCAGAGTTAGAAAACAAAAAGCCATATTAACAAAATAGCAATTCTGCAGGCTCAGGACAGGATGATGTAGAGATCCCCCACCCAACGCTGGCTGCAACTTAATCTCATTGTTCTCATCATGCATTTAAATCCACTGACCAAATACAGTTTTCAGAACAGCAGCCACAAACAATCTAATGCTATGTGTACCTGTGAACCTTCAAAAACCCACAAAGTGTGAAATGACACAAGCAGTACAACCAAACTACATTAACTCTTTCCAAACTCCAGCAACTTGGGTTGCTTTATGACACCTAGAAAAAACAGTGAAGCATGAAGCTAGATAGTACACTCATTTGCTCTAGAATATTTCTCTTTACAGAAAGGGGAAAGAAAAAGAAAGAAGATGTGCATCGCCCGTCCCACCTGTGATTCACCCAGAAGAGTAAATCCAAACTGTTAATAAAATGGACCTTGCTCCCTCCTTTGTGCTTTATGCTGTAGTTAAACATGTGCTTTCCCCACAACTTAGGAGCTCAAGATTTGAGCCAAAACCTAAAAAAATACAAAATAAAAAAAAAATCTGCACAAAGGAAACAGAAACATTCAGACTGGGGGAACATGCCCTGTTTTTACCATTTGAACAAACATTCAGCCCAATGGAGTTCTTATGATCAAGGAAACTCATCATACACAGAAAAAAAAATACAGGCATTCTCCAGTTTGCGAAAGCCCTTCTCTTGTGGATAAGAAAGATACAGCTGTACTCTTGAACCCACAAGGCCTGGAAAGTAGGCCATCCTTCTGCTTAAGGCAGTGAAAGAAAGAATTCTTGTCGGATACTTTCTCCCACGCCCCCTCTGTCCAAATCAAAGCCATGTGTTCTTATTGTGCAAAAGCAGATCCAGGCAAAGAAAAAAAAAAAAAAAAGGAAATAAATTAAACATGGTATAATTATTATTATCCGGACCTTATCACTCCATCCCATCCTCTCCTCTCTTGCCCTACTCAATTAGCTTCCCTCAGAAATGCAGCTGCCCTCTAGGCTTCGCTATCAGACAGCACCCTTTGCCACATCTGCTTTTGTTGCCACCTGAGACATCCTCTTTCCTGTCAAGCCTCAGCTGGGGTGTGCAGGTTGCTGCAATTACCTACATGACAATGCAGATCTCATCACCTCATCTCACCGTACTATCCTGCTCCAAGACTCCCCTCTGTCATGACATCGAATAACACTCACAAGGCAGTGGCTAGGTAAGCCAAAAGGCAGTTCCTACATTCGTCCTTGGCCAGCATCACCATCCAGCACTCCTGCCTTGGTTGTTGCTTCTTCTGCAGCCAACACGCAACCATGGCACAGAACAGTGCCTTAAACTTTCTCAGAGGATGCCACAGCACAGTCACAGCACTATCTTCAAAAGACTTTCACTATCAAATTCAGCAGAACTCTTATGCCAAACCAGGAGACATTTATGCCAGAAGCAGCAAGCTACAGCATTCCCTGTACCACTTGTACCACTGGAACATGTGGCATACAGCCCACTGCCACATCTCCATGCGTCTTTTCTTATGCAGAACTCTCAAAACACACTGAACAGAATACATTACCAACACATTTCTTTTCTTTTGCTTTAATTCAAGAAGACCATTCCCAAATTTAATCACTGTACAGTACAATAGAAAGGGGAAAACACAAAAGCCCCTCTTTCCTCAATTAATCCCAACTCAGTGAAAACAAAAGGGCTGCAAACTCACGGACTCGGATTCCCATCCCTCTCCTCCTGCAGCCTCAGCAGAGATGGGAAGCTCTGTTCACCCAAACTAACCCCAACTGCAACTGTCTGAATGCAGACACACTACCTACAGCAGCCTACACAGCACTACCAAGAGCAAGCTGCAAATAGCTACATATACAAAATCAAAACATAGAAGAACATTTATTTTCAATGTTACTATTACCCCTCACTTTAAACAAAACAAAAAGCTGATAATAGGCATAAAAATAATCTTTACTGCGCTGCCTCCACCCATCAACTTCCCTCAACTTTCCCAACTGACCATTCAATAAGAAAAATGTATGACAACTATATTTTGTTTCTTTAAACATAATTTTGGTGAAAGAGAAATAGAATTTCCAGTGAAAAACACTTAGAGACATCTGCATTAGAAAAATTAAAATACTGCACTGTGAGATAAAAGGGAGAACAGGAAGAGGAAAAAATGGGTGTGACTTTATACAGCACAGCCCTATCAGTTACACACATACTGACTGTTCCACAACGACCGTTCCCCTCCACCTGTTGTTTGCCCACTGTCATCAGCCCTCTTACCTTTCACTCCATCTTGCTGATAAGAGCTTATCAGCTAATCTGCTGCACGACCTTATTCTGTCTGGACTGCCTTCTGAGGGCACTGTGGCAAACAAGGCACAAACAATTGTGGAAACCTGCACAGTTTTCACACATCCAGCCAGCAGCTCCCATGAATCTTCAAGGCGCGTATATTCTTACGACAAGTGCTATATCTGATCTCGTTTTTCTAATGTCAGAACTCATGCTTGCATACTCGCTGAGAAAAGGGTACACTGGAAATATATACACAAATGCATGTATTTTTTTCTCTAAAAGGACGTTGCTGGCAGCTGCCAAGGGAGCAGGGGTGGCAGTGGTCGGGAAGGTCCCGATGACTTCATGCAACGAACTCACGCCATGTGCAGAGCACAGCTGGACGCATCCGTAGGTTTGTACTCAGAGCCATCAATCAGCTCTCTCCGGGATCCAGAGCTACAATCTGTCCCTTGAGAGCCACACAATGGAGCAACACTTCTGAGAGGCAGCCGTGGCGGAGGAAAAGGAAGATCACTGTTAACTGCATGTCTTCTGAGAGCTTCAGTAATAGAAGTGCTTGGGAATTGAAAATATGCACTACAAAGAGGGAGTTAGTTCACCGGGCCAAAAACACTCACGCTGCTCTTTAGCTCTTGCTTTCTCAGCCCTCCCTTTAGTTGCAAGGTCTCACCACCCAGTTACTACTACTTACTAGCTAACCTTCGTGCATCCAGACGGCACAAATGCTTTGCCAGTCCATTAGTGCTTATTAGTAGGAGGAAGCACATTAAGAGTAAATTAAGCGTCTCACCTCACTCTGACAGAGTCCATTTTAAACCAAGGGATTTTGCTGTTCTAAAGTCACCAGCAGGCCACCTTCTTCACCCCACATTCCTCACTTTAGCTCTGAGGCTGGGGAGCCCAGCAACACCCAAAGGGCTTCCCCGGATCCCTGCGCCAGAACTCCACTCACAACAGCACCAGAACTACTTGGGGCAGATTTGGGAACTCACTGCTGAACAGCTCTTTACTGTTCATCTCACTAGAGGATTATATTCATTAGTATTAGGTTACAGACTTATACCAAGATTTGCAGTAGCAAATGCGCAGTTCTGAAGACTTCAATATTCTAACCCAATTTTAGAAGCCCAATGCCCCCTCTGAAAGAAGAGAATATATCCTTACCTATATCTAGCTGTCAAAGCAGACCATTCAAAATTAGCATGTTTTCTAAGTGAACTACTAACACTTGGAAGTTCTCATTTCACAGAAGTTGATGATGTTTGAAAATATTTCCATTTGCCTTGTGTAAATGCACTTTGCAAGTCTTATATACTGTACTCCTGGCTTATGCATAAATATTTCTTATCTCCTTCTGCCATCTACCCCTCCTCTACATTCCTATATACATTTGAAATAGAAACTCATAAGTAACACATATCACTCAAATTGGGATCTTGTCATTTAATTAAATCTAAACACTCATTTCATCTCAAGGACTTGCGTGCTTCCATTCTGACACCAACAGAGGAGAGGCAGCCCATGAACAAATAATGAGGACAGGCCAAGTGCATCTACTTGCTTTAAGTTTCAACTATGCTGATGTTGCCTTGTCAATTAAATTTTCACTTAGCGACTGAGATTAAAGCCTTCAGTTCTTTAACTACATTATCATATTTCTGCTACCTTCACCTACTAAAGCCTCTTCATATAATTCAATAACCCAATCAAGCAGACACAGCTTCTTCAGCTCGTACAGGCAAGGCCTAATGCTGGCCATAACCCCCAAACACCTCCTCCTGTTCTAACCTACCTCACCAACTCCCTTCGTTTCCTAACGATTACCTTCTACCCAACTAGAAAATGGGTAGAACCACACGTGAGACATTTCATAGGAGCGCTCCCGCACCTTCGCCTTCCCAAAGGCAACCAATGATATCGAGCGCACATTCCAAACATAACTCTTCTAATCTTGGTTCTCTCACCTTCACACCTCCCATGCTGCGCCCACTGAAGTAATTCCCACCAGCAGAAAGGACTAGACAAAGTCCAGGCCTTTAGAACTGTTTGGGTACTCTGCCTATCATGACAAGAGACGGGTTATTTTCCACGGGAAGGTCACGACAATGGAGAACAACACGACGCTTCAACTGCACCAAGCCCGGGCGGAGCAGAGGAAGAGCGCAAAGATGTTTGAGCGGAACACAAAGGAAGATCCAAACAATCAACTCGGGACATACCGAGGCCGAGAACACCGACAAAACACAAAGCAAACCAGAGGAAGGAATACAGCAACAGGAAAGCAGGAGCCCATCTCCAAGGTGCAGACCAGACAAAGAGCAGTACGGCCGGCCGGCAGCCTAACAAGCACGCAGCGCCGGAGAAGCCCGCAAGGCGCGGGCAGGCCGGGCTGGAGGCAGGCCGGGCAGAAGGCCGCTCCCGGCGGAGCACCGAGGCCGACCGCCCGTGTGCGCGCGGGGCGCCGGGCTGCGCTCAGTACATATAAGGGCAGGGCGGCCCGGCCCGGCCGAACAATGCGTGCCAGCAGCCCCGCGCGGAGCGACCCGAGGCGGGGGCAGGCGGCGGCGCCGCGAAGGCGAAGGCAGGGGGGACGGCCGGCGCGGCGCGGCACTCACGTTCTCCGTGTCCCGCTCGTTGACGGTGGGCAGCGGGGTGCGAGTGGACATCTTGTGGGCCGCGGCGCCGCGCCCGGCGCGCTCGGGAAGGCCGCCCGCTGTCGTAGGCCGCGGCCGGGCGGTGGAGGCCGCCCGCTGTCCCCGCCGGCAGCGGGGCGCTCAGGGCGGGCTGCGGGCCTGCTGCCGGCCCCGCTAGGCGCCCGCCGCCATGGCCTCGCCCGCCGCGCTGCCGCCCGCCTCGCCGCCGCCGGGCTCCGCGCAGCTCGGCCACCGGCTCCTCCTCCTCCGCCCTCCCGCCCGCTCAGGTGAGCGGCCGGCGGCGCAGGGGGGCCGCGACGCCTCCTCGCAGCATCCGGCGGCGGCAGCGACTCCTCCCTCCTCCCGCGGCCGCTGCCCCGCGCTGCCTTCCCCGGCTCTCTCCTCCTCCTGCTCCTCCCCGCCCCCGGCCCCGCAACGCAGGGAGCGCAGGGCGGTGCGGGCGGGCCGGGCCGGGCCGGCGGTGCCGTCCCCGAGGGGCGGTGAGCCCGGGGAGGCGGCCGGGGCGGCCGTGCGCTGCCTCGGAGGGGCCCCTCGGGCTGCCGGCGTTGGGGGCGGCGGAGGAGGCCCGAGGAAGGCGGGGCGGGACGGCTAGGGGTGTGATGCCCGTCTGTGCCTCCTTATTCCTGGGGAAGGTCGACGCTCAGACTTTGTGGAGACTTGTAAAAGCCTGCGTCAGCATCTGGGTGAAGCAAGTGAAGTGTGAGTGCCTCTGAGTCAGCCCGAGCGGAGCTGCAATCCGATCGGCAAGACCGGGCAGCGCATCCCTCCGCCCGACCCGCACAGACCTCAAGCACTCCACTGATGACCTCATGTGCTTAAAATTAGAAACATGCACACATTTTTTTTGTCTTTGAGAAGTTGCTAGTGTTTACGTGACAGCAGCTTGCGCTATAAAACCAGCCAACCTTCACCAAACTCTTAATCTGGAGAAGGAGAAAAGCTCACGACCCCCGAAACCTAAAAACCAACGTGCCTGTATTTCCCTTGCATTTCTTGATATGTCAAGGCTTTTGAAACTGGGTTTGTAAACATGTTAATAAATTAAGCAAACAATCCTTGATCTCAGAAATGTTTTTTTGGAAAAATATTTTGGAATGCTCTTGTTGCGTTGCACACCTACCATCAGGATGCCCTGGTGCACTTGTGAAAGGAAGTACTTGGTTATTTGTTACCTATAAATGTGCTTAGGTCTGGCTGGTGTAGTTCTGGTGTCATTCAGGGAGTGTCCCCACAGCAGCTCAAAGGACACCAGAGCTTTCCAGATGTTTGGGAAAGCATCTTGGCCACTGACACACACACACAGCATTGCTGCATTAGCAGGGCAGTGTGGCTGGGCTGTCTGAGCACTCGTCATCACCTTGCTCTGATCATGTATGATGAGTCTGTGTGGAGCATCAGAGGTTCCCAGCCAGTCCTCAGCCCAGAGCCTCCCAAATCCTTTCTCACTACTGGCACTGTGAGGGGACCTTTGGGGTTCTTCGTTTTCCTGGGAACAAAATCAGTCAAGACTGAGTTTACTCGGGATAAACAACCGTGGTCTTGTCAGCAAGCCAAAACAAGTTGTTGACAAACTGGCTATTAACCCAGTTTGGTTGCTTAGCTCATCAAAATGCGCTCTTATTCCAAATAAGTACAAGGCTGTGTCTAGGGCTCTGTGTGGGGCCTGGCTCAGCAGCCTGCCTTGGTCACCTCTCCCCGCTGCCAGCCCACCACAGTATGGATCTGTCTGTGCATTTGTGGTCAGGGAGGAGAGCAGTACACTCAAACATCTTCTTAATGCAGTCAGTGGCACCGCTGGCTGAGAGAAGGCTTAGAAAAACTTCCTGCCTTGCCATTTGAGTATGTTTTGGTCAGTAAGTTGTATGAACATGTTGGTTCAGCAGATATTAAAAGTATGTAATAATTCTTGTTATCTGCAGACCTGCTCAGCAGTTGTTGTGGCTGGAGTTGTTACTGTCATCATCTATAGCTTTCATAGTAATAAGGTCATGCAGTCTTGCAGAGTCTTCTGCACCGCTCTTGTTCTGCCATTGCACGTTCTCTGTATTTTTCCCAGAAACGTCACTTTCATTTATGACCAGACAACTCTGCTTAGTGAAGAAATGAAGGTGTCTGTCAATTCTCTAGGCACTTGTCCCTCCCAAGGGGAACTCCGGCAGTGAGTCAGCTCCAGCTTCTTGGCACGCAGACAATGTGGACTCATTGCCTTCTGCCTCGTGGAAACGAAGTCCAGGTGCCTTCTCCTTCTGGAAGCCTGCCGTCTGCTGCCAAGGCCCACTTCTTTTTGTGTTCACAGGGTTGTGCTGGATGGGAGCTGTGCACCCAGGTGAGCGCAGAAACTGCTGTCTCCTCAGCTCCCATGTGGGAGCTTTCTGGTGTGTGTTGAGTGACTGGGTTGAAATTCACAGCTGGAATGGTTGATGTTCCACCACCTTAACCCTAACAGAATTCCATCCACAACTTTATGAGCAGTTTCAGAGACAAATCAAATGAAATTTTGCCCCCAATTTTTTTAATTTGATTCTCAGCAGCAAAAGGAGTCTCAGAAATAACACAGGAAAAATTGGCCATTTCGACGTGAACAAAACAGACCTAAATTTTTGCCTTTTATTATGCCAGCATATCTACTACATTGTGAAAAATGAAATGAAATACCTGAAAAAAGGAGGGTGCTGAGAGACTGGAGGATGAAGTTGCTAAGACACAGCTTGAGAAGTCGTGGCAGTCCAGTGAAGTTCCCAGTGACTGGGAAGGGGGAAACATAACCCTCATTTTTCAAAAGGCAAAAGAGTTCTCATTTCTTTGCTCATTTCCGACTCCTGAGATCATTACAAACTACAGGTACAAGGCTCCATGGATTATTTACTTTCACACAAGAAGATGAAGTTACATGCATGTTGACTTTTTAAATGCATTATTAGTTGCAGTCAAGATTCTGATTTTGCCTTAAGAATCATGAGGAAGCATATTTTGGTGAAAAGTTAAAGTATAACTTATCCCCAGTACTTTCTTATTCTTGTAAGTCTCTAAGGAGTCTACAACAGTACTAACAAATCGATTTTTCAGAAGGAAGACTACCTGAAAAAGAGCTGCACCCCTCAGGAGCGAGGCGCCAGGACAGCTTGCTTGGTTGTCAGTGGTGTGACACAGTTGGCAAGAAGGTTCTCCCTGTCCCTGGTCAGGGAGTTTCAGCCTGATAGGCTGAAAAACAGGCAGAGGATATAAATGGGTTGTACATCGCTAAAGATCTCTGTGCCGGCCTTTAATAACCATTGCTAAAAATAACCAGTTTCAATTGTTTCCTGCAGCTTTGACATCTCATCTTTCTCATGACACCCCCGGTCTTTACAGCCACAGCCAACTTGCCACATCTGAAGAGTTTCAGGAAGGAAGCTAGCAAGCCACTGTAGCGCTGAGGTAGAACCGCAGTGAGACCTGGGGCAGCGGTCATTGCATGAATTTCAGTGCTTGCCTTCAAAAAAGAAGGCACTTTCTTAGTTGCTGTGGGTTTCAGTAGTGATTTCAAACTTGCTTTTCTAAGAGATCATTTTCTTTCTTTTATGTACCTTGAGTTTAGATTCAGTGTAATGGAAGAGGAGGTAAGGCTCAAATCATTTCCATGCATCAGTGCTGTCACCATCCTTTTTGATAAGCATTTTTGGAAATATTGACTTTCTTCTGAAAAAGTACAGTATATTCCAGCAAAAGATAATAGTGTAAATGGATATTTAGATAACAGTGCATTTGAATTATCATCTGTATCAGCTTTTACCAGAAAATATTCTTTTGCTATGAAAGTAAAGAGTAAAGTAACTATTTAGAGCAGGGACCTGCACGACTTCTCTCAGAGCTGTGTCTGAGGCTATTGCAGGAGACATAATGTGCCACGACGTTGGTGTTGTGAAGTAGAGAAGCTTCCCTGGCTGTTGCTCTCTGGAGGAAGCCGGGACAAAGGAGACAGCAGACTCTGTAAGTAGCCCTCTGAGACCCTCTGAAGGCAGACTTGAAACCAGATTTAGATAACCCCAGGAGATGGGGCAGGATGGCAGAATGCCTGCAATAAGATGCCTGGTGACCTGCCATTGATCTTCAGGGGGCCATCAGAGCCCAGAAGTGGGGGAAGAGTTGGGAAAGGCAATTAACCTAAGTGGTCACAGATGTTCTCACTCTGTATCTGCCCTCTGTGGAGTTCAGTGCTGCAGTTTTTGTGGAATGACAAACTCTGGGTCCTAAATGGAGCTGCTGTCCCTCACAGGAATTAATTTTTTTCCAAAGGTCCGTGCTGCAGCTGTGCAACAGGAGATTTTAAATGCAGAAACACGTGAAACTATCATGCAGTAGACCTGTGTATTCGGATCCAAACTAGAAGCTGTTTTGTCTGAGGAATAATTGCAGGTTTTGATATGAATTAATCCAATAAATTATTCTAAAAATGGGGAGATCTTTATCAATTGCGAAGGCCCTGTGTAATCCTCAGTGAATCTGGGGTCCTTTTCAGCAGTCCTTTCTCTCCCCCTCTTTAAGCAGACCAAAGAAGGTGAAATGAACATGGAAGATGTAAAGATTATTTTTTGCTATCAGGTTTTAGCTAAACTTCTTACTAAAAGATTTAAGTGTATGTGCGTGCCTGTGTGAGTGAATTTATTTACTTATTTAGGACAACTTTCATTTTACTATTTCTTATTCATATAATATCTTGTTTGGTTAAGATTTTATTAGCTTATTTGGAAAAGTTACCTTGCTGAGTGGACTGGGCTTCCTTTTTTACTGAGTCATACAGCTATTTCCAAACATCTTGAGATTTTGGGTACTTTATTTTCTACTTCTCCCTGAAAAAACTGCAGTATCCCAGCATTGTTTTCTGCTGACAGCATTAAATTGGCAGAAGAGCTTTGAAGATAATTGACAAAATGACAGTATAGGATAAAATGTTGGAAGGAAACGTCTGACACAGGCATTCTTGGACTTTCTAACAGTTAAACCACAATGGCCTGTTGAAATGAATGAATTACTCCCGCGAAAGAAAGTAAATTTTATCCCTCCCAGAACTTGTATATGGAACAAAATGGCAAAGAACCGCTTACAGCAATGAATTGTATGGTCTGTGTCTCACAGCAGGCTAAAAGCTGGGCTGAAATTCATGCAGCCTGCTCAGAGGTTATCAGGAGCAGAGAAAAGCCATCAGACATCTGTAGTGGCAGCTGAGCCAGAGCTGGCAATAACCTTGCCTGTCACGGCTTCAGTGATGGATGCAAAGGGGGAAAGGTTTCTAGAGGTCTCCTTCCAAAAGCTCACAACATTGAGCAAGAAAACACATTTCTGCCCTGAGCCTTGTTGTCAGTAAGATCTGATCCTGGACATTTTAATGGCACCTAAGTTTCATATTAAATTCAAATCCCACCCTGAGCTGTGACAGGTGACCCTGAAGGGCCTTTGTAACCAGTGCCATCATCCTGCACAAACACATCACCTTGCACAAACACACTGTCTTGCACAAATGCATCTTTCTGCACAAATTACCTTGCTTGCCCGGCCCAGGAAAGGAGGCAGCACGGAAACAGATACACAGGCACGGAAGGCAAAAAAAGAAGCACAGCATTGGATTTAATGCTCTAAGTTAGCCAGAGAAGAAAGAAACAATGTCAACACAATTTCCAGAATGAGCTAAAAATATACCTCTTGGTTTATTTTTAGATGTGCCATGCTATCCAATAACAGTTCAGCTTTATGGCATGTAGAAATAGGATCCAGATTCTGATTTTGGTTGTATTGCTGGAACTGCTCCATTGACTTCAAAGACACTTAATATTTTCACCAAAGTAATTTGATCAGAATCTGGCCGTAGATGTGTTGTTCTTCATGTGATTCACTTACACGTAAGCTTTTGTGAGAAAGAAATCTTTCAAAGAGCAATGTACTGATCTGTTTCACAGCTTTTTGAGGTTCAAATTATATGATGTGTCCTGAAAATGAACAGTGCTATATGTATGCTAAGCGTTGTGACATATTATATAAATGCATAATCCCAAGCATGCTATTTTCATTCTTGCCCGCAGCACAGTCGTTACGTATCTGTAGTAGGCTGAAATGCAACCAACGTTGCATTTAACAAAAGTAATGGATTATGTTTGTATATCGAGTTGTTAGGTGATCTGCTGCTTCTTACATCTAGGTCACTACTCAGATCTGCCAGGGTTAAGCATGGTCACTCATTGCTGTCTGTCTGTGTGCTTCTGCTGCAGCAGAACTTGTTCCCCTCTGTAACTCATCAGCTCTGGTCAGATCCAGGGAAAATGCTTTGTGGTGATCACGTGGCAGGAGGAAAATGCCATTCTTTGTTCCGGAATATCCTGTTCAAAGCACAGCTGAGCAGCGCTGGTGACAGGGGTGTAAAATGAATTAAGGACACACAGCTGAAATATCATCACAAGCACTGAAAAGCTAACTAAAATAGGAGAGAGAATGTTTAATAAGCCAACAGTTATCTTAAGATAGTAGTTTCTTTTTTACGAAGATCCAGCATGCTTGCCATAAAGCGTGGAACAGAAGGTCCTAGTAAAAGATGCAAGCCCAACTTTGAGAGCACCAAAGTTTATTCCAGCTGCAAAAACATGTATTCAGGTTTTTTTCAGGTTAAATTTGTATCTCATGCCTAATGTTTGTCATTGTTCCTGCACTGCTGATATTTGCCCCACAGAAGCACATTAAAAATCCACCCAACCAAATCTGAAGGCCTTCCGGTCCGTTTTTATGGAGCTCTTTCAGGGAACAAAGACTGCAGTTGTTCCAACCTCACGGATACAAAACAGCTGAGCATGCGCCCTTCCCTCTGATTTCCATGGCAGATGTTGCTGAGTAAGGGCTGGCTGGGCTGCTGACAGGGCCATGTGGGAGGAAGATGAAGGTGCAGGAGGATGGACAGGCTGTGGGAGCGGATCCCTTTCCTTTCACACACATGGGAGTGGTCACGGAGCTTCCCTGCTGCAGCAGCCTCTGAGGATCCTTGCACAACTCGGCCTGCTTTAAGCTTTTAACAAGGGTGTAGGAGTTCAGAAAAAAAATAAAAATACCTCCCTTCCCACAAGAAAAACATTAATTGCAAAGGTTTGTTTTGATGTAGCGTGTACAATAAACTTGAATTGCCGAAAGTGAACCACACGGTTGTGCAAGTATCTCTTTTTTTCTTTGTTTTTTTTTTGTCCTACTTTTCATTCCTGGTTAGCTGTTCATTTTGTTTTGCTCTCGGAGAAGGCATGCTGCACACTGGATCCCAGTCCCAGGGAGGCCAATGGCAGAGTCCCTGGGGCCGCTATCATCCCAGGGCTGAGACAGCTCTGCTCTGCTAATCCTGCTGGGGCTGCCCCATTACACACCAGCAGACAAACTGCTCCCTGTCATGTCCAGTCCAGACAGCTTTCGCTGTGATTCATTTGTCAGGCAAGGCAAGCATTAATGCTGAGTAATAATACCTAAATAGTGCAAGGAGATAGGTTCCACTCTCCTTGTAACTGTGTTACTAATTATGAGTACTGCTTACTTCATATAACACTCATCTGTTCTAATACTCTTCGAGAAGCGAGGAGCCCAGTGTTTTTAGGGCTCCATACAAACAAGGCCTTGATGTTACAGCATGCTCTGTGCTGGGAGCCCATGTGTACTCACAGCTTCAGTGTCAACATCGAGCTCTGGAGACCTCAGCTGAACCCAACACGGATGCTTCAGATTTATTTTTCTGTTAACAGGCTCAGAATCTGGATCTTGGTTATTATTATTACCAGTACACAGCAAGCCAAGATGTGAAGGACAAATGAAAGGACAGTCTAAAATGCAAATGATGCAATAAATGGGCACAGAAAATAGAAGGGAGAGAATGTAATCCAAAGGGACAAGGCCAAGAAAATGGTTGTTCAATTTAGGAAGAGCAGTCCAACAAAACTGACTAATATTTAACGGTCACATACTCACAGTAGAGTCATTTACTGTGGCCAGAAATGAAGAAAACATTAATGACTGACCTCTTCCATTCCCTTTTCTCTCCTTTTTTCCCTTGCCCTTATCCCATCCCATCCCATCCCATCCCATCCCATCCTGTCCCATCCCAACCTTCTCTTCATCTTTGTGCTTGGCTTCCCTGCAGCAAGATGAAGGCCTGATCTCAGCCTTGTTCCCCCTATTACTGGTAGCATAGTAGGCATAGGTAAGGATTGCTGGTTGTCAGGGGAAGGGAGAAAGCTTCTGCTTTAGGAGTGATGGAAATGGAAGCAAACTCTTACCCTTCTTGTCCCCGTTCACATTTCACTGACAGTAACAGTCCTTCTCCTTTCAGACCTGCCCAGTGCCACTACAGAATTTACTTAGAATTCATGGGAAATCTTATGCCCTTTGTTTTAGTAGAAACTGAAGTGTGGAAAACACCAATGAAGTTGTCCAGGGAGTCTATAGAAGAGAGAGAACCAAATAAACAAATATACAAATAAATACATCTTTTCACACGTAGGATGTTACCCATCTACCAAGCATTCTTTTTTTTTCTGAGCAGTATTTTCTATACGTAGTCTTCTATGTTTTTTTCACACATTTTTGAGGTTTGCATTTCTTAATTTGCTTTGCAAATACTTGTGCCAGTGTTCATACCATTCATAAGCTGCATGACACGATCACCTCAAAACCTTTTTGTGGATTGGCCAGTTGTGCAGACAGGGGTTACAAACAGTGCCATGTGACAAATCAGGCCAAAGGACAGGCAGCTGATGTGCTAAGCAATAGTCCTAATGTATAGCTCATGAGAAAGCCATTGGCTGAAATTGGCTTGTCAGTCATTTGTTAAACATTTATTAGCACCAAAGGCTATGTCCTGGATGAACTCAGCTGATTCTCACACCCAGGAAGAGTTAATGCGTCCTGAGGCTTGTGTTTATGGAACTACGCATTCGTTCATTGATCTCTTACCAATAGAAGAAGGCTTAAGGAATGCAGTTTTGTTGTTAATATTTTGCTCAATGTTGAGACAAAGGACAACAGTATTCTATAGCTGCCCTGTCAGTCTGAATGGACACGTCATATACAGCAAATGACAAAGTTAATAATTAACATAAAACTCTCCAAGTCCTACAGCCGAGTCCTAGCATCCTTCCTTACCTTTTCTTCTTCTTCTTCTTTCTGGGGAGGTGGATTTAATCTTCTTTCTGCAAGTCTGTAAAAGAATCAATTTATAGAAACAACAGCATTGATAGAATTCATTAAAATATGCCTAATTATTTGCAAAATTAAATATTGTTTCCAAAACTGTTATAAATCTGAGCATAAAAACTTCCAGTGGAAATTCCTGTCCTTTTACTGCAGCATTAGCATTTAGAGCATTTTTAAAGGAGCAATATTGCCACGTGTCCAAAGCAATTCCAAATTCCAATTAAAGGATAACATTACGTTGAACAGTTACAATGTTAGAGATTTGTGCATGATTTATAAGGTATAGGCTGAAGTGGTTTCTTTCAAACGTCTACACAGACCTGAAGGTGGTACGTAATGTATATGTGTGTATCTGTATGCATCGTAAAACTGCACACATGTAAATATGCCATGTACAGGCACACAGACCAGTTCAGGCACACAGGCACACTCCAAAGACATCTTCCATTACGGATGTTTCTGTCAGTGGGAAGGAACGTGATCTTTCGTAACAAGGAAGTAATTGTTTATTTTTTCCTTGCCATTTTGTGGCAGGAATTAGACATTTCGTGTTTCTTATTACCATGCAGTAATTACTCCCTGTATGCTGAAGGCACAAGTAAAGCAGAGTGTTTCCTAATTCCCAGAAGGCTTGTGTTATCTCATGGTGACACACACACACAGAGCGTGGTGTGACATTTCTTTCTGATATAGGTAAATTGGCTAATGCTATATTTCAGATACAGCTTTGCAGTTCCATTAAAACCACACTTGCATTTCCCTGGTTGCAAAATACTTCTTCGAGCTGTAGAGTACAGAATAAAAAAATTGTGGAGTGCTTTTGCCACTGAGATTTTAATAAAATCCCGAAAAGGACTAAACAGAAACACGCCACTGCTGAAAAGCTCCATAGACAATATTTGGGAGAAAGCTGCTTTCTTTACTTTAGGAAAGGATATTAATAATCCCATGTGGCCGACAAGCAACAGTATGAGGACAGCTTTCTTAAAGCATATTGCCAATATAAAGGACACGTATTATCACTAAACAATTTCATGGTGCTACTCTCAGGTTCTGACTATTCCAAGCTTTCATCTCTTCTATCAGCAAATCGAATGAGCAGCCTTCTGCACGTGCTCTCATCCCATGCTGCTCTCACTTCTCAATATTCTCAGTCATGAACGAGCCCAGGATACATCCCAGCTTCCCAGCTGGCTCCTTGTGCTGCTGCTGCTGCAATGAGCAGTTTGGAGAGATGGACAATTCCGTGTCGTGACGAGACCCCAAATCCATCATTACATTCTAGTTGTAATGTGTTTTTATCAGTCCCCCATAGCAAGGTGTCATTCACTACTCTGCCCTTCACTTGAGATTAAACTCCACCAAGAGGAATGCATAGTGAGTCTGGCCATGTGAAGACAGATTCATGACAGGATAAACTGGGGACAGAGAAAAGACCCTTCTGATTATTATACCTGAAGAGCTCCTCCAGGTCCCTCTCAGTTCCTTCTAGAAAAGAATGTGAGCCATGGAGCACATATTCTCAGTGTAAATAAGTTACTGCTTTCTGCCAGTGAGGTGATACAGCCCTTCCTTTATACTAGCTATTATACTCACAAATAAATTCATGCATGTACGTTATAAATGCATGTAATCTCTAAAGCCCAAGCTCCTCTGTGTTACAGAATCATCAGTAGAGGAATTTTTTTCATTTATTAAATGAGAACTTGGACATGGGAAGATTCTCCAAGGGGAACTCCCATCTATCATGAGAAAATCATGAACCAGGCTGTCTTCCAACTATGGTCGTAAGTCATTTTATTTTTTCTCTTAGTAAAAATCACTCCTGCTAGTCTGAGATATTAACAGGTGGATTTTTGGCAATAGCTTTTCATGCTTTACATGCTTTCCATCAAGAAAAAGGGGGAAACACATCTGGGTTGGAGAGAAGAGCAGACAAACAATTAACTCCAATACAGTTAGTGGCAATAATGAGATCAAGATGAAAAACATATTTTTTGATTGTGGTTTTCTTTTTTTCCTAAAGTTGTTTCTGAAACGAAGTCCCCTATGGATGCATTTCTCAAGATGACAGCCTCTGCTTTGCATCTGTCCTACAAAACTGAATATGAGCTCTGAAGTTCAAAACTGGATTTCAAGTCAGACAAAGTTCAAGGCAGTCTTGGGATTTTGGCTTGGTTTCACATCTAATTGCATAGTGTAAAATGCTGGTCATCTCAAGTCAGTGACACAAACTTATTTGTTTCAGTGGGGCAAGAACGTCACCAATGGCAGTTTAGCAGTCAGTTACCAAAAAAAAAAAAAAAAAAAAAAAAAAAAAACCACTCTGATTTTGACCAGACAGTCATTAGGACATCTTTATTCATGCCCATATCAGCCATACCTATAGTATGCTGGATCTATGTTTCCCTCTCCTTACACTTATCAAAACTTCCCTGCCACTCTTTTGCTGGATCTCTTGTGTCAAAGGTTGCAATCTTCAGATCCAAGAGACAAAATATTTGCTAGGAAGTACCACAGCTTGAGATAAAGCTCTGACAGCATTTTGGTGCTTACAGTCCAAATCCCAGTGGAGCCATAGGGCAGATCCCACTTATTTGAATTGTCTCTAGATCAGTTCTTTTTTAAGCTCTAGAAGCACTGGATGCCATCATGTGAGATAAGCCAGAAGTGTTTGTCAGAACAAATTGGCAATAATTCTGAGCAGCTATTATCTTCAGTTTTTTTATCATCATGTCATCCTCAAACATTCATGACCATAGATGGTATGAGCTTTTTGCCTTTATTCAGGAATTTCTTCTTCAAATTCTCTTTTTCTGAAGGCAGCCTGTGCTTGGATGACACAGAAAACATCTGGAGCATGATGCAGCCCCTCGCATCCCCATCCGACAAACAGATGGCTGAGCACGCCTCGGGCAGCGCAGGAATATCACCCCACTCAGAGAGCTTTAACCATAACTCAGCTAGTTGCTCCAAAACATCATATGTTACACCAACATTTTGCACAAATTGAGTAATGTGAAATGTTCTGCCAAGCCTCCTCGGTGCGCTCCTCCTCAGCTGTCAGCCCCAGGACAATGCTGGCAGTGAGGAGCCCTGCGCTCCCGCAGGAGCTCAGCTGGCCTGAGCCTGGACTGAGGCCAAATGGCTCCTCAAACGCTTTCCATGGGCTACAGCCAAATGTATATTGCCTGCTGCATTCATGCCATTCCTTCTGGTGGAAGGAAGGCTTGCATGAAAGCTGTTGGAGTGCTTGCAGTCCTCTCTGGAAGTGGGTGAGGGAGAGGCCCTCCCTGGAGAGCTCACACCGCAGTGTTTTCAGTGACGATAAGTTTACACATAGATACTGTGCCGCCAGATTTTGTTTGCTCAAGCCTCATTAAACTTTGTGGAGTTTAAATGTAGCAAAGCCCCAACTCTGGCTTATAGTATCCTCCTTGTTGACCACTGGCCTTGCCGTAATGACCAGAGTGGCGTTCTAGGAGGGCATCTGATGCACTGCTTCACCCTCACCCACTGATTTCTCTCACATTTCTCCACCACAAAGCATAGGGGTTGAGGGGCTCTGTTTCTTCCCTAGGTGTTGGTCTTGATCAAACTGAGCATATACTTCAGCGGAGCGTTCATCCATAGCCACTTTTCAAGCAGCAGTGAGTGGAGCAGAGCGTGGACACAAAAGCTCCTCTCCGTTCATCACTCTGGATTGGTAACGGCTTTTGCAGTTCAGTTTTGTAAAATAGGGGGGTTGTTATATGGACACCAGTGGTGTTGTGAGAAGGTTGTTGCTGCGTCAACTTAGTAAGGCATTGCACAGCAGGATATTAGTGGGCCATGAAGATGATGAAAGGGCTGGAGCACCTCTCCTGTGAAGAAAGGCTGAAGGAGCTGGGCTTGTTCAGCCTGGAGAAAGCTCCAGGGAGATCTCATTATGGCCTTCCAGTACTTGAGGGGAGCTAACTGACTGTTAGTTATTGCACATGTCAGTGGAAGAGAAAGATTTTGAAGAACTGAAAGAAGCCAAGAGATCCTCTGGACGTAAGTAAGGCAAAAAGACTGCATTGGCAAGCTGCCTCTTGTGGTCAAGGAAACAGGATCCTATGCCCACTTTCAGCAATGAGAAAATAGTTGGAAGGAATGTCTTTTAACCAAGAATGTGTGTTTGCATTTACTCATATTTGAAGTTAACAGCATAGAAGGATGTTGTGCTATTTATAGTTTGCATAGCAATGAAATTTCACAACTGAGGAATATCAGGCTAAGATTACTTCAAGCTGAATAGTAAGAAAAAATATATGTAAAAATACATTCCATACAATCCATTGGTTTTTTGAACAACAAGCCTATGATGGATTCACATTTTGATAGTTATGTAGGTAAGTAATGAAGTAAGCAGAGAGTTCAAGTTAATTGCATATGAATTGAGATCTGCACCAGAAAAGTGTTAGAGGTCTGCAAACCCAACTTGTTAAAAGCCACTGATGCATTTGTTGTTCTCCATTTTCCAGGGGTGGAACTGCCCATTGCCTGCAGTGGGAGGAATCCCATTTACTCCAGGCTGGTATATCTTCCCCAGAGTGCAGTAGTCTGGGCTGCAATCATTAACTCTGATTACAAAAGAAGCTAATCCCTGACGTTGTGCCTCTGCAGTGTCTGTGTCAGAGCTCTTTCCAGAGCAGTGATCTCCATTTTGGTCCTTCGAGGGTTCTCCGGGAAATGCTTGAAGGCCTTCTGTTGGGTCAGAGCCAGTAGTTCCTGGAACAGATCCTTCTCTTGCCTCTTTCTCTTTTGAACTCCATGTTGGCCAATCTCTATGCACTGCCTACTGCTCGGTGGGAGCTATGGTAGCAAACAGCCCAAAGCAGTGTTTAAAAAAAGGAGGAAGGGGGTTAAGGTTATACTTTCTGAACATCAGTCCCCATGACAAATGCAATAAAATGCTTCTGCTCCCTTAGCACCACCCCATCTTCATTTTGCACTCGAGTCCTGACGAGGTGGTGAGATGTAATACAGATTGCTTTCACTTGCTCCAGGGCCTCATGTCACAAAGATGAGATGCTTTGGAACATGGCAAGACAAGGGGTAAGGAATTTGGGGGCATTGTGGTGTTCCAAGTAAATAGATGGCACTGGTCAGCAGATGAGTCACTCTGTAACGCCCCAGGTTCTCTTTGTATAGGACAGTCTCAGTGAGGGAGTCTCAGAAATCGTGATGAACCTTGCAAAGGCCTTGTACGAGAGAAGTGCCTTGTCACAGTGGTGGCCTACCAGCTTCAGCATTCCTCTCTGTACTATGCTCTTGTGCAATATTCAGCCCTGCTGGTTTGCGCAGTGTTGGCTGCTCTAATGAGTCTCCTGACTGAATCCCAATGCATACACCAGATCAAAAGAGCTTTCCATGGATTTTACACTGTTTATTTTGCTGCCTTCAGTGCCTGTGCTGCAGTCTTAGGCGCTTTGTGAATGGATAACCACCACATAATGTTTGGAGTCTCTGCATGCAATACTTGAGGAAAGGTGGTCCAGCATGTCTGTCAGTGTCACATGGAGCTCTCTGGCTTTGCCTTGGTACAGAGGCCAGGACAGTATCTTCCTTACTCCCTCTTTATCTTGGAAATGTTCCCTAAATGACTCCACATTCTGGTGGTTCCTTGAGAGTGGTGCCACACCGCTTTCAGACCGTATGACATCACATGGCAGTTCAACTTTGTTCCTTAGCGCCGCTGCAGGACAGCAGTCTGTACTTTCATATCAGGGCTTGTGGAGGTCACTAACCACACCCTGCAATTTCAGAGACAGCGCTTCTGTTACCAGAGCACTTAGCTCTATTTCTTCACGCTGTTTTTTTTTTTCATGTTTATGGCAGATTACTACCTGCCTCTCTGAAATAAAATACAAGTTCTGTAACCTCCTACTCACACGTTCAGTGTTTCTGGAGACCTAAAGCTGCATGACCAATGCATGCATCTGCTGGTCTGATGCAAAAGGCGGAACTTGGCTGTTTTGTTAAAATCACAAATGACCCGTCAACACTGAGCTCTCCCTTTCAGTCTCTCCAAGTTACAGGAAAATTGGTGTGGGTTGCTAATAAGGCTTCTGCCACCACTCCAGCTAACTTTGTCTGCAACGCCAGTCAAGACAGTGACCAATTTTGCAATTTCAAGATGGAAGTGATAGTGTAGTGGTACCTAGTAGTGCTGAATTCCATTTTAGCCTTCTGGAATGGGACATTTTGATCTCTTCTGGAAAAAAAAGAAAAGAAAAAAAAAAAAGATCTTTGATTACCATTTGACAAAATGATTTGACTGACACGTGGAGCTGCGGAGCAAAAATACTGCAGCCATTCTCCTTTGCCAGATGACTAATAAGGTGGAAGGAAGAGTGCTCATTAGAATGTTGAACAAATAGTTGCAGCAACATATACTGTAGAAAAATAATTTACAACCACTGTAGATGTCTTCCAACACCACTGTGTGGGCAATTTTAATAGAAGAAATGGAGGCAAATGCAAGCAGCTACTGCTGGAGGCGAGAAAGGTGATGGTTACTTAAAAATGCCATTGACTGACCTCACTTCGCAGAGACTCCTCGTAGATCATTAAATGGATCATGTCATAAATCATTTGCCCATCCCAATCCTTTGTTCTGACAGTGTTCTTCCACAGTGCTACGAGTCATCTGATTTGTCAGACAGTAGGATGGTGTCAAAGTTCTGTTCCATGTCTCATTTTGTGCCCCAAGGCTGAGAAAAAGGATTTAGCTGCAGCAGTGAAGAGCAGATAGAACTATGGCAATTGCCTGGTACATTTGCCTTCAAAATAGTTATATAACATTACTTTGACTTGTTGCATAAATCCACAGGACTGATATTAAAATGGAACCAATTGTGCCAAATTTCACGAGCCCTTCAAATGAATCCTCACACTCCATCGTGACTAATGCCTTCTAAGGTTCTGAGAACATGACAGTGGCTTGCACGTTCTGCTCTGGTTGAGAAACAAAGAATCTCCATTCATAGAGAAATCTTTCAAGTAACTTCATATAAATCAATCACAACTGCACAGTCAGTTTTCTTCATCTCGTCAGGTTTTAATTAAGAAGTTACGTCAACAAGCGATGACAGACTTGAGCAGCATAGCCTTCTTCAGAATGTGCAGATTCATCTGAAGGTGAGAACACAGAACAAATCTCCGTGCTGCCCACAGAATATGAGCAGAAAATGACCTGCAACACAGAAGAAAGAGCACTGAAAGACAGATTTAAAGAAGAATTCTCTCTGACCATTAATTCGTTGGCCTAAATGTAGCTGCAGAATAAATGAGGCAACTGTATGTTGCAACACTTGGCTGCATGACATCAGCATTCATGTAATGGTGATTATAGCTTATAAGGAGTGAGGGAAAGATGGTCCTTGTTTTCTTTCCATGTATTCTCCTGTACATTTTATTGGCTTAGTTTTGAATTGAGGAGCATATTAGAGGATGGAAATCCTTGTTACAAAGCTATCCAGCACTGACTATATCCTTCTCTTTGCACTGTATCCTCCTGGTGGATTTAACTAATGTGTGAAAAGTACTGACACATACCCTGACCAGATTCCAACAGATTTCCAGGCAAGTCTTGTGAAAACCCAGAACTGACAATCCAATATGAGGAGAAAGGAAAACAAGGCAATATGATTTAGAGGTTCAACCATTTCAGGCCTCCTTTCAACACCATAGAGAGGGAGAGATAATGGACAACTCCATTTAAAATAATTTCTTTCAAGACAGATAACCTTAAAAATAAAGAAGAGAAACCAACAGATATGGGGGTTGTGAAATCTTCTGTCCATAGACTTGTAACTCATTTAGTTTTCTGCTTGCTCAGGAATTACAGATTAAGGAACTTAGATCAGATTCACAAGAAAAGTAGAGGACTTTGGGGACTTTTTTATCTTTGACCACAAACATGAAGGGCTTACATTTTTATCTTTCAGTTAGTTAGCTCAGGATTACCTAAGATATAGGGACTTACTGAGGATTTGTAGAAGTCTTTTCAAAGTGCTTTTGTTTCTACATTATCAAGCAGTTTAGGCTGGCAACTTCAGGATTCCTCACTGACTTTGTTTTTGTTTGGTTTATTTAAAGATGTGTTTCATATAACATGAGCGTTATAACTTTTTCTTTCCATTAATAATTGAATGTCTTAAGTAAATGCCATGATTTAATCTATTTTTATCCTTCCATAGCAATGTCTGTCGATAAAGTAACTGAAAGAGAATGGGAAAAAAACTAAAAATCTGTTTTCTCAGTCTTAATCTATTCCAGCACATTGCAAAGCTTTTGCTTTCTCACATTTTGTGATATTTCACCTGCATTATCCTGAGTTAGGCCTCAGTTCTGCACAGGTATCCAGCCATACTGACTGCTGCAGTTAAGCAGCATTTTGTTCTCTCAGTCTCATTCTCTGAGGATTCTGAGGACATAAAGAAGATGACAGCTTTAAAATTTAACTTGCTGCCTATTCTTTCATCATGAGAAGCTGCTTTAAGACTATGCAAGTTTCAATCAGTGACTGATGCTTAGTGCACCAAATAAATGCTCTGGATAGATATGAGCCCATATTTTGCTTATGATATTTGGGAAATATTATCTCACTGTAGAAAAGTCAGAGAACAATATTATGCAGGCAGGCAGGATTTCTGGGAAAATAAAAGAAAGTCTAAAAAAGAATAAAGAGGATAGGAAAGGTAAAAGATGAAAGCAGTGCTGGAGAATTTACCATGTAGTTAGCAGCTTCATAATGATCAGTAATAACCTGCACTTCTCAGAGGCAGGCAGCATAACCACAAGATAATTTACAGGAAAAAAATCAATAACTGCACATCAAGAAACTCACATGCTTACTGATAACTACATCGTCATGGACAAGCAATTTATTTGTACAAAGAAGACAAAAATATTTCCCTCCTCTCAGTAAATATTTTTGCCCCTTTTAAAATGGTCAGTAACTTTCTAGACAGAAAAGTATGTTATCATACCTGCCATACACTCTTCTTCTGAGGTTTGCATTGTTGGGTAAAAAAATATATGAAACACTTTGGCTTCAGCTTTATCTTCCAGACTTTTATGTACCTTCTCTCAATACAAGCAAAGGGCAGTATTGTGTTTGAGATGCATCACCTGGGTCCAAAATGGAGGGGAGTAATCTGTATTTATCCCACACCTCCTCTGACAGAGCGCTGAAGGGTTTGTTTTCAAAAGCAGTTTCTGATTTTGTTGTGCTTGATGCATGTGCCCAGTTCGATCAGCCTGGGGTCACATATTTAATGCCCCCAGCTCCAGCTGAGGTCCATGAGATCTACAGTTCTTCCTACACACAAGTCAAGGTGAGGATGCTCTAAGAGCAATCAGGAATGTCATTTCCCCAAGTCAGAAGCCATGTTTGAAAGTCAAGGTTTTACTCTGTGATTATTAAAAATATTTAATTTAGGTGCCTTGAGACTTAACTGGCTGTAAGAAGCCTAGGGCTCCTGTGGGCCAAGTGAGAAGCTTAAAGGCTGGCAGTGTGAATTTGTAATCTCTGTAGAACAGGATATCATCTCAGCACACAAATCCACCCAGAGGTTGAACCCTGGTGTGCTTTGGAAGTGCTCATGTTTACACTGAAATAAATATATAGAAAAAGCAGAAATGGGCTTTGCTGATCCTTTGATTATGGAAGCAACATATGCAGAGTGTTATGTGAGAAATTTCCCCACAGAAAATTTCATTGACTAGATACCTATCTAAACAGACCCAGAAGTAATGGCTTCATGATGTGAATAAGGAGCCAAGCAGAAGATTAATGTACCAATATTAGGAACTTGATTTTTGTTCTTTTTAGATTAGTTCCATCCAAGAGCATTTCTCTTGAAACTGATGAATTTGCCATCATTAAATTCTTTCAGTGGAAATAAAATCAGACTCTCTAAGAGAGAATAGTCTTCTCCGTTTCCGATGCAAGTACGTGGGCAATAGATATTGAGGGTTAGGAAGAGCTTAAGTTCAGTTTAATCCTTTTATTGAGTTATTACATGTTACAGTGAGCTTGATGTCATTGTGGGATATCATCCAAGACTAATAATAATCATGATACTATCACATGAAGCTTGGCTTTTATCCTTATTGCAGCCAAGTGCAGCAGCCAGGAGGAGAGTGAAGAGAGAGGAGACTTTCATAGCTTTCTTCCTGTTCACGTTGTGCAGAGACATTCATAGAGAAGTTGGTCTTCTGCAACAAAGAGATGCTTTGGTTGAGAGTCAAAGAAAAAAAAATGGTGACACTGGTGCTATAACTCTCTCAGATCTCCTCCTGATGTGGGATCTACAAAGGTTATCATGGACCGCGGAATAATTTCAAAGGGTTTTGTTATTTTTGTTACTGCTATAACCCGGGCTCAGTAGAGTAAGCCTTCTGAATAGAGGAGGATTCCTCTAGCCTTAAGCTATTCATTCTAGTTGTGAAAACAGAAGAGAATGTGACCTACCGATATCTCCCTTCTAGAGAATCGTGAAGTCTCTTGCAGCATCTAAAGAAAATCAGCTGCCTGTGGGGATAAAAAGATTACAGATGAATTTACCACTGATAAGCCCCAGCTTTCGTTTTTTAAAATGGTGTATAATTCCCAGCAGATGGTCTTTACGTTCTCTAAGTCAAACATCATCTGAAGCTCTGGCTAGGCAAGATTTGGGTGCTTCAAAGCATAAATGTACAGACTCAAAACTCAGTCCATAGGGAAACAAAGCCCACCCTCAGGCCACTATTCCCTGGGAGCCCTGCCTTCCAATCAGCTAATTCAGATCTACTTGTGGGTGATGCTGAGTACACCTAAAGCCCCAGGTAACACACAGGAGCTAAGATCAAGCTTTTCAAACACTGATCACAAAAAGATTGCAAGCAAAGTCAGGCTGCATTACAGTGCAGTGCAGTGTGCCCTCTTCAAAATGTTAATCCCTTCACCTACCCCTGACCAGATCTCTCTCATCAATTGGTTTCCTCATTACACAGCCTGCAAGCAGATCATCTTCTTGTCTTGAATGGTAAGACTGATGCAGAAAAGGTTTTCTGCTGCTGGTTCCAGTCTGAGCAGCTCCTTTTTGGAATCGCTTCTGAAAATGTATTCACAGCTTCAAGACTACACCTGCTCAGGAGATGCCTGTGGCAGTCAGTAGGGAATGTGACTAATTAAATAGGAACAGATTTTAAAAGATTGCTTCACCCAAGAAGCGAAAGCTAATAATTATATGGAACAAGATGATTACCTGGAACAAGATGATAAAACTGCTAATGTTCCTGTTTATAATATGACTGTGAAACTTCTCTGTTAAAACTGGGCTGCAGTGCATTACAATTTACTGTCCGATAATACAAAAAGTAATGCTGCCAGTATTCTTTCAGAATCATACTTTTCTTCAAATGAAATCCCACATGGAACTGCCCCGTCCAAGTAACTCCTACACCTTTTTGGATGATTATCTTCACCTGGGAAGGAAGAAGGCTTTGGCACAGATCTGCTTTTGCTTCATGTGTCAGATGTATCTGAGAGCTTCGATAGATGTTGAAGAATTGGTCCCTTCTTCCCGGGAGGAAAAGGAGTAACATCTGTGTGAGATGGCAGGCCATGGTAATGGGCAGATCTGTGCTTCTGTGAGTTTGAAAGGAGGGCACAGCGCTGTGTGCACACCTTCTAAAACTGCCAGAGCTCTTTTGTTCCCTGTCAGCTGGGGCTGTGATTGCAGGGTGTGCCTGCTCCACGCACACAGCCATTACACAAGCAAATACAGCAGTTAAAATGTTGATATTTCATCTGTCGCTGCAGAGCTGATTCCTCTGACCTCTCTGTGGCAATGTCCCAAGTGCTGTGCAGGTTCAACCCTGCTCTCCACCCAGCCTTTGTGCTTTTTTATTGATATTCACATTTCTCTTATTTTTCTATATTTCTTTTAAAGAAGCCTGAGTTTCTGGAGAAATAAATAGCAGGTTGCAGAAGGTGCCAATGTGTCGTACCACGAGTACAGTTCAGTGCAAGTGCTGTCTAGACTCAACCACTATTTTACAGATGGCCCTCTACAGCACATTAAATTGCTGGTTGTCTCAAAACAAACTCTTCCTCCTGCTTTAGTCTCCCACATCTTCTCAGAAGCAATTTATAATGACCTTTGCAGGTTTGCTTCAAAAATGTGAGTTCTTGTTGGCATCTGAAGGCCAATGTGGCCTCGATGCTGTACTCCACACCCATGTGAAACTCCCAACCTGAACCTCAGCAGCTGGGGTCAGCATCACCAGGGCTGCCACACACCACCCAGGCCTTTGGAATTGCTTTGATTCTTTCAGTTCCTGTGAGACAGTTCACATCCATAGAACTGTATATGACTTGAAAAGGCTTGTTGGATCAGGACTTAATTTTACCTGAGACAGGCTGGGACATTCCTAGATGGCCTGCAGTGTGTTTATTGGGCTGAGCGAGCTATTTCAATTTTCAAAAGCTTCTATAAGTAACGGGTCCACCTTAATTGTTGCTTGTTTTTAACCATTTGTCCAACACCTCCAGCCAATTGGCAGGATTAATAGGTTAGCGATGCTATATTAATTAAAATCATGAAATTGCTCTGAAGGAAGGAAGAGCTAATTAACTACGGAGCATTTATACACTAACCAAGAGAGAACCCAAGGGAAAAAGTCTCCAGTATAATTAAAAGCGAAGACATTTTTCTTCACTCTACTGTCTCCCCATTGTCACAGTCACTAATGACTTTTGTGTGGCTTTCTGAAAGGTTTTCTGATCTGTGCATAAAAATACCTAGAGGTAATTTGTATTGTTTTTTTCTTTCTCTTTTCTTTTCTTTTCTTTTCTTTTCTTTTCTTTTCTTTTCTTTTCTTTTCTTTTCTTTTCTTTTCTTTTCTTTTCTTTTTTTCCTGGCAATACTTTTGATGCAAGAAGTAAACTTTCCACTTTCCTTTGCTATTCTGAAATTCTGGTGAAGCAGCTTCTTTCTTACATGCAGGTTAAGGCCCAAACCCAGCCGTCAGCAATACTGGCATGGCACAGTACAAGAATGGGGCATGCCACAGCAACCCTTTCCATGGTGCACTTTCCCTTCCTACTGTACATCCCACACTTTTCCTCTGAATGATAGCTGAGATCACTGCCCTCTGAGTAAAGAATTTCCTCCTAACATCTAATCTACATCTCCCCTCTTTTAGTTTAGGCCATTCCCCCTTGTGCTATCACTATCAGACCACATAAAAAGTCAGTCCCCTTCCTGCTTGTAAGTTCCTTTCAAGCACTGGAATGTTGCAGTGAGGTCTCCCCAGAGCCTTCTCTTTCTCTCCTCTCTGTCTTTCTGAGGAGAGATTACACCAAGCACTCCAATCTCTGGATGAATAATCTCGTTATTTTCCTGAGAAAACATTTTGCCACACTTATGCAGCCAAGCCTTGCCCAGACATGTTTTCAGTAGATGGGAGCTGATAACACGTGGAGGAGGGTGTGGGATGGCCCTTCTCTGTGCAGCCTCTCGACATTAATCACTGCATCCATGACAAAAAGTGTTGATGGAATAGGTTTAGACAGGCTTTTGGGTTAGAACAAACCCAATGTGGCACCGGCTCAACCAGCACTAGTTTTCCTGCTGGTGGTTGCCTGCTGTGACGCAATGGAAAGCTGCGTTCTGGTGCCGTTAGCTCCTGATGCCTGCCTGATGCAGGAGGGTAAGACAGGCAGGGCAGCCCCCAGCCACACACACCTCCCTGGGATGGGACAGTAGGAAGACTGAGATTGCTGTTGTTGGACATAGCCTTCCTCACAAAAAAGCTTTTGACTTGGAGAGCTTCACATCTTTTTGCGTCTCATGCTTTGAAATCTATTAGGAGGAAAGCAGTTGGTGCAGACAAGTACCTTTTTTTTGTTTGGTGAATTTCTCTTCAGGTATCGCCACAGCGTAAATAATTGAAAGCTTGCTATTTCCTCACTCCTGCTGGAACTGCTGAAAGAAAAATATTGGCAGCAAATCAAAACTGTCACTGATTACAAATATCCTAAAGAGAGGGATTCACATACCACTGTTGTAGCTGCGAGGACTGGTATAGTACTTGGAAGCTGCTGGAGCAGATGGAGCAGCAGGTTTGGAACAGAAGAGTAAGTGCAAGTGTCCCCAGCTACCACCAGATTCTGCTCCCCACCACTCAGGATCCCCCAAGCTTTTTGCTCCCCTTCCTCTCCTTACATTATTCCCAGCCATGCAGGTAACCTGGAATATGGCTCTCTTAGCACTGGACAGGCTAAAGGCTCTTTTTCCTGGTAAAAGGACTTCAGTCCTTTTTGGAGAAACTTGCTGTTCTCTGAGTCAAGAAACCCCAAATCACCTTTGTTCCAGGCCTGATGTACTCACCAACTTTCCTTGGGATCTGATGATTTTTGTCTGAGGATGGAGCATTGCAGTCTTGCATTTACCATTTCTCCTGGCCTTCAGCCCAATTGGCAGATCGTCTACAGCATCCTGGCAAGAGCAATGGACTAGGCTTGGAACTGGCACCAATTTTGCTTGGTTGGGTCAGAGAGGTAGCCCATTTGCTGCAGTATCTAAAGCATGAGCTTAGCAAGGATCCATGCAAAATGAAGAAATAACCCACAGCTCACTGGGATGAGCTGTCTTGACACAAAGCTCACAAGAAATTGCTCTGCACCCTGACAAGAGGAAGGCAGCTCTTGGAAATACCTCTGCAGTGTTAATCTGCAGGGTTCCAAGCTCAAACGTAAGAACTTAGACAAATCCTTTGATTATATTTTCTTAAATAGTAAAATTAATTCTTAAAAGTAAATTAATTTATTGGAGTACTTACAAAATGTGTAGAAATCCACTGAAAGCAAGCCAGGGGCTAGCACAGCTCACATGGGCCTTTGGTGTTGGAAGTGAAACAGACTGCGCTCAGCTGTGAGCAGTACAAACCCCACTGCTTGTTCTCTTTCTTCACAAGTTGCCTCCTGGGCTTCTCCAGCTTGTCAAGTCCACTGCAGTTGCATACTTAACAGCTGTACCTGAAGCATGATAATTTAAACACTCAAGCTGGCAAGTATCTATGCAAAAAGCTCTTGCAATATTCACCCAATTCTAGGGTGAAAAATAGCTCAATTTCCTACAGTTGTAACAACAAATTGTATTTGTAGCAAGGTCGTACTATGGGTTACATTAGAAAAACAGAGCAGATTTACCTGGGGGAGGAAAGACAACAAAATATGTACAAATCGTAGCATCTAGAAATTCACTTTATGGTCAATCTAATAAGAATGGCTGCTTTTCTGTATGTATTTCAAGGAAAGATAAGGTAGAAACATATACTGTATTTAATGTTCAGTACAGTTCTGTAAGTATGGGCTAGTACTGGTTTTGAGCCTAAGGAAGCAAGTGGCATTTTCTACTTCTCTCACATTTCTGCAAGATCTGCATGATCCAAGTCTGACTGTATGGCCAGAAAATCACTCAGACTTGTGAGCCAAAAGCTAGCATCCCTGACTTATTGGCACAAAGCACCTTTCCCTGCAGACACTCCACGCTGCTTCATCATTTGGCTCTTATTTTTAGCAGCTTCCAAAACTGATAAAATATATATTGTTACGAACGTTTTGGATGTACATTTTCAAGGCCTCATGACCATGAAGTCATGCTTGTGTGTGTCATTCTTTCCATTAGGGATGAGCCTGAGGTGCCGAGTTTATTTCTGAATCCAGATGGGTATTTGGAGCCTTATTTTTCATCTCGGCACATGATCAGATTCATTTACTGGCTAAAAACACATCAGGATCTGTACTTTTGAGTACTCAGTGAAAAAAAATGCATTCAGCTTTATGTTACTACTGAATTAGGCAATCGTTCTTTCTTCCTGTGCAGAAGACATAAAGTGTGACTGTAATGAGCAATCACGAAAAGCAGAATCCCCACAGTCTTCTGAAGTTTTTAGCCTGTTCCACATCAGCAAAAGTTCAGCACCTTTTCACACTTCCTTATTTTTAGCCTCAGGATGAAGGAGAAAGTTGTCTAGACTGCATCCTTAGAGCCAATTAACTGTTCGGAGGAAATACACAGCAGGGAGAAATACAAAGATTTGGCTGGGATTCCTCTTATGTATTTTCACACCATGTCCTGAAGGATCACTCATTCCTTTGGGCATAGCCCAGGCTGCTATTTTGTGTTACAAAGTCATGCCAAAGTTGGGGTATTTCAATGTGTTGATACTGCCCAAGCTCTGAAGCAAGAATATGCATTTGGGACTTTGTCCTTGAACCAGAAGATGCAGATCCTGAAAACATGAAAATGAATGCATGTAGTATTTCTCTGTATGCTGTACACATGCCAGCTAAGCTCCTTTTGCCCACAGCTCCAGCTGAAGATTTATTACTTGCTGCAGAGTGCTTGTTCCAGCTGCTATTCAGATCAGTCTTCTCCCTGGTTAAGAGCTGGTTAGGAACCCTAGAGAGCACAAAGGTTTTAAAAACACTTTACCAGCAGGCTGAACATTGGTCTTCTGTAAACGTGACAACATGCATCTGTAATAATGGGCAGAATACTACTTACTTACCACCAGTGTCAGAAGCTTAACAAGCAACTTAAAACAGTCTCAAGACCGTCAGAGGGATGTAGCTTATGCTAAAACAGAGGGTAAGCTGTCACAAACATCATACCTCAAACTTTATTACCCTGTAGACATGCTAGGGCAAATAGAGAAGCGTGTGTCCAAATGCTGTGGACACAAACAGCTCTGGGATGGCCCAAAGGGTTTAGCAGAAGAGTGCAATACACCTTTTGCATTCGAGCTTTATTATAGCCCATACTGATACATCAAGTCTACAACTCTTCAGCCTTATAGAAAAAGACATCCGCAACCACAGGCTTTCTGGCAGCACAGAGCTACACCTACAGTCCAAAACATTTCGGGAACCCTCAGGGATGCAGTCACAGCCACAGCTTACTGGCAGCACACAAAAGAAATGTCTGTAGTGTGCAGACTTTCTGGCAACACAGCTGCATCCCCAGAGCCTGGCTTCCTACAAGCAGTGATATACCAATCATACCACATCCCTTAAGGCAGAGAGATGATACAGCAACACCTCACATTGCAGAGGCACACGCCTCTGGAAAGGAAAATACTTTCTTTTTTTTTTTTTTCTTCCAAATATACTGCATAACAGGGGCTCTCTTATTTATGTGCCAACAGTGTTAAAAGCTATCTATGCATGAAGTGACTGCTCAAGTGTTAATAAAATACATTTAAACTACACAGCCTGTGCATTCTGCTGAGTTGTACAAACCACGAGAGCTCTCTGCTGTGGTGGTTTATGTTTCCACCAAGAACCCATAATAATGAAAGCACTGACCCAGCAATCGTCATTGAGAGTGCAGGCCTTCTGATTGCTCAGCTGGCTCTAGTTTCTTTCTCGAGAAGAGACCGTGTAACAAATCTGGTGAGTGGCAGGCTGCATGTAAAGGGTCCTGACTGTTGGTGCTCCTGATGCTCTTCAAGACAAGGAAGACCAAAATTAACGGAGGAGTAATTTAATAATATATAGCACATCCTGATTTGTTATTTAGGATTATAGCTAGCTGGGATTTACTTTAATCTCTGTGAAGGACCAGGTCTGTCTGGAAATGGCAGCCTTTGTGCTGTAGCTGATCTGCTGGCCATCGCATCAATCCAGAGCTTTTCTTATGGCTACTGCCTTCATCTTGAGCTCAAGAACAGTTTCAAATGGGGTCTTGACTTCCAGGCATTCCAGGTGGAGTGCGGGATTTCCACCCTGGCAAAGAAAATTGGGGAATATAAAGGAGCTTTCTGCTGCCCCGTGGCTTCTGGTCTCAGCTGAGAAATCTGGCAGTCTCCAGATTGCTGCCTGAAGCTCGCTCAAAGGAGCTCCTCTAGCAGCACATCTCTCAGGTCTCCCAGAAATGAACAGGGTAGGATATCTCTGCCGCTTTCACACCACCAAATTATAAGAATTCATTACTAATAGCTTGCCAAGTAATAATCCCAAGTCTGTTAAATTTTGTCTATTATAAAGCAGTAATAGATGCTTATTAACATGTAGGATATTCATGCACAAGGGCTCTGAAGAAATCCGGGTTAGGATTTGGAGTTTCTTGCTCAGGCTTGTTTCCAAAAGACATAACTCAGCAAGAATTCCTTCTCTGGAGATCTTCAAAGCCCGCCTGGACACGTTCCTGTGCAACCTGCTCTAAGAAGACCTGCTTGGTTGGACCAGATGGACCCAGAGGTCCTGCCAAGCTCAGCCAGTCTGTTATTTTACATGTGAAGAATGATTCTGCCTTCTTGCTAGCTCATTGCTATAGCCCAGTGGTCACTAGTTGCATTACACGCACCAGTGAGAAGACATTTTGGCAGGATGCCTTTGGGTGAGATTGTGTGGCAGCATGCTCTTAGAGTAGATGGGGGAAGGTGGTTTTGCAGCTGATGCTCTTAAATTGTCTTCAGTGGAATGAAATGGTTGGGAGAAGGTCCCATCTGTATGCAAAGGGGTGCCTAAATGACAGCAAAATTGCCCCACAGAGCTTCCAACATTGGAGATGGATAATTGTGCAGACTTGTGTGGTTACAGATGAAGGGTGTTGCTTCCCTTACGAGCCTGCATAGACATACAAGGCTGGAACCATGACCTAAGCCTTTATTGAATACATGAGACAGGTCTGGAAAAGAGGACTCTGCATGGCTGGTTCTAGCACTGCAGTGTTTATGAGAGGTTATAAAGGTGAAAATCAGGTGAATGAAAGGATACTGCTAAATGTATGGATAAACCTACATGCTGACCCATTCTTTTGGGCCTTCATTACTCCTCATTTTCTGCATGGTGTTTTTGTGATGGCACTGACTTAATTTGTCCTGTGCTAGTGGAGCTGGTAAGCTGCACTGCTCTGCTGCACAGTGAAATGCAGTCAAGAATAATGACAAAAAGAAAATACAGTCCATATCTTTACAGAAAGCTTGTAAAATAAGTTGCCAGCGTAGCTTCTATTTAATGACAGTAAAAATAAAAAAAATACAATAATGATAATAATAAAGTAAGGCTTAAGGCTGGTATCTTGGAGAGGAAATTGAAAATGAAATATTTCCAGTTTGTTGGGTTATGTCTATGTCTTGCTAGGCTATGTCAGGCTCCATTCCTACTTCAAAGTTTACTTTGATCTTTCTTTATTTACATTAGCTTTTGCCACAGTATTCACAAAGAGTTTTCAATGACTGCTCCAAGTCATGTATTGCTCCATGCTAAGACAACTTTTAAGCCTGTATTGTGATGGTGCACATTAGCTGGAATAACAATAACATCCCCAGCAATATGAAGTATTGACCCTATTCCTTTAATGCATGCATATCAGAATTTATACAGTCTCAGTGGTTGTTCCAGATAATTTGGAACAATTTCTAACCAAAACTCTTCAAAGTTCTGTGAAAGTTGCCTTACCAACCCAAACCTCAGCATGGTTTTTCCCAGAGTACGTTCACTCATCATGGTACGTAATCATAGAATCACAGAATGGTTTGGCTTGGAAGGGACCTTTAAGACCACCTTGTTCCGCCCCCCTGCTATAGGCAGGGACACCTCCCTGTAGACCAGGATGCTCACAGCCCCATCCAGCCTGCCCTTGAGCTCCTCCAGGGATTGTCCTGTTGCTACATGTCCTTATAAAAAGTCCCTCCCCAGCTTTCCTATAGGCCCCTTCAGAAGGCTGTTATCAGGTCCCCCTGAAAGTTTCACCAGGCTGAAGAGCCCCAGCTTTCTCAGCCTGCCCCACAGGGGGGATGTTCCAGCCCTTTGCATAAAGGTACATAAGGAGCAAACTCACAGATTGCTTTGCCCGAGAGAGGTACATAACAATTGCACTAAGACAATTGACCAAGACAAGATCAAGCAGGGCACCAAGATAAACGGCAGAAGGTGACTATATCTCAGTTAGACTGGAAGCAAGGAAGCAGAAAATGTGCAGGGTTTTTACCTGCTTTGCCTAGCTATAAGCAACCAGCAAGCTTGAGGGCAACAGAAAACCAAGCCCTAAATGCAGAGCCTCTTCTGAGATTCTTGCTCTCCCTTGCCTGATCCCACAGGACAGGGCAAGCAGCATGGAAATTCCCACAGAAATCACAAGACAAGGTGGCTTCTCTGTATTTCTAAACATTCCAAGGATGAAGTAGAAATTTCAAAGTGTTTGCTTATCATTATTTCATTACTTACAGCCAGGTCTATTTAAGAGGTATCATCATAATAATACTACAAAAAGTGTCATCACAAATTAGGTAGCATTTTGCAATGCAAAACCCTCTGTTTTTTTCCATCCTCCTCGACTTTGGCTAGATAGTTGAAAGGGTGACGTAAAGGAGAGACTAGTGAGATGATCAAAGTATTGGGCCATGAGTTTCATTTTCATTAAGGCTTTCTTACGCCTCTGTAGAGAGAGGGAGCCCTAAAGCATGCAGGTATACAGGTAGTGGCAGACAGTGTGAAAGAGCTGTGGGTTACATGGAAAGCAGATTTTATTCTGTAATTTACACTTGTCAGAAGGCTACAATAACTGTATCACTCATGCAGGGTGTGGAGTATGAATATGCTACCACATGTTCCAGAAACCAGACAGTCACTACAGAAGACTTTATGTAAACACCAACCTTCTTGGTCCCATGAAGAATCTGTTGTAATCCAAGTGATGTTCCAAATTTGAGTCTGGTTAGGAAAATGCAGAATTCTTTAGATAACAACTGTAGTTTTACTTATGCAATAATCTACATTTTCATTTAGGACTACAACAGACCAGATAGTGCATTCTGCTAGCCACGCTGAGGGGAAGAAAGGCAAATTCACACCGTTCAGCAGATGCACAGAAGAGTGCCTGGGAAAACCCAAGTTCCACAGCACCATTTCAGTATTCCTAAGAATATCTGCTGCTGCAATACATCTGACTAATACTACATTTACATAATATTTTCGAAAACAAAAATGTCACGTGTACTACCACAAAATGACAAAGTTATTCTAAATCCATCGTCTTCCTACAATAAGAAGATATGGCAAAGTACTTGCTTGACTGTGTCTGAAAACAGACCCAGAATTACTACTTTTTGAGCTGCTGACTTTTCAGCTGGTTGCATTGCTTGAAACGGCCTGGTAAACACAAAATACTTCCCATTCCATACAAAGAAATGTGTACAAAGTGTTCACACCTTGGAATGGGCAGGCAATTAGAAGTTCCCAGTTCATTCCTCTATAATTCTGTTAAGCTTCCCATGTCCTAATTTCTCTATCTTTCAACCTAAGAATGAATTCTTTCCTTAATAAAAACACAGTGAGATCTGCTATATGCAGTTTTATTCATAAATGCAAACCATTCCAATTTCTCATTTAGAAAATACTTTCCGTGTTCTCAGTGAATACCTACAAGTGGTTTTTAACATTTCCTCTGTAGCAATATCACTAACACAAGCCTCGGAGTGATGCTGACTATAAACAAAAGTCACATTCCTTCTGCTTTCATCATATGCCTTAGTGGGTGTCATGCAGTTTGGAAAAGACTCTATTACAGTGAAGGTGCATAAGACTGAAGTAGGACAAGAGATGACTAATGTATTCCAGACTGAAGATAAAAGGGGAGCTGGACACGTTTCTTTTGTTGCCACTGAAACCACTCGTCTCTATCAGTAAGGAAAACAAACAGGAGGAGAGATGCAGCTGATGCTGTATATTAGAAGTCTGCATCTGCTGTGCTGTTCTGGGCTGACTGGTTATAAAATCAGGAGAGCAGCTGGAAAAAGAGACTGTAGGAGGTGTTGTCTGTGGGAAAGGAGACCACAAATCCTGAGGAGCAGAGACATCACAAATTAGAGCTGAGATGAGCTCCCTGAATTCAGATGGGAACATAAACACTTTCAGAGTAAGGATATTTGCATTCCAGATCTGAATGCTTTCCTCTATATTATACTGGTCAGTTATGTCATATCCAGATTTGAACTCCATTAATGTTATAAAAGCAAGAACCCCTTTTCCTACTTAAAGGCCTTATCTGCAGTGGTCACAAATCACTGTAGGCCCGTTGTTCTCACTGAGAATCTGAAGTGAAAGTTTTACTGATTTTTTTTACCGATTCCATATTTTTCCCTAAACACATGCTTAGGAAATGTTAACAGCACTACCAGTCATGGGCTGACAGTGTCAGAAATGGTTTGCTAAACCTTGCGATACTGAGAATTTAATTTTAGGGAGATAGAAGAAAAAAACTACTGATCAGATCTCTTTGTTCAAGAGTGAGTTACAAGCCACTAGAGGAAGGTAATCTATATTCTTAGATGTTTTGGGTTTTTTTCTGTCTAGAATAAAAACTCTACAAAAATGGAATTGAATGAATTTATATAGTTCCTACTTGTAAGGATTTTTCTCCCTTTTGAACAAAAAACTCCATCAGGAATGCCACAAAGATTGTTCTGTCACCATCCCATGTTGTAGTTAGCAACAGGAGGCTTGGAAAACAGTATTAACCTGGGGGGTTTCATCGCAGTAGGACTAAAGCTGTGCTGACCTGCCGTGAAATCGTCTTGGGATGCACAACTACAGATCACCACCAATGATGTTCTCAGGATAACATGAACCAGAAAACTTATTTTCCAGCCTGGGTACAGTGCCAACTCACTTGCACATCCCTTTGCAGTGAGCCAGCACAGCTCAGTGTAAACTCTCTCAGTTCTTCAACTGGGGGGGGAAGTGTAGCCAGAGGAAATACAGATCTAACAATTTTTAAGCAACAAGCTAAAAAGTTTCAGGAACCTGAGACAGTGAAACATCCAGCACCATCTTGTGGTACTATCATTAATTCAACCAGTCAGCCTGTCTCACTTTCTGCTTTGGTAATTCTGTGACTCTTGCTGTTCCCCCCCCCCCCTCAAAGAGAGCTGATGAGAGATTTATTGTTATAAAGCAAGAGCACTGATACAAATCTGCTGCCAAAAAGAAAGGGCTTAGGATTAGCTGTGTTGTTAAAGATAGGATGTGCTCCTCCGTTTCAGACAGAAACACAAACACTTCAACACTTGCTGTTATTACTTGAAAAGAACTTTAAACCTAAAATTAATGGCTGTTTATAAAAAATGCTGTTAGGCAGGAACTGAGTTAGGTAACATCACACATACCCAAAGCACAATGGGGCAAAGGGCAAGAACACTATACCCTATGTGAAACTGTGCTGGTGTTGGTGTATAGTGCTGGTGTACGAGCTGAGCCCCATGTTCCTCGTGCTGCTGGCACCCAGGAGGGCACTAAGCATCCAGCATTTCCTTTAGAAGGCTGAGGAGCAGTTCCTTCTCTGAGGGCCTGGCCAACAATGCCTTCCTCAGTTGGACAGGGTCTGCTTTGCTCCAGCTATCACTGAAATAGAGCTGCTGCCACATTTGCTTACATAGCTGATGCATTACCAGTATCTAAGTCCTTGTTCGCACAGCACTCTGCAAGATACTCCATATAAATGTGTATATAAAACCACATTGTGCTCTCATCTAAGTTTATAAAATGCTCTCATGCAGCTTCACAGATTCAGACCAGAGTTGAACTGGGCAAAAGAATGGAGTCATTTATGGGAAGCTTTCAATGCTCTCTGAACCGTTGCTTCTTAGCCTTACTTTTTCAAACAACAGAACTGCCCGTCTGCTTTATCTTCTCTGCATGGATGCATGAATTAAACTCCACTGTGAGGTGTTTCATTCACAAATGTGAAGGCTAAAGCATGTTTTCACTCACAGAAATGATGCAGGTCAAATTCCACAAGCTCACCCCATCTTTGCTCTTTGGGTCCTGAAAGCTGAAACTGCTCTGCCTCTTGTATCCCAGTGCTTCCCAGCCTTGAATTTAAAAGTCTGCGTTTATGGATATAATGTTTTAGTTCACTAAGTCTTTGGCCTCTGAAACTGGTAAAACATTCCAACTTTAAACAGCACCTGGCAGAAGGATTGTTTGTTTATTTTTAGTATGATTTGTTGCAGCAGCAGTTGTATTATCATTACCAAATTCATTTCAGAAGTCACTGGATTCTGTGGCCTCCACCTACAGCTAACGTAAACTGGTGCTGCTCTACAGACATAATGTCTCCTGAGGATCTGGCTGCATTTCTTTGCAGTGTTTGCAGCACTGCTGCAGACTTTGCGCATGTACAGTGTGCATCTCAAAGAATCACGGAATCATAGAATGGCCTGGGTTGAAAAGCACCATAATGATCATCTAGTTTCAACTCCCTGCTACGTGCAGGATTGCCAACCACTAGTCAAGGCTGCCCAGAGCCACATCCAGCCTGGCCTTGAATGCCTCCAGGGATGGGGCATCCGCAGTCTCCTTGGGCAACCTGTCTATGCTCATAGCTTTCCCAGGGATGACATATGCTGGTCCTGTGACTTGGAGTGGCAAAGACACTCTATGCCACCTTTTACCCTTGCTTCAGCGAGGCATGCATAGAATGAACCCTGTTACGTTCATTCCTCAGAATAAGTCTTTGATAATTTCTGTATGGTTTTGGATTCCTGCTCACGCTTCAACTCTATACTTTTCGATTCAGGTTGAGGAACAAGTAATTCTTTTAAAAAATAAGTATTTTAGGATGAAAATGCATGTTGAGGAAAGGTAAAAAGAAAAAGATATTGCCTGGAAAAAGCAAAGTTAATAGGTATTGAATCTCGGATGCACTTGATACTCAGTTCAGATATCAGTTTCCTTGATATTTAAGTGAGACAAGGCTGCAGCTTGCTATTGAACTGTATGCAGTTACTGCAACTCTTTCATTGAGTTTTACAGCAAATCAGGAAACAGAGCTCTGAAGTAAGACACCCAGACACATGATGTGATGTCAGTGGAGACTGCAAAGTATTTTAAGTCAGAAAGCAAATAGAAAAGCTCAGTGAACCATAAAAATTTAAATACATTTGAGAATATATATTAAACAGATTGGTGCCAGGAAGATTTCCCTGCACTTTTCTAAAAATTATTTCACCAAAAGATGAATTCTAGCACAACGAATTACAGAATAAATAGCAGATTTACCCTTCTTACTGCAGCTTAGAGTACCATGGGTAATATGTTGAACTCAATGCACACCAATAAATTGAATTCATGCTCAAATTGTTAGGGTTTACTTAGTTTTGGCTTTTGGCAAATGTAATTTCATCCTGTCAGAAATAAAGTAACACGAACTACAGCAATGGAGTATTTTTATGTACATGAACAAATAAGGGAGAATCATCAAAACTTTAAGAAAGACAAAGGAAATTATTTTATTTGGTTGATGAGAGGAGCGTGGGGTCTTACTAAGTCCTACAGGATAATTGAATGACTTCAAGTTCAGAAAACAATGAAAAAGAGATAATATGTAATATAGATAACCCAAGAGGAGAAAAAAAGTTTCATAAGTAAGCACAAAGTTTAGAAAAACATATAATACTCAGTAGTCAACCACTGAAGAAATGTCTCTGAATACTTTGAATACATTCTTAAAAAGAGACTTTCTCTTGCTATTGCCTGCTGGAGTAATGATAAATGAAGACTTTCTGTTAGTGTTTAATGGAGGATTCCTACTGAAAACAAATTCTTTGTACAAGCTGATGTTCAGCAGCTATGTTTGCCTTTTAAGTGAAAATAAAGACAAGCTTGGCTTTGAAAGCAAGTTTCTGTACCACAGCTTTGTATCCATTATCTGCCCGAGCCAGTCATTGTGCACTAAGAGAGAAGGTGTTTTCCTTCAGAATAGGAATGCATTGTCTATGCTGGGCCAGGATCAACACTTGGCCACAGTACTTTGAGAATGACCTATAATTTAACAAGCATCAGGCTCACATGAGCTTGCAACCAACCTCAATGGAAAACTGATTTGTTTGAATCCTGTGACATGGAAAGGTTTGACGGGCAAGATTGAATCTACCCTCCTCTATTAAATCCTCTGTGTGAGCACAATATCAATATGAGCACCAGCAGCATACTTAGGATGCTACTCTGTCACTAATCTTGGTGCTGTAAAACATTTTTGGAATTGGGAATTGCTGTGTGGGATGTGCACGTTTCTGTGGGATGCACAGGACATAAGGAAATATGTTCTTACAGCTATGTCCTCCGTTAAAAAGGTAAGGAACATCCCCCTCCATGGAGGAGATTTGGGTAGCAGCAATACCATCTAACTTTAAGGAGAGAAGTTCAAGAGATTATGAAACTTATTTCATGAGAGGGCACTGTAAATTACCAAATAAGATAATTTCTCATAATGATATTACAATATAATTGCATGAAGTTCAGAAAGAATCAAGATTTAATAGAAAAAGGGGAAAAGTAACTCACCTGTCAGCTTTGTAGTGAAAATGAAACAAAACATGCCTTTTATGATGTGGGAGAGTTTTTTTACCATAATGCCATGCCTACTAATTTACTCTGTATAACAGAGATTCAAGGCTAAAAAAAACCCAAGCAACTCAATGAAAAGAAGAAATCAAGTAATGCGGATGTATTTTAGTATTAAACTGAAATAACATTCACTTTAGCAGAAGGCATACAGAAAGGAGCTGAGAGAGGGAAAAGAAAGTTCCTACGCTCTTCCTAGGGAGTGGCTGCAGCTGTACGATCTTAGTATATTTCTCTCACATCTTTTTCTCACCCCCAAGAAAACATGAATTCCAACCTACCACGTATAAAGAACATGAATAACATTGTCCTTTACTTCTTAGGGGTCACAGGGTAATGCCTGGTGGGGACACGTAGAGCACTGCTGGCTGTGCTCCTTCTCCAGCTCCAGACCAAAAGTACTTTCCAGCCTTCGCTTGCAGAAGCTCAGCCTGTGCTCTCTGGCTGGGGGGATCTACAGGTCAGTGCACTGAGAGCTTTTATCCTGCTGATGGTCTGCAAAATGCAGCATCCCTGGCTTTGGTCTGTCCAGGCTGCTCAGAGTTGAGGTTGGATCCCTGCTGTTTGCAGCCATGCAGCTGTGGAGCAGCTCTGCAGTGAGGGCCGGGGCAGCAGCTGATTGCCAGCAGACCTGTCCTCCTTGCCACAAAACTTGTTCAGCCAGCGCAAAGCAGCTAAAAACGAGACGGTTCACAAAGTTTGAGAGCTCTGCTATAGCTAATTATTTCCAGCTACAGCCTGTTTTGAGGGTGGCATTGGAAGAAGTTAATTAGTGGGTATTTTGACTGTCTGCTGAAACTACTTTTTTACATTCAGCTAGGTCGGAGTATCCTGACAATAATAATATGTAAGTCTAAACATACTGGTCTGGTGGAAGAGCAGCACCTCATGGGAGACTGCTTTTATATCCTTTTCTTTTTTTTTTTTTACAGTTTTTTTTTCAAAAATGAACTGAGCATGACATGTTGTAGCTGGTGGTGCAACAGATCAGGCCAGAAAACAGCAGCTCTTCCCCATCCTGGCATTAAACCAACAGGCTCCCGCTTCCCTCAAAAGCAGTGTGATGCTCTGGCTCTTGTTGATGTGCGGCCATAGAAAGCAGCACTAGGGGAAAAATCCTTTCTATATTTGCTGCAGCCTTGCAAAGCTTTGCAGAGGCAGGTGTGTGGAATCTTGGAGCACTGGAGAAAGTGCCAGAGTCTTGGACCAGGTAATGGGCATTCCTTTCTCTTTTCCAATGTTTAGTAATTCAATATTCTCATTCTGAGAATGAAAAACTTACATTGTCCTTGTTTTGCATGATACCATTGCCCTGAGGACTGTTGCATTCTACAAGTACACACAGACATGTCTTTAAAGCCTCCTATGGAGACATCCACTGGATAAAAAGCATAAAACCTATTGCTATCTAGCACATTCAGATTTCAGGCTTATATTTATTTATACAGGGAATAAGTGATATTCAGGTTTGGGCACAGTTCTAAATACCTCAGAAATTCAGGGTTATTTGTGTCAAGACTGCAGATTGAAGCTTTTATTTGAGGATGGATTGTTGTTTGCTCCCCACCTGCAGGCTGACCTCTGCAAGCAGTGGGAGAATTATTCCAATACAGCCTCCAACTGTACCTTTATTTCTAGAGCTATGCTGTTGTTCAGGTAAAAAAAAATAATAAAAAGTATGGTGACATTCTCCACTTTCAGCTGAAGCAAATTACTCCTGGTACTAACAGCTGTTTGCATAGTCGTCACTTAACTCATTTATTTCATCAAACTAAATGCATGTCAGAAATACAGTTCAAATGTTGCTGGCACTGAGCTTCGTAATTACACCTCTGAATTAAAAAAAAAAGAAAAAAAGAAAAAAAAAGTGGGTTAGAAAAGGACTTTAAAGTTGTAAGAGTGGAGAAAAAGAAATAATTTCATAAATTGTCACAGGTCAGATATTTAATGCAGAAATGAATAATTCCTTTAAGCAGTAGAATAAAGGTGGCCCAGGAAGCTGCCTCTTGCAGATACTAGCACACTTTAAAGTATGATGTCCACACTGTATCGTATTTTTCCTAAACAGTTATTTACATTCTAGCCAATGCTTCTGTTCAGGATTGTTATGCATAATTATGTGCTGTCATGATGATCACCGTGCATGCCCTGAACCACTGCCCCCAAGACAAATTCTCTCGAGGGCAGCTCTCTTCTCTCCCAGCCTCCCAGCTAAAGCAGCTGGGGGCTGCCTCTGTTCCTCAGCAGGACTCAAAGCCACTCAGGGATCCCAGCCCCTCACCAGGCTGAGCCTTCTGCGTGCTATACCCATTACAAATCCTTCTCAGAGCCCTTCTCTTTGCTGCCCACAATCCCACAGCACTGCTCTAGCTCTAGGCCTTTACTTCACCCAAACCTGAATCCCTAAAAATAACTGTAATCTGAGGATTATCCTATGACTGTGTGGCAGCTGTTGGTTATGATATTGACTGTAGCATTTCCAGATATCTGGTGTTTGATTACCTGAAGGAATAACAAACAGCACCAGCTTCATCTTGATGTCCAGGCAATTTTTGAAAGCAAAATGAACTTTCACCATTTTTGCCCGTAATGACACTGATGCCAAATCCAGAGGAGCAAATTAAATACCATTTTTAGAATAGTAATTATAGGTATCAGAGCAAGGCTTGCAGACAGTTTCCTTTGGAAAGTGGCGCAGTTGAATGGACAAATATTTAAATTGAAGAACAAGTTCCTATTCTGGGGAATAGACTACAGAACTTTACTCAGCTGCCGGGAGATGGTCTCCTAGGTCAGGATGTATGGGTTTGCTTAAGAGTGGGAATTGGTAAGTTGGAGCCACTGAAAGAGGTGAAACTTCAATTAGTGGTTTCTAGAATCGTAGGTGGTTTTTTCTCTCCAAGGCTATTCATTCTGGTGAGAGCTGCAGAAGAGAAGGATGTACAGTATCCTGACAAAGAGGCTTCAGTAAAATCACACTATCAATGAGGAATCTGGAAGCTTAGAAAGCAAATGTTTAACAGGTTAAGTGATGGTGTCAGGATTTCATAATAGAACTCAGTATGATTGTAAAAGTTAAAGAAGCTCTAGACTTCACCATTACACTTCTACAGGTTCCCCTCCCAAACCATAGAAACAGTATGGTGATTTGATGGAATGCATAGAAGGAATAATTTTAGCACTGACAGAATGATAGATTGTAGATTAATTTCCACCCTGAAAATGGCTGTAAAGCCATTTAAATTCTCAGGAAATCCCAAGGTAAGAAAGGTAAAGAAAATACTGATCTGAGCAAGTTAAACTTAGAAAATTTGCATCTGACTACAGTCAGCGGTTGAAACAAGTGCTAAACAACCTGTCTCTGCCATCGAAGACTTCCCATTGTGGATGCTACAAAGCCGTGGCAGAACTAGGTCAATACAACGTCTAAAGTCGACTTCTTTTTTTTTTTTTTTTTGGCTATCTGCTGCCCTCTAACAGCGGTACAGAGGAACCACATACTGTTTTTCACTTGTCTAATAGAAAAAACAGGACTTCATTTCTTCTGCACTGCACATCTTCCTGGCTCCTGTAACTGCAGAAATGGCTCCTACTTCCATTTTCCTATGGCGCTGGAAGAGAGAATGCAAGCTGGGATTGCCAGCATGAGTGCTCCTGTTATCTCACTCATAAGAAACTAAGAGGGACCTGCAGCATAACTGTAAAACAGAGTCTTCAGCACTATCAAAATTTAAAAACAAAACAACCCTGCTAGGCAAGAAAGGATCTTTTGGGTTGTTTTTGTTTGCTGCTCATTGGTTTTAAATTTTCTGTCTTTCAGAGAAATTCTGTACTATGTGTAGACTTCGTATGGGATACATATGGTGCAGGAGGTGTTTCAGAATAACATAGCCACAGCTGCACTTACAGAACAAAACCAAGAAAACCCAGCCCAAATTTTGAAGACGTGTTATAATTCTGAATCTGTGGGGAAAAAAAAAAAAAAAGAAACGGCAAGATACCGATCTCCATGCTATGGAACTTGGTGTATATTCTCCCTGTAACTATGTGGACGATTTATAACAAGAATTGCTGCTATTTCTGAGCTGAGATTGGGTTTCTATGCTAGCTACTCAGTTTGTTTCTACTCCATGCAAATTCAGTCTTCTGTCAGACTCTTGAAAGAGTAACATAAATAAAAAATGCAGGAAATCAAATTTTCTTCCTGAAACATACACAACCACTGTAGCATTAGAAAGGGGGTTAACAGTTCTGTATGATTTTAAATGAATTTAATGGGTACTTCCAGACTGGATCATCTGTAAATGTTTGTTTTAAATGCCAATTTAGCAAGCTAAATTATAAGTAATCTCCCTCTCTATGCACGATGAACACACGCTGTTCTGTTCAGACAGTTTGAAAGTGGGAAGAGAAACCCTTTCTCTGCCAACTTCATTCCTTTTGAGAATTTATTTTTCATGCTGTGCGGGCCTGCAGATCTGAAGGAGAACTCTAGCTCCAATAGCGATGCTGAATAAGACTGTCATCCGGTATTTCAGATCCAGTTTTAGAAACTAAGCAGCTAACGCTAATTGGATTAGCTGCTAGCCCACTGGCACTCTCAGTGCTTGTGACACTGGCCCATCTAATGAGCCCATGGCACTATGAAGTTAAAGAAATTACATGGAGCTTAAAGCCGGCAGCTGGCCTGTCTCCCTTTTCTCTCTAGAGGTTGTTTATTTCTCTCAGGAGGCACAAGACATGCAATTTTCATATTGTTGTGCCTGAGACCTGGACTTGTAAGAGTGTAATCCCACTCAGCAATATGCAGCCATTTTCTGCTGCAATGTGTCTCCTAAGAGGCATTTATAGATATTCCTTTTCCTTCTGTCTTTGAACAACAACGGGAGATGGGCCAGCCTTCAAAACCTCCTTTTTTCTCCTCTGGAGTTATGTTTAGGAATAAGAAAAATCAGTGAAACCTCACCGAATGGAACAGATGACAACAGGATGCAAATTGGTCACATCTTAAAAGACATTAAGTCTCCCTGATTATATAAACAGATTGGTTATCTGCTGATGCTCTTAATGGGGAATTTAAAAGACAAATTACTATTTGCATGTGAGAAAACATATTACAGGCTTTTAAATACACCTTGATAATGGCTTTCTGGTTTTGATGTAATTTGTTACCCTGGATATGTGAGATAACAGAAAAATCCTTCAATAGGAATGTTGTGCTTACAGTCATAATCCATTTTGCAAGTTCAGTCAAACCTACTAGACCCACACCACCTAAAATCACAGATGATAGTGAAGGGAAGTTTGAGGACAGGCTGTAGGTTGAAAACTATCCATTCAAACAATTCTGCAAGTACACGGGTTTGCAAAGAGTTTGTAAGCAGAACTATTTGGCAAAAAGTTCACCATACAGGGTACTTGCAGTGAATTCTTTGGCTACTGCTATTTGAAAGGGATCCATTTAGATTCACCATGTAGGCTAAATTTCTCAGCATGTGAGCCAGTTATCTCAGCCCTAAATCCCCCAGATGGCAGTCTGAACTCATCCTTAGAGATGCCAAATTTGCTTTGCTGACATTCAGGTTTTTGCTCATTAAGGATCATAATGAACAGGCTTCCCTTCTTCTGTTTTTATATATCTCCTGATCCTTTCCCCAGTATTTCTCTCAGATCCATGACATCAAAGTCTCACTATAATGAATAAAGATATTGAAAAGATGAACTTCAAATACAGGAAAGGAATATTTTTTTCTTGATTGATAGCACATTAGAAAAGTTGTAGGGATACAGCATCTATAGCTATGTCAGCTGCATTCTTAACAACACCAAAACCAAAAGAGAGATGAGAGATCTGTAACTTAATCACCACTCTAGAGACTTTTAGCTTATGTGCAGAAAAGCCATATATGTAATGTTCTACTGATAAAAGCAATTATTTTTTAAAAAATATAGTTCAGACACATGAATAATGTAGTAAATCTATCTTATGGGTCTCCATCACTGACTAAGCCTGTGAGCTATGTTATTTTAAAGGGGCTTAGATAAAACTCAGAGTCATATCTGCAAGTTGTTTGAATATACGTTTGTGAACGAAGATATTGTAACATTTATTACTGACTTTTAAGAGCAGGAGATATAAGGGACAAATGATGGACTGATCACCTCTGCAAGTAAAGCTGCATTGCTGAAAACCGATTGCCTTCCTTATTTCTGTCTGCTTTTGTTTTCAGCATTCTGAACACCAGAAAACTATATTAAGCTTGTTCAGAATCATTCACAGGTTCATTTCAACAGTCTTTGGCCTGTAAATTTACCAGTTTGAATACTCAGTACTTGGATTCTCATTCATATATGTTTGTCACAACTAGAACAAAAAGTGAGTTGGGTACACATGTACACATACACGACTGGGGAATGTTACTGGTAGAATCACAGTTGTAGCAGAGATTTTTCTTCTGGCAATGTTCATCAATGTTTGTATGCTCTTTTTCTAGGACTCTTCTAGCCCGTGAGACTATCTGCTGAAATATTCATGAACAGTGAACATAGATGGTGTATGGGAACTGCTGAATCACAGCCTGAACCTCTGAACACCTGAGGTGAGCACTGAGTCAGCCCTGGGAGCACAGGTGAAGGCAGTTCACCTGTGCTGCTAGAAGGAGTGGAGCCTGGCTGTACCTCTCCTAGGGCCATGTAAGAGCTCACTGCCAGGAGGAAAGGGTCTCTTCTGGAGATCCCTTCTCTGGAGTTTTGCAGTGAGTCCAGGATGCAGGTAAGCATTCTATCTATTCTCTTTTTGTTTTTATAGCCTGCTTTGTCTAACTCTCTTGTTTATTTTGTAATTATAGCATCTTTATGTTTATAGATTATACAGATGGGAATAAATATGCTTGCAGTGAATTAATAACAAAACATGAATATGCTCAGGAAAAGTTGTATATTTTTTGCTTGGCTCTTGTCTCTCAAGATACTGAGCCTAGTAGCTGATAGTGCTTTTCCCTGAAACACTGAAATCTGGATTCTGAGATTGCAGAACTCGGGCAGTACGAAAGTATGAAACCTGGCCATTCTTAACACAGAATGCCCTTATTGGAAGAAAAATTCTTTACTATATATGGCGAGTCTCCAGTGCCTGCTGTCATGCAAGCCACAGTGGCTCAAGGAGGCAGCAGAGAAAACAATTCCTCAGGAGGACAGAAAACCAAAGTAATACATTCTGTCAGTTTTCTTCCAGTGTCTCCTATTACTGGTGGCTGTGAGTCCAATGTAGCAGGGGCCAGTGAGAGGGTGAGATGAAAAGTTCTGTGGCATCACTTTTTTTTTCTTATTTTTTTTTTCCTTCACTCCTGCTGCTCTTCAGCTGTATCTTGTCTTCATCAGAACTAATTCAGTTAATTCTCCATTCTAAAATGAGTCAGTTGTTGTTGGTGCACAGTTGCATAGCAACATCTGCCACTTGCAGGCAGAGATAACAGGCAAGCAGGGATGCCAGTGTGTGCCTGGCCCAGGAAGGTGAGGAACAAAAGGAGCAAAGCAGATTGCTACTCCGTAGGGTTTTGTAGCTGTGCGTCACACTGCTACAAACTGGCAGATATATCAGAAGGGCAGGGTTTGATTTCATTTCTAGAACCAGATTTTGGAATAAAACATACCATCTCAGTGCAGGACACATCCTTCCTATCTCAGGACTTCCTTCAAAAAATACAAAGGAAATTGTGGGATGAGAACTTCAGGGCTTTTTGCCATCCCCTTGTGGGTAGTTTTGTGTGGGAACGTACTTTAGCTCTCTGTGGAAATGTTCAAACCACATCTTTATGCACAAAAGTCAAGAAACACAAAAGTTAAGAGTCAGAATGGGCAGCACCAATCACATTCAATGATTCCAGAAGATCCACATGGTCTTAAAAATCTTGCTATTTCAAAAGAAAAATCTGGAAATATATATTTAGAATTCAGATTGTCTACAATTATTTTATCTTTTTAATAGAAGGTCGGGATGGCAAACACATTTCTCCATAAAGATTTGTGAATAAAGTTCCTAGTACAGTCAGAAGCACAATAATCTTTATGCCTTCTTCACAACCCTAAATTGCAAAGGATGAATTTGGGGCAGGGGGCAAACAGAATTTTATTAAGTCTTACAGGCTCTTGTAGAGAAATATCAGCTGGAGATGTTGCAGTGTCCTGCCTAAGTATGCTGAGTGGAAGACTTAACCAACCCCAGATCAGCTGACAAGACATGCTGCCCAGCCCCCTCATCTTTCCCCCCCCCTCCTGTTTGTGCTGTGAGTCAGAACATCTGGTCTGATGACTTAAACGGAAGTCGCTGCTTTAGTATGTTGTTTTCCCTTCACAAACTCAGGCTTCGATTGCACTGTATGTAAGAAATTGAACTTACAGGAAGAGAGAAATATCAACAGCGTATGTAGTGCTCCAAGGCATCTTTCTGTCACCTGCTAGCCAAAAGCAGTATTTACTGAACTTGACACTCTTCCTGTGACAGCACTATCAAAGCTTCATGCTCTTATCTCTGTCCCAGTTGTGCCTTGTGGGGACTCTGAATAGGGAACTCAGGGCCCTATCTACTGGATAGACAGAAAGGCTAAGTACAGATATACCAAGAAGATGGTTTTTTGATGCAGAACACTTCCTGGGCTGTATTTTCAGAGGGCATATACCAAATAGACGCCTAAATTTATATAAAGATTTAATCATGCAAGTAGATGCTCAGGGGTGACACTGTACAAGTTATATGGAAGCTTTGGGAACTGCAGGTATTCGGAGGGTGCAGGAGAGACATCTCTTAGGCATGTAAGGATGCACAACTGCACTTAGCTTTGATTAAGCAGCAAGAAAAGATTTGGCACAAACACAAATGTTCACATTCTCTTTGCATTTTATTGAATGCTGGTTAATTCTTGCCCCGTCCATGAGAGCTAACTGCAGTACAGGGAAGCCATATATGCATGTATTTGAGAGGGTAATTGCATGTATCAAACTGACATGACAGTATACATGCATCTATTAAATAAATTGTCAATTTCATTTTCACCTATTAAAGATCAACTTCAAGACTCTGCATATGATAATACAATCACATTTATTTATGCTAACCAGCCTGCTTAAATGACAGGTGGAGATCATCACAGATGATGAAGAAAGTTTTACTTGCAGCACTCCATGATCTCTGGGCTGACCCTAGGCAGTCACTTAATCTTTCATTATCTTCAATTCCCCACATGAAAAACCCTCATAACTGTGCTGCTTTTTTTTTTTTTTTTTTTTTTTTTTTTTAATGCATTAAGGTATCCAAATGATAGGAACTATGTAAACTGTAATAGGAACTATTGTTTGATTGGAACTATGTAAACTGTAATAGGAACTATTGTTACTGTAGATGTATTGATAATTTTGGATGTTGATTGAGCATTTAGCTGAACGGCTTCAAGAGCTGATTCGTATTTGTGACAAAGTTTTTTGAACATTTTAAAATGGATTCTCATATAATTATAATGAATATTTTAAAATTAATAAGTACTAAATAAGGCACAACAAACACAAATGATAATTCAGTAGCCAGAGTGATAATGTGAGTTCATTGGAGCTCGATCCCCTCTTCAAATATTAATTCACTTGCTGAATTATTCATTTCCTTATTTTATGAATTAATCGGTATCTTGGCAGTTTTGTAACTTGACATCTTTGTGTACAGCAAACCAGGCAGGGATATGACGGCATCTTACACTGTTCACTAGTCTCTAAAGGAGGAAATTTCCATTAGGTGACAAAAGTGTCACTGGAGAATGACAAACCATACTCTTAATTTAATTTCTTGTGTGCTCTTCGCTTATTCACTTGACATTACCAGTGACTTTGCATATGTTACACCTAAATATAATTAAATGTCCTTTTCCCATAGACTTGAGATGTTTAATTAGTGTTTTCAAAGTCATTTGTCCCTGTTGCTTTCAACCTTTCCCACACTGTGACCTTATTTGACAATATATTCCCTTCCCATCGGCACACAGCATGTAATTTTATGCCTGCTCAGGATAAAGGCAGGATTCAGACATTCTGTCTTTAAAAGGCAGCAAGATTATTCAGCTGCTTGAATTCAAGTCTAACCTACACATTCCCAGAGGAGCCACCAATTTCAAACACAGAAACAAAACACGCATGCTGTTGCTAAGGGCAAAACTGTTATTAGGTGCTGATTGATTACTGCAACAAAATAAAACCGAAGACACCAGAACTTGTCAGGACAAGTTAAATACGGGTTATGTGAAAATCCAGCCAGAGATTTTCTAGAGGTTACAATCTGAGGCAATTCCAGTTTAGAATGAAGCCTCTCTGTCTCTCTTTGTGCTCGGTCCTAGATGGTCTTTAAAGACCACCCAAAACACTCGGATCCAAACTCAAACCTCTTATACTTTCAGCAGGGCTTGTATACTTGCACCAGCACTTCTGCTCTTGACTATCTGCCTGGTAAAGTAGCTGCTGCATAAAAATAAATGTAAAGGGCTGCTGCTGAGGGAAGTTTCTCTCAGGTGTGACAAAAGCCATTCTGTGGTGCTCCTCTCAGTGTGCTTTTCTTTGTGTTTGGATTTCGTGTCAAGGGACATGGTTTAGTGAGTACTATTGGCGATAGGTGGATGGTTGGACTGGATCATCTTGAAGGTCTTTTCCAACCTCTGTGATTCTGCGATCCCTTCTCCTGGCCCAAGGGGAACACTGGTGAGGCTGGGGGGCAGCTGTCAGCGCTATACTGACGTTACCTAGTCACCCTCAGTGCTGCTGCCACCAGGACACCTCAGCGTCCAGAGATGGAGCAGAAATTGGTGGGCGTTACATCCAACCAAGAGCCACGGTGCAAGAATTCAGGTTATGAGATCGAGTCAGCGCCTCAACACGCCTACCTTCAGAGACGGGGCTGCTGAGAAGCCGGCTTTTCCTCTCAACCAAGTACTCAGGCACCTCTCGCATGCCGATTACTGCATAACGACTTGGCCCCAAGGTGAAAACTCCGCCTGGAGCGGCTGAGCGCCCTCCGCACCACGCAGCGGGCGAGAAGCAGCCGCCCCCTCACAGGGGCGCCCGAGCCACCTCTCCAACGGCTGCCAGCGTCACGTGACG
>NW_024962252.1:84694381-84856486 GCF_019238085.1 Lagopus leucura | reverse complement strand
CCCCCCCCGCCGCCCCCCCCCCCCCCCCCCCCCCCCCCCCCCCCCACTCGGTTCCGCGCATGCGCCTTGCGCGGGACCGCGCGGCTCCGGCTGCGAGGGAAGGCGGCGACCGCTTCCGGGTCGGGCGGCGCGGCGGCACCATGTCGTGCGCCCTCGTCCCCTTCGGCCGCTTCCAGGATCTGGAGGCGGCCCGCGACTTCCTGTGCCCTCACCGCCGCCAAGGCAGCGCCGTAGCCGGCGGGGAGAGCGGTGAGTCCGGCTTGCCGCTGGAGGGGGATCTGGGGTTTGGCTCCGCGTGCGGGACTCGGTGGGGCGGCAGCCCGGCTGTGCTGAGGATATAGCCTGCCGAGGAAGGTGCCGGCTGGGCGTGCCACGTCTGCAGGCTCTGCCGTCACACTGCCGGGCGCTTCTGGTGCCCGTCCGACCTGCCGCACTCGTCTCCGTCCTGTGGGGTGTGAGTGAAGCTCGTCAGGCACTGCGCGTCTCCGGCTTCACCGTGGAAGTTTGCGGTGTCCTACTTAAAGGAGTGCAGCTCTCAGAGGGTTCTATTAAAGTGCGCATGTCTGAGATCGCAAAGCGCGCTGTGAGCGTGCTAAAGAGTTAGTTTGGTGGCTCCGACGAGAACAAAAGAAGTCACGAAGCAACTGGTCAGGAGCTGGAGACCGGGTTTGTGTTGCACGGGGCAATCCACATCATGGAATGGATTTGGTTGAAAGAGATCACCCGGCCCCATCCCCAGTCGTCGGCAGGGCTGTCCCCCCAGTTCAGGCTGCCCTCATCCAGCCTGGCCTGGAGCACCTCCAGGGATGGGGTATCACAGCTCTGTGGGCAATGCCAGGGCCTCACCGCCCTCTGAGTGAAAAATGACTGCCTGAAATTTAGGCTGAAAAAGCCAAGCTTGCTGTGTGCCCACAGAATGACTGCAGATCCAAACCCAGGGCTCACAGCACAGTGACAGAGATGTGATATGGCATTGACTGTGTGTTGCTGTGCATGGCTGCTTTTGTTCTCATTTGAGCCACCAAACTAACTTTAGCACAGTCTTTGGGCTTTCTGGCAACAGTGTGGAAGGAGTGCATTTGAAGAAGCTGATTGGGATCCTTCTTAAGTTCTCTCATCTATGAACTGAGCTATGAGGGAATGCTGAGATGCTTATTTGAAAAAATCTTAAAGGTTTTGTAGGACATCAGAAGGGGCAAGGCAGCACAGAGATTGTGAAAATGTAAAAATACACTAACTAATTTACTGCTGAATCTTGTTGGCTTCTTTTTTGTGTTTATGGTTGAATTTAATACACTCTATTGTCGAAATGCACTTGGAAAGAAGTAATTTGGGAATAATTTTATGTGGCTCGTCTCGATTGTTGTGCATCTTCGATTATTCAAAGCTCCTAATAGAAAGCAGTAGTGTTCTACTACCATGCTTCTCATTTTAATCCTATGGTACTGTGAAAAATTTACACAGATTCTGCATGGCTCATCTCTTAGTGTCAGTGGTATCTAAAGGATTCTGGAACTGTTAGCACTTTTTTAAAGTGTCTGTTGGATACTGAAGATAAAAGCTGAGGATTGTGTTTGTGTTTCTAAAGGTGCGTGTTGAAAGAAATTCAAGTATTTCTCTATCATTTGATAATACATGCAAGACTGATGGGTGTAAAGGAACTTCTGGATGCTTCTGTTGATGTGGATTCATCAAATGGCAGCTGTAAAGAGAGGAGGCGTTTTGTCTGTTGTAGAAGCACAAAAAAATGATAGCAGCATTGAGATTGCATGTTCTAGAATGTGCTGTTCATCCTCTTTAATGAGTAGACTCTATTTGGGGCTATTTTTGTATTTGCTTATTTAGTCATCAAGGCTGAGTATCAAAACTGAGCGTTTCTCAAAGTACCATTCATTTAGACTTATTCACATCTTTTGGATTGGTAGCTGTAATTTTTTTTGATACTGCAGCTATTGGCTCTAAGTGAGTTAGAGTCCTCAAAGCGACTTTAATTAAAGCACACAAACACGCCATGTTGGAGCACAATGTCTCAGTGCATTCATTTTTGATCAGGTGGAGCACTGTTATAATTTGGAGAGGGGTCATGTTAAAAACGAGCACGTTGTGTAAGTATCTTAAGTGAGGGGAAAAAAGAAATGGATTTGGCTGTGTGGAATGGGAGGTTCCTTTCCCTTTACATTTGTTTTGGAGATCATAGAAATCACTGTCATTGTTTCTTGCTGCCTGCTTTCCTGCCACTCTGCAGTCTAAGCAACTGAGTCACTGAGCTGTGAGGATGTTTGGAAACGTGTTGTGCTGGGTGAGATGGTGTAGGTAATGCCGTCACTGCTGCTCCTGAGGTCTTGTACTCTGAGTTGCTGTTTTTGTCTCTTCCTTTATTCTTTACACCTACATATTAATCCAGTCATTTTTCTTAGTCAGTAGCTGAGTTGTGTGGCAGATCAGAGAAGCACCTAAGGTTTCCTGTAGTCATTATAATTTGAGGAATTTATCTACAGCTTATTTAAAGTGATGTCAGGGATCACTGTTCTACCAGATGCTGAACTGAAACAAATGTACAGCACGTTAGTGATGTAGCCAGGTGGGCCTGATGCTAGGTAGGATTTAGGGTTACCAACATGAAGTAAAACCAAAAATTCAGTACTTGCCTGATGTGCAGATAGTCGTAGCTCATAAATGTGTTTATCTCCCATTACACAAATGACATTCTTCCCCTCCCAAATCATTTCTCCTTGGGAGCTCCCAGGTGACGATGCTTGCATGTAGTACTAAGCAGGTAACTTCAGGGTGGTACACGGCTCAGCCTACAACATTAAAATGCTGCTGCTTACTTTGGGTGGGGCTGGGCATGAGACTGAGGGGGATGTTTTGACCTTGGTAGATGATGTCTAGAGCCAAGAGGTATCACTTCTCTGTCCCTTTTTACAATAGGAATGAAGGATAACCTTGGTAGAGGAGCTCTTCTCCAAAACCCCACAGTGTTGAATTGACAGCATCCTGAAAAGCATTCTTCAGCCCCATTCCTTGAAACCACATATTTGGAACTGTGCTTAACACACTTGGCTTTATCTAGACTAACTAATTTGATTCAGAAATTCAGAAAGCCAGACTTTTTATTTCAGAGCTTCAAACAAGGTTAAAAAAATGCATTACAAAATTAATTTCTAGCTGGCATTTGGCTATGGGATTCTTAAGTGCATCTGTATGCCTCTTATTCAATTTGGTATTTTCCTGTTGAAGAGTCTCTTGATAAACTTTTTTGTATTGCCTCTTTAATTAGATCCTCGCTCTCCGGATTGTGTTGCATACACTTAAGGTTTTTTTCTTTCCATTCCTGTAAGATATAAAAAAGGATAATGCCTTCTTTATGTTTCATATGTAAAGTACATTCTGAGATGCAGGGCAGATGAAAAGATAGGCTCTCAACTCACGTGGGAAAGTGGTGTCAGAGTACTTTGTCCAAACATCCTTTACACCGGTTGGTGTTCTTATTTGTTTTGTTCTGGTTGTTTTTCTGTTTTTACTGCTGTAACATCTTTAGTGGATAGCTTTCCTTCTTTCTCGTTGTGACTGATAACTGGAGCTGCTTGCAATTGAAAAAGGAAGCGCGATGTTTTATGTGTCATCAGTTTCATTTCTTTCCAGTGTTGTATTGTTTCACAACGTTTCCTTCCTGTTGTGCTACCTCCAACTTTGTTTTTTGGATAATCTATGACTGTAAACCGTGGAAATTTGCAGCATTATTTGAAAAAGCTATGTAGTATGGGACCATTTTAAATCATGTTTATTTTTTTTGGATTAAAGCAGTTAAGAGATTCTTTCTCCCTTAGATGGTCACAAGAAATGCATTAGCTGGTTTTTGTTTCTTTTTGGATTAGTGGGCAAATTTAATTTGAATGCCATCTTTTTTCTTTTTCATTTCTTTTAAGATAAGAACAGTACAGATCTGCAAAAGGGCTTCCTAGTAATGCTGTCAAAGCAGACCAGTATGTCTGACAGTCTCCAGTCAGGGGGAGTTTGGGAAGAAATGCCCCGTGATTACTGAATGGCAGAAAGTTGTAAAATTATTTTTAAATAAGTCCTTGGCTTAAAGAGAAAAGAAGCTGATATTTCTGCCCATGCGAAATCCAGGCATAGAACAAATTGGTGCATGACTTGGTTTTATATGCAAGTAGGATGTATGTGTTACATTTCTACATGATGCAGCTTGAGACTTTATGGACTAAAATCTAAAACCATGTTGAAGACAATATTCTGTCTTGAACACTTTATTCAAATCTATCTCATTTAAAAAAAGAAAAACGAACAAAAAACCAACAAACTTTTTTCAGTCATATATCCACATATATAGGGGTGGTCTGATCACCTTAGCTTTTTTCTGCACCCAGTTTTCAACACATGTTCTCCATCTTCTTCTGAGGGATATTTTGTGATGCATTACCACTAGTGAGTAATGCTGTGCTGTAGTTGAAGTATTACAGGTGTGCCCCCCTGCTGGTTCTCTCTCCATTATTTCTGAGATGAATCACTTGTTTAATACTCTGCTTCACTCGCCATTTCAGTTGCATTGCATAGGTGAAGTTCTTGATATGGATAGAGGCACCATTTTTCCAGAATTCATGCTTGGAAGGATGGAAAGAATGCATACAGGGGCTTGAGAAATGTGCATCATTAAAGTACATGGGGCAGTCTGTGTAATACTGGGTGGATACAAAGGAGTAAGCTTGTAATGGCTGTAAGCTGGAGGACATGCTGGCCTTACAGAGCAGGTCACAGCTGCGAGAGATCTTTGCAGCATCACCAGTGGGATGATGCCTCGCTATTACCTCATGTTTTCCTGTCTGTCTGGATTTCTGAGCTATCTAGATTCATCTGAAAGATGATGACAACACTTATAAGTACAGCTGTGCGCATAAAGGCTGCAGGAATTGTAGCGGTGAGGGTTTTATGGTGGGTGTTGAGTCTCAGCATTGATGTGGCAGAGTTCTGGTGGAATAGTTGGTCTGTTCTGTGCTCTGGGGATTGAATTGGCCCTGATGGTGCTTCCTGGAGGTGGTTTTGACTCTCTGGACTGTGATGCACTGACAGTTTTCTTTCCTGCGTGAATTATATAGAAAGGAGTTTTTTTTTCTTTTGAGATAATAAACGCAAATGGAAATAGAATTTGGTTAGCTAGTTTAAACTAAATATTGACGTGGTTTCTGTTTTCTTCTTGCAGCTTATATTCAAAATGCCGTAATTCTCCTTTATCTATTTGTACACTGGAAAGTCATAAAGCCTCATCTTGTATTTGAGCTTGTCTGTTGTTGTTACGCAGGTAGACCTCTTGAGATAACTGCGCAGCCAGCTCTGTATTGGCGATGATGCAGTAAGCTGGCTGACTCACCCGTCTCATAGATGGTGGAGAGGTTTCAATTGTAACAAAGGTTACTCATGTATTAGTTGTTTGGTCATACGCAGTCTTGTGAAACATCTCAGCAGCGTTGGTGGAATGCTTCTTTCTTAATCGAAAATATTTTTAGAGTCGTTTTTCTTCATTAATGGTACAAAAGCTTAAAAAATCTGCGTAAGTAGAGTATAGATTTCAATTTCTGTTTTGTTTTCTAGCTTGATTTTGTTGTTAAAGTAGCCAGAGGTTTTTAGAGAGTGTTCTTGGTATAAACATTCTTGTTCATGCTGTTTGGTCATCCAAAATGTCTGAACCTTTCTTGATTAAAGCTAAATTTAAACTAGGTTGAGATGAGATGCTTAAACTTGTTAAGGTCCAATGCAGCCATGACATCAGTTAATGAAGCTCTTAGAAGAACTCCTCAGAAAATGCTTGAAGTCTAAAGAGACCTGAAGCAGTAACATCAATACATCAATTTCTGTACTTTTTTTTTTAAAGCTATCACAGTGATAAGCTTGTAGTCTTATTGAAGCTTTCAGTGATGGTGGTGGTTCAGAATTGTGTTAAACCTGCTCACTGCAGGAGCTGTACATCTTTTACTATTTAGTGCCTGTGTGCAACTAACCTTTGGATCTTCAGTTCCCATCAAATGCAGCATTTTTGAATGAAAGAATTTCAAATGTTGTTATAAAAGACCAATGCCTCATCCCTGGTAAGACAGCTGAGAAGTAGGCTTCTTCCTACAAATTGCAATTTTCTCAGCTTATTTGAGCTATTCTGTAAGCTTCTGGTTTCCCTGAGGTTTTTGAATGATATAACTGAAACTGTTTGGTGTCTTGTTAACTTTCCCCTGCATTGTTTTGCCAAGAGGTGAATAGGCAGTGCCAGTGTGCTTCTTTTCCCCGTGGAGGCTGTAGCTTCAGCTTTGCTGTGGCTTCTTTGAGAGCAGTTGAATCTGTGTTGTCCTGGCCGTGGAGATTCTGTTATCAGAGGTGAATTTCCTTGCACACAGTCATTTCCTGTCAAAATGGACTTAACTTGCTACCGGCTTGTCCTGCAATTGACTGAAAAACAAACCAAAAACGCCAATATGGAAAGGAAGATAATTTTTCATACAAAATTATTTCACAAAAATTTTCACACATGGTTCTTATGATTTGCAGGGCTTCTGACCTCATCAGTATGATGCTCAAAGGCACAGATGTGAATCCTTGAAGGGATGAGACAACATCCTGTCTCCTTACTTTCTCTTTAGCTACCTGCTAGTATGTACAGGATTGTACTTTTGCTGTCTTTGAAGGAGTAACAATTTTGAATAAAGCTAAAGCTTGGTTTTTACAGGGAGGTCTTAGGTCTTTTAGCTTGCTGAAACAAACTAGGAGTTTATCTTGGCTCTCCTGAAAGAACTCTGGAGAAATTGAGAGAAGGCTAAAGTGGCTGAATGATTTGTCCAGTAAAGTGCAGAGGCCCTGCTGAAGGAGGTGTTGCACAAGGCGCCGTAAGCTGTTACAGCCCAGAGCTCTGCGCACAGTCTGTCAGGTGCTGCTGCACCTGTTTCTAATCTGTACTTAGGTTGCATCTTGATTTTGTTGGCTTTTTTTTACTCTTTCATAGATTTAAAGTGAAGATAAATAGGAGGAAATCCAGCTCTACCTCTTCATGTTGTTTCTTCTTTTTTTTCCCCCTGCAGAGCTTGTTTAGTATCTACTACTAATAAAGTTACAGTGCATTGGTGGAGAAAGGAAAACAACTGCCAGTAATCCACTTTGTGGTTTTTCTTGCTTATGTCATATTCATGTGTTTTTTTTTTTTGTCTGTTTAAAGCAGGTAAACCAACAAACTGGGAAGATGGTGGCTGGGGAGCCTGGGATGAAGCAGAATTACCAGAACCTGTAAGTTCATATGCATGAGTTCTAGGTCTCTGCATTTCAATCTCATTTTCCCTTGCAGTTACTGTGGAGGCACAAATTCAGGCATCTACTCTCAGAATCTAGGTGACTCTCAGAAAAACTGTTTCATAGCATATGCATATGCATATAAAAATATCGTGGTAAGAATAAACACCAAACTAAAACATTCTTCTGTGAATTGCAGGAGAGCTTCCTTGAGTATGTAACTGTTGTGGTAGAGGAATGCATTGTAAGGTGTAAGTAATTCCAGTACTTAAAGTGCATTATTCCTGATTTTTAGGAATAAATAAGAGAATTGATATGAACTGGTCTAAAAACTCGAGTGTACCTACCTGGAAATGGGTACATTCCTTCATTGCTGTCTGTTTTTTCATTGCTTTGATCAGGTCACATCCCTCGTTCTTCTCTTACTGCTTGCCATTCCAATATGTAACTATATTAGGAAGTGCAATTACCCGAAATCTAAAAACAGTGATGTAAGCTGATGTAATTACATGCTGTGTCCTCTGTGTCAGCTTTAATGGTTTGCAGCTGCCTGTGTGGTTTGGGGATGACAGTCCAAAATATTCGTGGGGAATGAGGAATGCTGGAAATGCATCAGATTTGGATAAAAGTGAAAGAGTAAAGTGGTTTTAAAAAAAAAAAATGTAGATTTTAATTTTACTTGGAACAAGTGCCTGAAATTAGCTTTTGAGGGAAAAAAGGAGAGTAGTTAACTTTATTTAGATACGGTGGCAAGGAAGAAAAAGTATTTCTGTACTTTGCTCTTAGTAGCTGTCTGAATGGTGTCTTTTGGGGGCCTGGGCATGACAGTGAAGTTATGGTCATCAACCAGTCTTAAGTGTAGACTTTGAAATCCTGAACCACTGGTGTAAATATCTTTCTACTAGTCACACAGTACTCTCTTTATGTTGTGATGTATGGATGATATTAAAGAGGAGATGAAATTAAGCAAGCAGGATGAGGGCTGCACTGTTGGTCTTTGCAGGGAGAAAAACATCCTTCTTCCAACGAGCGTATTTGAGAATAATGCAGCTAGCCTGGGGTTGGTGTTGAGGGTGAGACTTGTAGCTGTCAGGGATGACTTGCGTAAGGTGTTAGGGAAGCTGTTTCTGTATAGAAATCCTCTGCATCCGAATGAATCATCTGAAGAAAACTGCTTGATAAATTCCATGTTAGAGCTAATAGGAGAAGTTGAAGAATCCAGGCCTCGCCTTGCTAAAAAAAAACCCTGTTCTGTATTTATCTCAATGTGCAGGAAGTATGCCTGAGGAATGGGGCAGAATCTTCAATTTTTTACTTGAATGAGGAAAACTGTGTTATGAGGAAAAATATGTTATTACAGCTGAGGTGAAAAGTTTGAATGAGCATGGTGTGTCTTAGGGATGAGTCAGTCCCATGCTGATGTCAGGGAATAAAAGGGAGTATAAAAACTTTCAAATAGGATGGATATTCAGCTCTCATTTCAATGAAGTGAAATTCTCAGCCACATTTTTATTACAAGTGTCATAAGCTTTTGTAATTTGGTAGATTCAGCAAGTGTAACTGAATTGTAATTGATCTTTTCCTAGAGCATTTCATAGAATCTTAGCATAACCTGAGTTTGAAAGGACCCCTAAGAATCACTGAGTCCAGCTTGTGGCTCCACACATGACCACCCAACATCCAAACCATATGACTGAAAGCACTGTGCCAACACCCCTTGAACTCTGCCAGCTCAGCACCACAACCCCTGCCTTGAGCAGCCTGTTCCATGCCCAATGTTTCGATGTCTGAAGTATGTTTCTACATATATACACATGTTTTTCTTCTAGAGGAATTTCCTACTTCTTCATTTTAGGGAGTTGTAGGTGAAAACAGCTCTGCATTTAATCCTCATATGTTTCTTATAATTAGTTGAGTTGGAGCTAGTTTTAACTGGGATGTGTAGCTTGTTGTGAACCATGTGGTTTGCTAGTAAATATGCTCTAAATCTTTTGCCATGTTTGAACTGTAAAAGGGAAAAGTGAAAATAAATATTACAATCCTAGCTCCCAGTGTGATTAAGGAAAAAGTATTACTATAGAATTTGGCATCCGTAAACAGACAAGAATGACATGAAAGAAAGATTCACTTGTATGAATCAAGTGATAGCGTGGACGAAGGTAGTTATCAGAGTATTTGCACTGTGCTGATGTTGACCAGATGATGGACATTCAGTGTATTCTTTATATGCACAAAGTGACTTTCTAATGCTGTGGCATTATGAAAGGAAATGAATGTAACAGGCAACCATGAGTGTGGTCTGTCGGTTCTTCCTGCAGCTTTTCTCTGGACGAGACTTGCATTTCTTCCAAACAAATGCAGCTTCATTACTAATTTGCAGACTTGCAGATGTAATTAGTGTAAGGTTGATGTCTTTTTGTGCATCGTGTTTCTTAATGCAAATTTGTGCTTTAGCAATTTGATAGGTAGTTGTGCATTCAGCAGTGGTATTGATATTAAGCCAAAGTGTAAATCTGAATCTTGCAGGTTGTGCTGTGTTTAAAAGTCACTGCATACATTAACTAAAGCTTTACTTGTAGGAAGAAGAGGAATCTACTTCTAAGAACCAGAGAAATTACTGGCTTCAAGACTGTGTGTTATCCTTATCACCAACAAATGACCTGATGGTAATAGCTAATGAGCAGAAGGCAGTCTTTTTAGTGTGTAAGTATACGTTCTGCTAAGTATGTAAGCATATACATTTAAGAGTAGTCAGGGCAAAATCTATTTTTTCCCCCTATTTCTGGAGTTATCCTTAGGAATATGAACATTGAAGAGCCAGCTCCCATTTATCTACTTGCAATGGCCTGGTTGCTTTTGCCAATAACAATTGCAGTACATGAGTATGATATGTTGGTGATTCTTTCCCTTTACTCTGCCTTTGTAAAAACCCACCTGGAGTACTGCATTCAGCTCTGGGATCTCCGAAATAAGAAAGACATGGAGCTGTTGGAACAGGTCCAGAGGAGGGTCATGAGAATGATCAGAGGACTGGAGCACCTCTCCTGTGCATAGAAGCTGAGAGAGCTGGGATTGTTAAGCCTGGAGAAGAAGAAAGCTCTGGGGATACCTTACAGTAGCCTTCTGTTACCTAAAGGAAACCTGCAATAAAAATGTACAGGGACTCCTTATGGGGAAGTACAGTGGCAGGCCAAGGAGTAATGACTTTAAAAGAAAGGAGTTAGGTAGTTAGATTGCATTAAGTTCATACACTGCAAGTGTTATTCTCTGAAGAGTTGTGTGATCTAAAACCCATGTGGGTTAGTTGCTAATTTTTCAAAGAAAATAGGACAGCAGTGGTCCTCAGAAAGTTCCTATTGCATCAAGAATAAGGAGATGATTTAGCTTATCTGCTGGAGGGTGCTGCTAGAATGCTCAGCAGTAACTATACCACACAGTGGCCAGAAGTGTCCTTGTGTCTTAAACTTTAGGCATCAATCAAATGCCACACAGTGCTAGTTTTCTTAGTTGTCCGTCTGCAACTGGAAGTTGATGAAACAAAGTGTCAGTTGTAATAGCACTCTGAATAGGAAAGTGTTGTGTTTTCTAGCACTATGCTGATTAAAACTTGCCCGCCTTAGTGTAGGATTTTCGTGTTCTCAGGGTTAGCTCTAAAATTTTGTTATTTATTTAAGCTTCAGTAATCATCCCAGAAGAAGTTTGCGTTAATTGAACCTTTTAAAATTTAATGAAGTGGGTATTACTATATGTAATTTTTTGAACAAAACTAGTCATTTCATAATGATTTTAATAGTATATTGGATGTGGCTCTGGGCAGCCTGGTCTAGTGGTTGGCGACCATGCACGTAGCAGGGGGGTTGAAACTTGATGATTATTATGGTCCTTTTCAACCCAGGCCATTCTATGATTGTTCTATGCAAGTTTGTACAAAGGTACGAGTTTTTTAGAAAAGTCAGTAAAAATAATATTCTTTTTAGTCTTCAAGGTATATGTAACTTGTGGTTAATCTAAGTATATGTAACTCGTGGTTAATCTAAGTGTGATAAGATGTATTTTATGAAAGAGCTATTAGGAATAGACTTCTGTGAGATGTAAGACATTACAGTTTTATAGATGGCATCTATTTTTAATCATAGCTAAATGGAAGCAGAGTGACAAGGGAAAAGAAGAAATGCAGTATGCTGTTGGCTGGAGTGGCTGTCTGAGTGTTGAAGAAGGGTAAGTGTTGGAATGCAGTTGTGATTAAAACATTGTTTTTCTATTTAATAATTAACAATTTGTACTGTCAGCTTTGTTTTTTGCTTTTGTCCAAGTGCATTTATGTTTTCAGACATTCATATGTTGAAAACAGAAATGGACTAACCTGGGTGAGCTTTGCGAAGGTCACCACTCATGGGTACTGTGTCTCAGGACATGCTCATATAAATTAGGAGGAATTCTGTCAGTGCAGTTTAATGTATTTACATGTAAATTAGAAATCAAATCTGGGTTTTCAAGCTTTATATAAGTACTAGGAGAATGTTTTTTGAAAATCTGCTTTTCAAGTAGAGGTGGGATTTTGGTAGGGGATGTTGCTACTGGAAGTGCATGAAATTGTTCCAGAAATAATTCTTTCCATTTTCAAAATCTCAAGTAAATGTGAAGATCTCTTTGGTTAAGAAGTCAGTCCAAATTACAAGCTGTGAGCAACATTCATGTGCTTTTTTTGTGTTCATCTTTTCAGATGCATTGAATTTATCTATCTGTGAATACAGTACAGTAAACAGCCTGTTACCAGTTTTTGTCACTTTTTGAAATGGTTTTGGTGCTCTAAGTCATTTAGAACAGTTAGAAAATTTGCCTTGGAAATACATTTGGTATTTATACAAAATTTCTGCTGGATCTGTCTTCAAATAACCAGACTGACACTTTCTGGAATCTCCCATATGGAGTAGGATTTGGATTTCATTATCAAGTTTGCAGTCTTGAGTTGTCTGCATTTGAGTATGCCTGTTGGCTTCAGCCTTCTGTTATGCTGCAGGAGGTGCTGAATTAATCAGCCATTTTCCAATCTGTATGATAAGCCTGCTGCTGCAGTGAATTTGAACTATTTTGTAACGTGTCCCTTCAGGGCTTTTCCCCATTCTACCACTGAAATTACTATGTCATCTTCTACTCTAAACAAACCAACTGCACAACAAATGAACAAACCCCTCTGTTCAGAGCCTTAGTACTGTTCTTTGAGATCCGTTGTGGAATGGGTGGCTTTCTTTAGATAGACACAGCTAAATTTGTTACAGCTTGATTTAAGGTTTGCAAGTGTTTCCTGTAGGTGAGGGTTCTATTTCTGTGGAGGTGTCAGTAGGACAGTCTCTGCCAGATTGTCTAAAGCCTTGTGGCGTTTTTTGCCCAGAGCTGTCTTTAGCTGATATGTTGTGAGGCAGCTAAGCTTTCCTCTTAAAGATGAGGTTTCACTGAAATGGATATTAAGTTGTGGTTATATTGCAATTCATGTCAAACTTGTGTTTAGGAATTTTTTTCTATAATTTTCTAGCCTGGTTATTTAATTACTAGTTGGGGAATGGAGGTGGTCTGAAATGCAAATAATCTGCAGTACTGGAAGCTTTTATGCTTCAAATGCTATTCAGGATGTAATCTTGAATTTATATGGTATTCCATAAAATCTTTGTACTTCTTCTGTTTCCCTAGACTGTGTAAAGCTTTCTGTTGTAGAAACAGCTAAATAATTTTTGATTTGAGATATTGAAGCCTGCTCCTCTGCTTGCCTTCTGCGTGCTGTGCCTGCCATGCTCAGTTTCCGTTACTTGGGAAGACCAAGTTACTTCTTGAAATGTTATCCAGTTGTAATGATGAATACAATGGATGTAAAAATCTATTTGGTTCCATAATGTATTTCAGAACTGTGTTTTTGAGAAGTGTGGTCCAGGTGTAGTATTTGTTTTTTTAAGCAGCAAGTCTTTACTGAGAGTACTGGCGGAATGATCAGTCTTGAGTGATGAAGGAGAACAATAACAAGGTGTAATAGGCACTCACTGCAATCTGTTTAGGTACTTACATGACCTTGTAATTCAAAATGTCTTTAAAAGGAAGGTTTTCTTTTTTTGCTTTTTCTCATTTGAGCTTGATAAATTATGTGCTGCGTTACTATATTGTTAATATGTTTAAAATGTTGACAAGATGTCATGTAGAGCAGTCTTCTACAACTGGAAAGTAAAATATGCTTATTAGTTTTATCTTTCTCTTTCTAGTGAATGTGTGAGCAGTGTGTTGTGTATCCCATTGGCAAGTCAGAAGAGGTAAGGATTGATATTCCTATGAATATGCATTCTCCTTACATTACACCCTCATATGTTTATGACTTAGAGCAGGATTAGTTTTTAACTTCTAATGTATCTTTATGAAACAGGAGCTCCACAGGTCGTCCTGACTGGACCTGCATTGTGGTTGGCTTCACCTCTGGCTATGTTCGTTTTTACACTGAGGTATGTTTCTCAGCACAGCGAGCCCACAAGAAAGCCATTCTAATAAATACCTATTTCTAAAAAACATCTACTTTCACAGACAATGTTTTTTGTCTTCCCTGAGAAAAAGCACAGTAATGGTCACACTTATTGTTCTTTCTCTTTTAGAGCGGAGTGCTGCTTCTTGCACAGCTTTTAAATGAAGATCCTGTCCTGCAGCTTAAGTGCAGAACCTATGAAATTCCCAGGCATCCTGGTGTCACAGAACAGGTTTTGTCAGATTATTTCAAAAGCGAAGTGGCAGTGTTAAGGGGTATGGAAGGGAGTCTTCTCTGTGAATCCTCTACGTCCTTTACCAGTTTTTCCATGGGTAGAAAATTCCTTACAAGAGACTGCAGATTTCTTTTTCTAGAATTATATTATATAGTTTGAGGAGGATTCAGCATTTCTTATTACTAATTCAGCATTTCTTGTTATTAGTAGTATTTAGTTTACTCTGTAGATTTCTTGTGGTTATCTCAGCAGCAGCATTGCAAAGGAAGGCTTAATTCATCTCCTATTTCTCATTTGTGTGCACAAAATATGATAATGTATTGATGATGAAAGGAGAAAACAAAACTTGATAGGTAGGTGCCAGGAGCTCTATGTACGCATTCACAAGCATTTATGTTCTTTCACAGAGAAGATAGCTAAAAATTGAAGCCATGGTTATGAGAGTGCTAAGAATCTGCATAATGACTGTTTCCTACAGAGAAGTTTTTTGTAGAGCTCAAGCTACTTAGTAGAAAAGCCAGCTTTCTTTGCTTTTGGCTGAGTAGGCATGCTGTGTGCAGAAACCTAATGAAGTTAAAGACATTTCTGAGTTTGCGTTATGCATGTGTTTGTGCATTGTTAGCATGATGTTTTGAGATCGGTTTTGAAATACAGAAACATTAAGGAATTTGAATCCTGAGTTTGTGTGACCAAGTTAATGTTTTTGTGCCCAAGTGGTAATGCATGTGCTAATCCACTTAAAAATTTGGCTCATGAAGCATTGTTGTATTCTAGATAGACCTGATTTTCTGTGGTCTTCACAAGCCACTGTAGATTTTATATTTTCTCCCTAAGCCATAAAATGTACTAAGCAAGCATAAGAGCCATTGAAGGAAGACAAAATGATAAAATGTTAGGTCTGAATAACTATTTATGGGATGGCACAACACTTAGTTCTTTTAGTTCTGCCTTATTGTTTTGCCTGGGGCTTGTTAGAAATTAACTCTTTGGGTGTAATACTTGTCTTCATGTAGTTCACTGCTTATTTTCTAGCTACTGTGTTGTAACAGTTGCAGTGATTTCTCTTTTTTTTTTTGTCTTTAATTTTTTCCTACAGAATGAAGAGCTAAGTATCCTGTATCCAGCAGCAATTGTGACAATTGATGGTTTCAGTCTCTTTCAGTCCCTACGTGCTTGTCGCAACCAGGTAGCAAGAGGTATAGTTAAGAGAAAGTTTTTATTTCTGAGTCTCTTTATTTTGTGTAATGTGAAATACTATTTACTTACACTTATCAGATATCAAGTCAAGGTAAAACTCAAATCTTTTTCCTTGTCCTTTAGTATGGAGGCATCTTTTGCATTTGTGGTAATTCCTTACACCACAGAAAATGTCCTCAGCACAAGTTGTCTGAGTGCCATTGACTACTGTGTACGTTCTCACCGTAGTGCTGTGTGCTGGTTGTGGCTTGGATAGAATTTGTTTTCTTCACATTAGCTCATGTTATGCTGTTTTGTATTTGTTACCAGCACAGTGTTGATAACACATTAGTGTTTTAGCTGGTGCTGGACAGTACATAGTGTCAAGGCCTTTTCTGTTTCTCATACTGTCCTGCTGGAGAATAGGCTGTGGTGTATGAGAACTTGAGAGGGGACACAACCGAGAGAGCTCCCTGTTTCTCATATCATGTGGTGTTGTGCCGGTAGTAAAAGATGGGGCAAAGGAAGAGGAAGGGAGGATGTTCAGAGGTAGTGTTAGTCTTCTGAAATGCCTTTTTTTTTTTTTTTTTTTTTTTTTTTTTTTTTGTGAAAAAAACCTGCCTTTTTTGAAATGGCCAAACATTTGCCTGCTGGTAGGGAGGAGTGAATGAATTCCTTGTTTGACTCTGTTTATGCACGCAGCTTTTGCTTTACCTAATAACTGCCTTTATCTCAAATCATGCAGTTCTTTTCACCATCCCCTGTGGGGGAAGTGAGTGGCAGCTGTGTGGTGCTTAGCCATGTTAACTCACAACAGCATGTTAAAGTAATTCTTTGGCTAGTGAGTTGCCACATAAATATGCCTAGACCACAGAAATAAATTGTAGTAGCCTCTGTAATTTGTGTAGAATAGTAAACCATGCATAATTTGTAAACTCTGTAAATAGTAAATAAAGTTGTGATGGGTATTGTGAAATTCTATCCAGTTAATGGTGTTTTAATTTCATTATGGAAAGTATTTCAAAATGCCATTTTACTTCAGCAGCTATTCAAATGTATGTTAAATTAAAATTAAATTATTCTTCAGATCCTATCAATTTCTTTCTGTTATTCTTTTCCTTTGACTAAGTAGATGTGTTTTTTTTTTTGTACTTACCAACATTTGTCAGCTGCAGCATCTGGCAATGAGAATGTTCAGCCACCACCTCTAGCTTATAAGAAGTGGGGTTTGCAGGACGTGGATACAATTGTTGACCATGCTAGTGTTGGTAAGCATTTTTGTGTACTTTCATATTTGGCTTGAATGAAATTGAATGTTTTGGAGTTAAACTTGGGGTGAGAGCACTTACTTCTGTTTGGGTAGAAATAAGTGGGAGAAGACTGATGTAGTGAATAATCTGATTAACCGTCACCAGAAGTGTATCGTACTTCTTGTTGTTTTGAGCATTCTCCTTTCAGTCTGAGGAGAGAGAAAGGGAGGCAGCTCTAGCTGTCTTGTCCTCTCATTTGGTAAGAAACAACAAAGAGACTGGATAGATGCAGTTCTGTTTCTGCCAGTTGAAAGCACCATCTGGTAGGCAAATTAAGGCTGATATTGGTATGCTCCAGCACATCAAGAAACGAAAACTTGGAATTGTACCTTTCCAAAAGAAAGCAGCATACTTCTATACTCCTGGAGTCTTAAAGTCCTTAGGAATTTGCAGAAGCCTGGCAGACAGTAAACTTCATTACTCTTCCATCTTTCCTTAAAAACATTAAGTTGGAAGGGTGCTCAGTAGACAAGTGAAGTGGGTTTTGTTAACCATGTATTTTTGCTGTTAGACTGCACAGTACTGATACTGCCCTTCAGCACGTGTCTCTACTAGTTCTGTAGTTAATGTTTGGGCAACATGTGGAAGCTGCACTTCTCTCATTATGTCAGATTGTTCCCATTTTTCATCACTGCAACAAGTTTTGTTAATTTTTTTTTTTAATGAAATCTAGGAGACTTTGTCGTAGTTGTTTGGTTTACAAGAGCAAATTATGTTTTTTTAATTAACTAAAATACATTAGGTTTCTGTTCAGTTCTTTGGAATTAGTGTGGTTAGGGCTACTCCTTTCCAAACGTTGAATGATCAGCCAAGAAAACAGGGCAGGAACGTATTTAGACTTAAATCAATCATGTACTTTTGTATAAAACACCTGCTTTTATGTCTTTGGTAGGCATTATGACGCTATCTCCTTTTGATCAAATGAAGACTGCCTCCAATATAGGTGGATATAATGCAGCTATAAAGAACAGCCCACCTGCTATGTCTCAGTATGTTACAGTTGGATCCAATCCCTTCACTGGTTTCTTTTTTGCCCTGGAGGTATGTACCTCGAAGCTGACTTGCTGAAATTGCTTGAATGATTAATCCTTGTCATCTCAGTATCAGTATTCTTATATTCATTTTATGCTGATGTTTCACCCTTTTCTTGACCTTCAGAAAATGGAATGATTGGGAGAGTAATGTCTACCAGTTTCTGTCACTGAAAAAGTTAATTCCTTAGCTCAAAACAAATGTCACAGTCATTTGTTAATTTATTGCCAGTTAGGTACCTTGAGGTTTTATTTATTAATAATTAGATTGTGGTTCTGTTCACAAGCATCTTAAGCATTTTTGGAGACCTTCTGTCTTTGGTTATGTACAAACAGAACCACTACATGTGGGAGAGAACTAACAATTCTTGCTTAATTATACCTATGATACATTCATGCTTCCTGGTTGGGTTTTTTTGTGATTTTTTTTTTTTTAACCTTGTATTGGAGGAAAAGAATGCCAGTGTACTTATGTATGCCTTGTATATTCGGACTGCTAGCCTTATTGGGGTCAGAAGCTGACTGAAAATGCTAGAATTGAAATTTTTATTATGTGCTTGCCTCTGCAGTGTGATTAAGACAAAACTGCTAAGATTTGTGTTTGCAAGGAAATCAAAGCCATGCGCCAGATAACTCTATAGTAAATCATACACAGACTTTCTTTAACTTTTGTTACAGACAAACATACTGAGCCACCAGTGACTTGCAGGAGGATTTTTGAAATGGTAGAGAGATGTCAGAATGGCTTTGCTGGGGCAGTGAATTAAAATTTTGCAGAGTGTTAAAGCTATGCTTTCTGAGCTGAAAGTCCATAAGAGAACTGAAAAACTATTCTGCAGTTGAGTTCAGTGTAAGAACTATTTCTTGGCATTGTAAATGCTATTCCTTCATTCCAGGGTAGGTCACAGCTATTTCTTGACTACCTAAACACTTTCCTTTCTTTCAGGGTAGCTCACAGCCCCTGTTGTCTCATGTTGCCTTAGCAGTTGCAAGTAAACTGACCTCAGCATTATTTCATGCTGCCAGGTAACAAAATAAAAGATTATATTAAGTGATATGTTTTAGTAGATTCATAATAATTTGAGATTTTTTTTTTTTTTTCAAAACTGTTAGTATAATTCTCCTAATGCCTTCTTCTTTTGCAAGTGGCTGGCTTGGTTGGAAGAGCAAACATGAGGAAGAACCTGTCCAAAAACAGAAGCCAAAAGTTGAACCTGCAACCCCATTAGCAGTGAGGCAAGTTTGATATGCTGTCTCAATTGCTGGAAAGCTCTTGTGTTCTTAATTATTTAAATGGTTTTGAAAGGTATAACTGATGAGCCTGTGTGTTTTTCCCAGTGTTAAACAGCGATAGTAGTTTGTAGATCACTTGTTTTAGGCTTTGTTCCATTTCAGTTTGTCATTCTGTGCAAATTACTCATCTCTTTCAACTCGTTGATATGAAAGAACAATTTGCATAGTTCAATGTTAGTATAAATATGTTAATATCACCTGAAATTTATCACTGAAGTACTTCAAAGAAACTGTGTGACGTGCTTACTACTGATGATAACTTAAAGCATCTCAGAAAAATTAGGAAGTACACTGATTCCCTGTAGGATAGTGAGAGAGGAGAATGGGAAAAACAGGTTGTAACGTAATGTTTTTCATGACAGATGGTAAGAGACTAAATTTGGTTGATTTTCTCGTGTGTTTTTTTCCTTGAAGTATGTTCAAGACTACTTGGAATTAAGAGGGCTTGTAAAGAAACCCACTGTTCTGAGATCCTTGTCTGACAGTGCTTCCCAAGGCAGTTATTTATCTTAATTCCTGAATTCTGGTTTTCAGTAGGATATTAACAGACCTTCAAGATAATTCTGCTTCTCTCGCTAGACAGCACAAAAACTTGATCGTTATTTGTTAGTTTTACCCAAATCTTTTTGGTACCTTAATAAAAAGCTAATCTATTACTGTTTAGTATTTCTGAAGAAAGAAAAATCTATCTAGTGATTTTCTGTTTGATTTCTAGGTTTGGAATTCCAGATTCCCGTCGTCATGGTGAAAAAATATGTCTTTCCCCGTGTAATACTTTGGCGGCAGTGACAGATGATTTTGGAAGAGTTATTTTACTGGATGTTACAAGAGGACTTGCAATTCGCATGTGGAAAGGTAAGATATTGTATGTCAATATAGCAATAATGTTTCAATATAGTGTGGCTTCTTATTTTCAGACTTGCAATTCCGAGAGTTTCTCAATAATCTAAGTTGCTCTTCATATTTGAAGTTTGTAGGTATGGTATGGTGCTTTCTAATGTTCCTGGACCTATTTCTCATCATTACTGAGAGCTTTCTATTGTCTAGATTGCAGTGCCAGAGTCTCAAGGTTTTTTTGGTTGTCAGACATGTATTTACCAGCCTTTCCCTGCTGTGGATTTGAGTGAGGCTGTTGAAATGTGAAGTAGTTTTTTGGATTTTTAAGCAAATAACACTCAGTGAGTTAAATGTTATATTTTCTCATTGATAGAGTTGCTTTGCCACCTACTTAGTATAATATATTTTGTTATAGACTCATTTTATACGTTCAAATTTTGCTTGTAGTTTGAAATCCTCATTCATACTTGCTAAAACAATTACACAGTTTAATGAGGAGCATCTCTACTTAAACACTTGTGAAGTTTGTAGTAGGAGAAGATACTTGCATTACTCAGAGTAAACAGACATTTTTATTGATTTACTAAAAATTGCATTTTAATAATTAAAACATATGAATGCAAACTTACATTCTACTTAATTACAATATACGTTTTCTTCCCTAACACTTCTTTTTTGTTGTGTTGAAATAAGAAATATGGGTGCTTACTGCAGATCTTCTGAGAAGCATTTCCATCACTGTAACGTTGAAAGTACAGACCTGATGGGTTTCATTTTCTTACGGTTTCTTCTAGAAGAACTTGTTCCTTCTGAAAGCACTGCAGCAGAGAGGAATCCTGATGGGTTCTAAATGTGTACCCTAGTTTTTAGCAGGAGTCTGGCTACTGGCCAGAGATGTGCAGTTTAAATCTTAATCACATCTACATTTCTGTACACTAAAGAATCTGTTTTTTCTTACAAAGGATACCGTGATGCAGAAGTTGGTTGGATACAGACTGTAGAAGACCTTCATGAGAGGGAGACTGAGAAGATTGATTATTCTCCATTTGGAAATGCACAGTGTCCAAGCAGAGTGGCTCAGTTCCTTGTGATCTATGCTCCAAGGAGGGGAATTCTGGAAGTCTGGAGCACGCAGCAAGGGCCTCGTGTTGGGGCCTTCAATGTGGGGAAGCATTGTAGGTAAGAAATTTTAGCATGTGGGCATGCTTTCTGTGCTTTTGCAGCACCTGGATATACCAGTGGCAGAAGTAGAAAGCACTGGCAGGCTCTTATTGTGTTACCGGCAGTGTTTATACTGAACATATCTTATTATATATATATAAATGGGATTTTGTCATGCTTTATCACTGTATAGTTTCTTGATTCAGCAGATGTTAAGCTTTTGCTTAATTGAACAAAAAATTTTTAAATGTGAACATTGGAGGATGCTGATTTTATTATTTCCTATAAATGCCATGATTTCTTAATTGTTTTTAGACTGTTGTATCCTGGTTATAAAATAATGGGCTTAAACAATGTTACCAGTCAAGGATGGCAGCCCCAGACTTACCAGATATGTCTTGTTGATCCAGTTTCTGGAAGTGTGAAGACTGTCCATGTACCTTTTCATTTTGCATTGAGGTAAGGACTATTTGCTCTGTATAACTAAATTTCAGTTACTGTATTTAGAAACTATTTATAGAGAGCCACTCTTGTGTTCCTTCTCAGACTGAATGATTCTCTGGTAATAGCCTTATTGGTTTGTGTGCATTAACATAGTTAATGTGGTGTTACCTTTAAGTAGCTTACATATAATTCAAGTAGAAGAATTCCATTTTATTAACACGTACAAATGAAATTATTTCTCTTCAGTGATAAAAAGAGTGAGCGAGCAAAAGATATGCATCTAGTGAAGAAGTTAAATGCTTTGCTCAAAGCTAAAACCTCAGATCTAGGTAGGTCTTCTTAAATAATTTCTTCAAGCTGTATGTTATGAGGTGGTGCTTCTGTTTGTTGTCCTGTAAGTGTAGAAACAGATGTTTTGATAATTGTGTGTGCTGTAAATTATGATCCTGAAATGGCTTGTATTTTTTTTTTTGTAAACTACTGAAATACATGTATCTCATACAAGGATCCAGTATGAGTGTTATCTGCCCTTTAAATCTTGATTAAACTCTACTCTGAGTGCTTGCTTTTAACATGAGCCTTTTGCGACACAGTTTTGCTCTGTAATGGAGATCGGTGTTTCAATGAATGTATCCTCCTTCCTTTGAAAAATATTCTTCTCTTATGAAAGATATATTTGGAATAAGAGATGCCACTGAGCTGTTTTATTTTCACCAAGCTTATTTTTGGCAGCTTTTTAAAAGTATCTTAAATTCTGTAGGATAAGCCAATGTGCATCACAGCTGCAGTGCAACTAGACTTGCTTTTTTCATAATTCACTTGAAAAATAGGAATTAATGTAGTAATTTTCCTTGTTCACAGACTTGATTGAAGCTGAAGCAAAGGAATTAATACTTGATATTAAATACCCTGCTACAAAGAAACAGGTGAATATTTAATGCCAGTGTTCTTCAACATTAAAAAAAAGTTATTAGTTTTGATAAATCTTTCTTAAACGTTTTAAAATACCTCACTTGTTCCAAGAGTTACTTGAAGCAAATCATGGAGCTGTTACTCTGACTTGTGACTTCCTGAAGGTATCTTCCACAGTAAAAGCTGAAATAATAAAAGCAGAGCAGGCCAGCAGACCTTGTTATAGGATCAAACTATGCCACAGGTATATGTCAAGACCAAAAAAAAACCTGTAAATCATTGTCAAAGTTGTACTGTTGTTGGCTTACCTTATGCCTTAACAGTAAAGTGAAGCAAATGTTTAATTCTTTTGAATGTCTGCTTAACAGGCTCTGGAAAGTATATTGACAAGTGAACGCGTGCCACTTTCGTCTCTCACAAACATCACTCAGACGTTAATGGATAATTTAGAAAAACAGGGTAGGTGGATATTTATTTTGCAATTACAGTGAGGCATTTCCACCATATCTGCAGTGCTGTAGGACAGTTCTAGAACTGCTCTGTTCCACAGAGAGGCCAAATTAGATCTGCTTAGGTTGGGTGCTAGGTATCACAGAATGTTGCTTCTACACGTTTATTTTTTTCTGCACAGACAGCAGATAGCTTGCTAACAAGTATGCTTCGCTATACTTGCCATGTACCTAACAACTTGTGATTATATTTAAAAATAAAAATGAAGTGACTGGGCTGAGTGCTTGCATCCAGAAAAAAAATTGCCTTCAGAAAGAAGGCTTCACAGAATTTGTGTAGAAGGCTTTTGCTTTTCTCTCTTTGCTAGGAAGGCAGTAAAGATATGGTATTTTGGATCTGTAAATTTTAATGTACTGATGGCACAAAATCCTTATCACTGAAGATCTGAGCTTTGGCCAGATGCATAATATCTTCTCTTGGTAAACTTCACTGATGTTTTATTCCATGTTTTGCTGGAAATCTCTCAAGAGTCTCAGGAATTGTCATTTTTCATTTAAAACAATCGAAATAAAACCCACCACCACAAAAAAAAAAAAAGTTGCTGAAAGTCTGTGAAGTTTTCCTCTTTGAAATGATACACTTGAATCTTTCCAAGTGGTGAGAGCCTTCCTTATGCTTGAGGTAACCCCCCTTTGGGAAGCACAGCTGGGTATATTGAGGTGAGGAATAAAGTGGAGAAGCATGTGCCTGCCACTTCCTTTGCATGTGTTGGGACTTCTCAGCAGCAGAAGCTTGCACGTTTTTCTGTTTTTATTTTCTGTGGATTCATTTCAGCTTGGTAGGTGGAGATGAGTCAAGAAATCCCCACCACTGCTGTGTGGAAATTCTGAATAAATCATTTTTCAATTAGAATGGCTATGTCCCTTATCCTGCCTCAGTGAAAATGTAGCAATGCATTTTTATAGTTTAGAGGCTTTGAGGGAATCTTTTGTTTTGTCCACTTGAAGTGGTGAGTAGAATGAGTTTCCCATGGGAAACTGTAAACTTCTGTAAGAAGTCCTTAAAAAAAAAAAAAAAGTACCAAAGAGAGGTTGACAGAACCGTATAATTATGGTGGTTTATTTCAGTGTGTATTTTTCTCATTAATCTCTTATGGTCATGTGTTACATTATTTCCTCACAGTCACAATGAAGAACAAAGTTGGCTCATGTTCTAGCCTTCTGTTTTCAAAAGAGTAGTATCGTATCTCCCATTTGTGTTTACTAGGTAAAAGATAACAAGAAACATGCCAGGGCTGTGTGAATGTTGTGGCTGTGAAGAAGAGGTCCAAATCTAGCAAGCTTTGTGTGTTTGTAGGGTTTTGAACAGCAATGTGGCAATAGCGTTTAAGCTTCGTGGGGAGAAAACCATGTTTAGCCCTTCTTCTAGATGAAGATGATGTGTTCAGAGATACCTTCTGTATAGAAACATCTTATTAGGATCTGTGTTAAATGTTTTCAACAGATAAGTTTTTTTTCCATGCTGTGTTGATGTTAGCTGCAAGCATTGATTGCTTTAATGACAAAGTTCAGAAACAACGAGATCTTAGATTTCCACGACTTAAAAAGATGAAAGAAATGAAAAGGCAGTGTCTTGAAGAGATCAAAATGATGTATTATCTTCGAATATCAAACTCTCTTCTGATGTAAGGGATGTGCTGTTAAAATATTTGCAGGACGAATAAAAGATTACAGTCCGACATTCAGGTTTTGATTAAAAAAAGAAAAAAAGGAATTTGAGACTTAGCGTCTTTCATTTTTTGGCAGTTTGTGGTTTGACTTCAAATCAGGAAAAGGCGATTTTCTGTTTGCTCAGTTCCACTTTATCAACACCCTTCATTTTAAAAATGAGCCTGATTTCTTTCTCTTTAATACTTACCATAAAAATAACTCTTGTTTTATTCTGCCATGAGCTAAACATAATCATTGCAAGCAGCGCTGCATCAAAAAATTATGGTGAGATGTAAGGCCTTCAGTGTAATTCCCCAAAGCAGGACTTCAGTGCAGTTGTAAAGTGTGTCAGGCCATGTATTCAAATTAAGATACAGATTTTCTTTTTCTTCTTCAGAGCTCGAGTGTGTGGATGAAGGCTTACTGCAGTTCTGTGCAAACAAGCTGAAGCTGTTACATCTCTATGAAATAGTGAGCAAGCTGAATTCCCAAGGCATACAAGAAGGCACTGTGTCCTCAGATAATGTGAGTAAATTCAAAGTTCAGTTATCGTGTAGAATTGAGTGATGATTTAAGCATGAAAAGATGTTCTTAGGGTTTTTGAAAATAAGCAGATAAATGAGTTACCCATTTTTGTAGGCTAAAGTTTGTAATAAAGTACTTGTTTATAAATATTTTTTATCTATTTTAAATGTTTTATCTATTTGCTGTACAAATTTTTTGCAAATAATATACCTAGCAGTCTTTGGCAGTCAAGTACACTTGAAAGAGAAGTGAAAATAAAATCAGGATCTCCTGATATCAGCTCTTTATGCAGAATACATAGTGCGTTCTTAACTTGAGTTTTGCAGAGGTATTTTAGAACCGATAGAAATCACAAGACCTGATGCTTGCTTATGTGAGGTTTTTAGGCATTTCAGTAGAATTCTATGGTCGCATAATAATTTGCCTTATTTTTGTTATCATTTAAAATAAAGCTTGTGCTTTTCTAGGAATTATACAGATGGGTGATAAGTCATCCATCAGCAAACGTGCCTGTATGTCATTAGCAAGATCTAAATACAGTTTCCTATTGAATTAGCTTAAATATGAAGTTACCTAAGGTCTTTTAGCCAATGTGAATAACTGAATTTGTGATTATTCAGTAATTTTAATCTTTTAAGGCATTTTTGATGTCAGAAATATTTTGACTTTTCTGATTTGTTGTTTGGTTGTTTTTGTTGTTTTTTTTTTTTTTAAGTTTGTAACATCCTTTTGTAAAACATTGCATTAGTCTTGTGATATGGGATTTTTGGGGTTTTTGCTTTCAAGGACTTGGCTAAACTGCTTCGGCTGGAAGAAAAAGATTTTCATAGGCTCCAAACATTGCTGGAAAAGTACAAGAAAGAAAATGCCCAAACTGCTGTTCAGTTTGCTGACGAGAAGGGTGATGTATTGTCTGTGAAAATGTTCTTGGAGTATTTAGAGTGTGAAAAGGATGCAATTAATGTAAAAAATATGGAAGACAACGAATGTGTGAATTTAGGTAAGAGCTACTGAGCTGCTTGTCAGAATACCTTTAAGACTAATTATATCCTAAGATGCTATAAATACATATTTTAGCTTAACCTGGTGGCATGTAACAAGCTGGCCTACATCAACAAAGTTTCTCACAGTAATAGCTCCAGGCTCTTACCTTTAGGCATGGGACAAGTCTTTCTGTCTAGAAGGATATTAATGCAATTTAATTACATGTGTAGATATGTTTACCCTAAAGCAGCGTTATCACTCTCCATTTATCTGTTAACTGCACTTAGTTGGACACTGGTACCTTATAAAGTATTTCATGTCCTTGCTGGTCACTGCATCTCAAATGTTGAGTTAGTGATGGGGACCTCAGAAATGGGAGCTGGCCAGAAGCAGTATAGAACTATTAGTTTTAGGGAGCAGAGACCCCTCCTTGGTGGAACTGGGGAGGTTTTTGACAGTGTTGATCTGAAATTTTGGTGATGCAGGTCCTGAACGTGGCTGGGCTGTATGTTGGCTTATGGGTTGGGATTACTGTCTGGACTCACCTTTAGTTTGCAGATTTGTTCAGAGCTGGCCTTGAGTGGCTTTTGTTCAATAACTGTCTCAAAGGCTCTGTCTTTCTACATTACTTCTTTTCTGGGGAATCATAGAATCAAAGAATGGCTTGGGTTGGAAGGGACCTCAGGGGTCATCAAGTTCCAACACCCCTGCGAGAATCAGGGCCACCAACTTCAGGATTCCTGGTGCAAGAATGGAATTCTGTGCACGGGCGTTATGTGGTGTTTGCCTAGTGGTCCCCTGCTTCTTTTGGCCTTAGTTGTCAGACTTAGAGGGAAACTGGAATAGAAAACTGAAGCAGAAGAGCTTGGCTTTTGTCTGTGTGGTTTGTCTGTAAAACTGTTACTAACCTACTTAAGTGAACTTGCATTTTCTCTACTGTTACGGTTTACTTGGGTTTACGAACTGGGATAGAAGTACTTCTCCCCACCCCTTTGAATGAAGATCATCAGTAGGATATTCAGCTCTAAGTAAAACAAAAATAACTGAAATATGAATGTTGTGCTGAGGAATTTATACCCATAGCTTTTGTAGTACTGAGAGTGAATTATCCAATTAATTTGTTCTGGATTTGTTTTGTTTTTTTTTTAAATTGGTTGAAGTGTCTGTGGTTTTCTGTACAAGATGCAACATTCTGCCATTCAGGTAGGGGTTACTTAGCAGATAAACTTGTCCATCTCTTCAAGCCGTTCTTTGAATTGAAATAAATGCATAACCCAGGCAGTATAATAACCTTTGTTTTATTATAAATCCGTTTGTGTGTGCTGTAGTGTGGTAGGAATGTTTACGTCCTTTGTAATGAACCACCTTCTCCACTATGTGTCAGAGTGTCCTGCTTAATGCTTAGTAGTCCTCTGTATTCAGTCAGTGGGACCTGACCAGCAGGTAGTATTTCCTATAATTCTAAGGAAGAGGTGATGTCTCTTGATATCATTCATCATGTTGATGGAATTTTACTTCAGGCAGCTTTTTCTTCTGGAAGTGTTTGTGTGGAGAGAGCTCTACAGAGGAAATGTGCCATGCGTTGGAATCAGCAGGTTTTAGCCCTCAAATTTTGTTGGTAAGGTATTTATTACACACTTTAAAACTTCCTGGTTTTGAAAACAAAATGCTGAATTGAAAATTGAGTGTTTTATTTTTGGACTGTTTTCCATGTCCTCATATTCATCTTTTAAGTGCTAAGCTTAAATATAAGCGACTTAAAAGGTGTCAAAGGAAAAAACAAAAACAAAAACAAAAAAGAGTAGAAAATGTGAGGATGTCTGGAGGCCTGCAATGTTCTTTTAGAATTTTCTTAAGATTTATTTTTTACAGAGAGAAGCAACAGTAAAGTGGTTAACTGCAGTGACAGAGACACTTCTTACAAATCCCGTTTCAAGCAAAGAAATTTAAAAAGAAAAAGAAATCAAAGTAAATCTGTCAGAATCACTAGTGCTGTTGAGACACTCATCTTTCTTTCATCTGCTTGTCATTTTATTGTTTTTACTGCTTTTCTAATATTTGCTGATGACTGAAATACGTGTTTAAATATTAGCTAGCTTTTTAAGATTTTCAGCTGTAATATTAAGTGGTAATTTTTACCAAGTTAAGATTGCTCGTATACTTGTGTGACCTGTCTGTGCCTTCAGAAGAGTATTTTCCAATGTATCTAATTCTATGAATTGTATTCATAGAATTGTGGAATGGCCTGGGTTGAAAAGGACCACAATGATCACCTACTTTCAACACCTCTGCTATGCACAGGGTCACCAACCACCAGACCAGGCTGCCCAGAGCCACATCCAGCCTGGCCTTGAATGCCTCCAGGGATGGGGCATCCACAGCCTCCTTGGGCAGCCTGTTCCAGTGTGTCACCACCCCCTGTGTGGAAAAACTTCGTCCTAGTATTTAACCTAAACCTTCCCTGTAATTGTATTACTTCCTTTAAAGTCCGTAAGATACTGATTTGCTCAATACATTTTTAACTTTCTGTACACAGAACTTGCACAAGAAAGTGTTTGCATTAGGTATATTGCGGTATAAAAATCCTTTGTTCTGTTGTTTAAATTTTGTGTTTCTTTTTCTAGTCACTCCTTCTGAACTTATGGCTTTCCAGAGAAAAAGATATTCTTGAGAAACCAGATTCTACCAGTTACCTTCACACTATGCTGTCACTTCTGAGCAAGATGAAAGGTGAAATGTGCATTTGGAATTTTAAAGCACAACTAATGCCAATTAATTTCAAATTGTCAGTAATTTGAGTCTATATTATTTTGAGGAGGTTTTCCTCCTCTCCAAAAAAAATCTGACAGGATTCAGTGTTTCATGCTGACAAATTCTGTAGCAACTACCTCAATAATATAGTTGAAGTCTGAAGACTGTTACATTTAAAAGCATGCTTGGTTCCTTGCAATGTCACTCAGCTCTAAGTGGATGCAGCTACTATTTGGCATCAGAAAGTGGCTGTTCTGATACTTTTCCTCTGTTTCTGCAGTGTATGGATTTGTGCCCCTCTCTTGTGTGCTGGGTGCTCAGAAATCCTTTGAGTTGCATTAACTTGTGTTGAGACCAACACAGTTGCTATTTTAGATGCATTTGTTCATTGAACATCTCTGTAGTTTGAGGGGTGATCTGTGAGGTCAGCTTTGCATTATTTTGGATAAGTTGTGTAATAAACAATTACTGATTCTCCTAGCTCACTGAGAGCTGCTATGGGTATGTTAGCATCAAGTTCCCTTATGTCCATTTCACCATAGGACATCATTGAAACTGGAAGCATGAATAAGCTGTTGCTGTTGTCTGAACAATTTAATTCTGCTGAACATGAAGAGAACCAGATTGAGCACATTGAGTACATGGGGAATCATAAAATCACATGGAAGCTAGTTGTGTTGTGAAGCATTGTATTATAGTATTCCTTAAGTCTAGTGAGTGCAGCAGGGTTTACTCCCTAGTGATTTAACCTGTTGCCTGCTTTCTATGAGTTAATCTTGGAGAAGGAGGAATTCACGTTCTGCTTTTGTTAAAATAATTAGAGTTGTAATCTAAGAAATATGTTACATATCTTAAGAAAAAAAAAAACAAAAAACAAAAAAAAGGTAATTTAGACTAATTGGAAATTGCTCCTAATGTATGGCGTATCAGTAAGTGCTGTTTTCAGGGTTACTGCTTTTATTAGTTCTAACACCTCATGACACAGCATGAGTTTTCCTGGTCTCCACAGTTGCTATTGATGAGTCCTGGGACACCCAGTCTGTTTCCCCCTGGTGGCAGCAGATGCGAACAGCTTGTATTCAGTCTGAAAATAATGCAGCTGCCTTACTATCTGCTTACGTTGGACATTCAGTTACGGCACAGATAATTGACAGTGTGACAGAGAAGAAGGTCAGTCATCGTGTACTTCTCCCTTCAGTTGTATTCACTGTGTCAGTTTCATAGCAAATTGCTGTCTTTGTCATGGAGTAACACCTACAGCGTTCACTTATCATTCTAACATGGGTGCAAGCGTTCCCTCCTGCAAGCCTGAAAATCAGTATTTGTGTTTGAATAGTACTGTGCTGAGGTAAATGAATGATATGTCAGAAGTGTTTGCTATGCGTACTATATGGCAACTGTACTGCCAACTTCTCTCTTGCTATCAAATAATACTGACAAATCCTGTGCAGTTCTCAGACAAATTTAAGAAGCTCACAGCTGCATTTTTAATATACTGCTGAATTTTCTTAGCCTTTACTATTATACCTCCTTTAAGGTGTGAGGTTTGTTTTGTTTTTTTTTTTGCAGTAAGGATCTGTGTTTACAGACTTGTTATCACTATGAAACTGCATGCAGCATTGCCATTAAGAATGAAAATACTTCTTCCGTTTTGAAGTAGCACTAAATGTGTGAGTTTTACTGCTTGTCTTGAAAGATTAGGTGGAGTTTAGGTGATATTCAAACTTGTAAATAGGTTGCTTTATAGGTTGTACCTAGGTTGCTGGGAAGTGTTGTAGTAACTCTCTCCCTTCATCTTAACTAATCCAATTCTGTAGGTTAAAATTTCCAGTGTTGCCCAAATAGGAACACTGGTACATTGCAACATATTATGCTTTACCCATACACTCTCTCCTTTGCTACTTTTTTTTTACTATTCTGCTCTTGAAAGAAACAGTCATAGAATTTCCCTTCCATACAACCGTTTATCTTCTATTCCTTTTTTTTCTACCACACTTTGGCTTACAGCCTCAAACTGCTAATGACCAGGCATCTGAGAAACTTTAGAGTTTGTTGTTTTAGTGCAATAAGCTAAAAGTGGGATCTGCACCCTACTGGAGAAATTCCTGGTGTTCCTATTAAAGTATTTGCTCATTAACATGAGAATATCAAAATAGTGCACAGAACTCTGATATTGTATGGTCCAATTCTTCTGGGTCTGCAAAACAGAAATACTTTCTTTCATATGGTGGGAAATAGAGATGTAGGTGAAATAATCATATATGGAAGGAATTAAATATTGTGTGTGTATTGGAGGACTTAAAATCTCATCAAAAAGATTTAATTAATTCATTTTTCAACCAAATACAAAATTTAAATAGGGCAATAAGATGACCTTTCAGGTCCTTTTGTTTCTTCATGCTTTTATTTAAGAATCTGTGTGTCTTGTGAGCAGTGTGGGATGTTAACTTACCTTTCCATAATAGTTAATGTGTGTATCTTGAGCTGTATAATTTTTTAAGTAGAGTACCTCGTGAGATACAGCTTTCAATTTTAATATTGTGCATTTTCTTAAAGAGACCTGTGCTACTTAAAGTGAACAGACACGAAACAGTTAATATGTTGTGTTAGTTTTCCCAAATAGTTGTAGGTTCAGACACGGAATCCTGGGAAGCACTTTCCCTTGATGCTGAATATTGGAAGCTCCTGCTGAAACAGTTAGAGGACTGTCTGATACTTCAGACACTGCTGCACAGCAAAGTGAGCAAGAAGACAATAAGAGTTTCATCTCTACAGAGTGAGCCTTTGGGTAGGCTTTCTGTAAAGAAATTGCTGGAAGGTGGAAAAGGTATGTTTTTTTTCTCTTGGAAGGATGATTGATTGTCTTTGTAATGCAGTTCTGAGCCTTCCTTACCTACTTCATGAAATGGAAACTATACTGGAAATTGTTCTGCTGTTTACTTTTCTTAGCTTAAAAACAAAGCAAACCATGTATCAAACTGATAAAAGGCATTACCATAAAGACTGCATTGTAAACTTAAGTCAGCTGGTTAATACATTTTTGATTGGCAACATCAACTTAATATAATTAATGATATTAGTTAATAGCATTTCTTTTCTGTTCTTCAGTTGTGAACTTTAAATCTCCTGGGATGTACACTGACTGCATTTCAAGACTTCTTTGTTGTTTTACTGTTCCAGGAGGTATTGCTGACACTGTAGCAAAGTGGGTTTTTAAGCAAGGCTTCAATCCTCTTGTACTGAATTTGGCACAGCACAGGAACAATACAGATAATACTGAAGAATCTGAAGAAATGCATACAAATATCTTTCTTGAGGAACCAGAAATAGATGAAGACTTGGAAACAATCCTAGGTAAGAAAATAACCTTTTTTTTTTTTTTTTTTTTTTTAAATTTTGACTCCTTTCAGAGATGCCTTTGTTACTGTTGTGAAATAGCAGAAATTATGAGAAGAGGCCTGTCTTGTAACTCCTGATATTTTTCTTTTTCCTAGAGCTGCTGCAACTTGCATATCAGCAGTTTCCATGCAGTCTTGAAGTGGATGTGCTCCATGCGCACTGCTGTTGGGAGTATGTAGTGCAATGGAATAAGGATCCAGAGGTAAAAGAACTTCATTTGCAGGGAACAGTGGTTAAGAATAACTCTCTAGAAGCACTTCCACAAGTTTTAGTTGATAAAATTCTTCAGAAGACACTATTTGATAGCGTGCTGGTTACAATTTTATTGCTATAGAGGGGAAGTGTAAATTAAATTGAGTTCAAGGGTTGAATGGTACCACACAAAGACAGGACAGTGTGCTTCTAAGCTGTCAGATTCTCAGGAGTTTGAAATAAGCAGCATGAAGTGTTCCATCAGTATTTTGTAGTGTAAAAAAAAAAATCATTACTGCATAGGAGTGATGAATGTTTTGTCTAAATAGATCATAGAATGCTTTTTAGACTGGAATCCATTCAGTTTAAAGAGGGAAGAGATTTCTTCAATATTTTTAGATTTTTTCCTTCATTTTGCCACTGTTGGGGATAATTGTTAGGGGAAAAAAGCAAACATGGAATTGCTGTTTTCCATGGGTTCCCTATAAGCAAATGGAGAATGTTGTCCGAAGTTGTAATGCTATCAGAATTTTTAGATGATATGAAAAATGCAGTCAGCACTGCTTGTATCTGTGCAATGCAACATCTTGCTATGGGAAAAAGGTTCATTGGAGAATTTTAAGAGCTTACTCTACCATAATGAAAGTGAAAATTAATCTTTCTAGCACAAATGGATTTTGTATGTAAGAAAGTGGATTGTTATTATTCAGTGGGGATATCTTTCAGCAGTGAGTAGGTTAGTGGTACATACTGTTGACAAAACCCTGGTGTGAATGACAGTGTGTTTATGGATATAGGTATGTCAGGTAGCAGGAGAGAAGACTGCAAAAGCTCGGAACAAGTTCTACAGCTGTCAAAAATGAAGAGCTTTATAATAGACCTGGGTGTCTTAGCAATCAATAGTTTACATTTAAAACAAGTTTTGCATAATGAATAATATTAACTTGTTCTTTCACTTTTTTTGTTTTACATAAGGAAGCATGCTTTCTTATTAGGTCTATAGATCATCTTCGATGCATCATTAATGCTCACGTTCAGCATGGTAAGTATGAAGCTGTTAATAAAAATGATCTTTGGAACTGCAAATCGACAGTTTTGTCAACAGACAAGTGTAAATACAAGTAGTTGATAGCAGTGGCTGTTTTGTCAGCAGCCTTGACCCCAAATAAACTTCTTGCTCATATTTTTCATGTGCTAAGAGTTTCCATCAGAAACATGGATGTATGTTGGTTACATAAAGCTAACATTAAACTAAAAGCTGCTTAAGAAAAAGTGTTTAATTATTTTATGTGCATTTAAAATTCTAGCACATAGTCCTTGTAGTCAATTACAATTCATGCATTTCTTACTCATGAATGCACTTCTGAATGTTTGATCACCAAGAAAGTCTGCTCCAGGACATCTGAAGTCCAACTATAAAGCAGTGAGAATAACTGACAATTCCTTCTTGTTTCATTCACCATCTAATTTTAAAATCCCCAGTGTTACAAGAACTTTGGCCCATGGCTTTTCAGTCTGTACTTGTATTGCCTAAAATCTCACCTGCATTCACATGGAGTTCACAAGTTTGTGATTGTTCTAGGTATTGCTCTGATGATGTGGAATACATTCATAGTAAAAAGGCTTTCTTCTGCTACGTATCTAATGGACAAGGTGAGTGTAGCATTATGATAGTAGTTTTGAGGCTAGTATTTATATGCTGTGGATTTAAATTAAAAAGTGGGATATCTTTTAATGTAAAGGTCAAAAAATCTCCTGCTTGTTAGGTGTATTGTGCGGGTAATTTTTGGATTCTGAGGAAGGAATGCATATCTTAGAATATTCAATTGTTCCTTGGAATGATCAACTGAGTATTGCTTTAAGCAGTAATGGAGTCTGGCTGATGTACTGAAGCCTTATATGCAGCATTAACTTGTAATTACTGAATAAAACATTTGAAGTTATCTTTGTGTGCATGTATGTATTTGTACATAAAGCTTTCACTTAACAAAGTAAGTATTTTTTCTGGGCCTGTTTCCTGGTAAGTTGTTGACAAGAAGCTTCTTGGGTTCTGCAAGCTGCAGCTCTTCCAAATGTTGGAGGTATATGAGCTCTGCAGAATGCAGAACGTTTTGTGAGTACTGTTGAGCATTTTAAACTCATGCTACATTGCTGAATCACCCTCTGGCTTGTAGCTTGTTTGCTATGAGTTTTATCAGTACTTTATCCCTGCTAAATGTAGTGCTTGCAATATGCAGCATACCTGCTGACTGGTAGACAGCTATCTACAAGATAGAAGTCCAGGTGTTGACAGTGATTCTAAAAACAACAAAACCAACCAAAACACAAAACACACCCAATAATTTTCTATCTTGTCTTTTTTTTTCCTCTTCCTATGCTCCTCTGATTTTCTGCTTTAGCTTTTGGCTGAACTGTGTATGAATTGGAATATGCCATCTTCCTCATTTCTTTCAGCAAATGGGCTTATTAGTTGTGTGTATCTGTGGTAGATGCTTCTTCTGCAGAAGCAGAAAAAAGATGTTTCTTCCAGTTTTTCTGCATGCCTTTACGTACACCCATCACCATTATTTCTGCCTACAGCTGCCACACAGGTGTTTAATCAGTCCCAACAGCAACAGCTGAAAGTTGTTTTCAGTTCAGGTGTTGAATCAGCGCAATGGGCCACAGTGACTCAGGATCCTGCTATCTCGCTTCAGGCATTTAGACTCTGCCAAGATGCATAGGAATTTTATTTCTTTCTGCTTGTTGAAGAAAGCTTCCACTGATACGTGATTCATTGCATGCAAAATGTGGTTCTACTTGCAGAAGTGGAACCTAAGTGGCATCGTAGTAACATTTCTGAACAGGAATGACTTGAGGGGCTTTTTCTGAAGAATTTACATGGGCAAAGCATGAAAACCATGTTGTAATATCTTTTTCCATCTATCCCAATGAATATTCTGGAGCTCTCCCTTTTCTTCTCCCTTATTCTCCTTGTTTCCTCATAATATCACACTTGCCATTATTCTGTATTATAGTAATCACTGGGAATTTCTTAACCAGATTTAAGATTTGAAAGAACCTGTGGGCCTTAATTCTAGATGTTAAGAATGATGAACTAAATGTTGGCATTGGTGGTGTTTGTTTCTGCCATCTACAGTATGTCTATCATACATCACTGGCACCAGTATTTAATTCATCATTCTTCATATACATATATTTATTTATATATATATTTAAAGAAAGCAATGCAGTGTGTTGCATCATGTAGCTGTAATGAACTTTTTAATATTAGGAATATTCTAAGTAATAGAATATTTGCAAGATAACAGATGCTCTATAATAATAATGGTGATTTCACGTGCTGAAACATGGAATTTTCTTTAAACAGGTTGGAAAAGCTCCGAAGGACAGATTATGCAGAAGGGCAAGTAACTACTTCTGTCTCACATGAGGAGAAATTTAACAAGAAAATCCTCTTTTATTTTAATATTAGCTTATGACTTGTTTTTGAAGTGTGAAAGTTTTGAAACTTGAGGTCATGTGACAAATTGCTGTTATTTTTCATTCATTTTTTCATGTATAACTTTGTTGTTTTAAACTCTTGCAAGGCAATTGATAAGCTCAGCAAATGAAACGTACTGGATGTGATTACTTGAGCTGTTCTATCTTCTGTGGAAATGCAATATTTTAAATATCCAATTGAGCTTTACATTTATTTTTCAAGATAATGGAAAGCTTATTTTCTACTTTTTTCCTGTTACTTCTAAATCTCTATGCTTAAAATGAATGTTTATTTAGCTTAAAATATATAATAGGCTTAACAATGTGTTTGTTATATCAACACCTGTTTTCTCAGAGAGAGAGAGAGAGAGAGAGAGAGATATATATATATATATATAGCTAATAAAAGCCTGCTTGAATTCTGTCTGAAACAAATGGAATTTAATATTGTTAACAGGATGTGGGTATGAGTGACACAGCCACGACAGCTTTCCTTGGCTGCTGCTCAGATCTTCTGCAAACGTTGCTAGAGGTAAGATTTTCATTTTTATTTTTTTCTGTAGAAGGAACTGATTTACATTAAGGCATATGCTTATCCTTATTTCTGCCTAATTCAGACGAATGTTCACAATCTCATCTAGAAAATACGAAATTCTCTTGTTAATTTTTTAATTTCGTTGCAGAGAGTTTCTGATTAAAGATGTGTTTTTTGTGTAGAAGGCCAATACAGATCACATCTTGTGTGTGACAGCTTTTTACATTCATCTGCTAGGCTGATGTGAGTAGTGATGAAATGCAAGCTCCTGTCCTGGACACTGAGGATGCCTGGATGTCTGTGGAAGGGCCGGTATCGATAGTAGAACTGGCACTTGAGCAGAAACGCATTCACTACCCACTTGTTGAGCACCAGTTTGTGTTATGTACTGTCTTGTATGCCATCATGAGGTTTTCTCTGAAGAGTGTGAAGCCTCTGTCGCTGTTTGATAGCAAGGTAAGTCTTCTGAATGCTGATGTGCCTACATTTCATTACTGCTGTCCTTCCTCTTGGCATCTATAATGCATGCTACCTTCTACTCTTCAAACTGTTTGTGCATGGTTTTAAGAAAACAGCCCACTGTGGTGTTAAAGAAGCTGTCGCCAGAATTCAGGCTGCCATAGGAATTTGGTGTTTTACTTTGAATAAAAGATTTGTAGTGACCTCATCTGCGTGAAAATCCACTCCTTAATCATTAGTTGGCCTGGAAATACTGCGTGATAAAACGACTGGTTGACAGGTTTTCCTAGTTGCTTTGAGAAGTGCCAGATTAGAGAAAAACATAGTTAAGTTCAGAAGTGTTCTGTTACTGTTGCTGATGTATCCATTCTTGCTGATGAGTGTTCTGGAATTCTCACCTTGAAGAGAATAAACTGTTTGTCATTTAAATACCTGTAAACCACTGAGGAAAAAAGACTCACTACATTTTAAAATGCAGTATATATCCAACCAGACATATGTTGACTTAGATATAAAGAATGTACCATACGCTGAGCTTTCTTCCTCCTAAACAATATAATTAAAAAAAAAAATTAAATTAAAAATTAGAGTACTGCTGTGGGCTACCATCTAATTCCTGCTGAGGAGAAAAAGATTTAGATCTGCAAAGCATTGTGCTGAAGATTTCTTCTTAATGATGGATTGGGTTTTTCTAAATGCAGAATGTGGCAGTTTGTGGTAGGTCCTTGTCTGTATGCATGCTCTGATGGAGCAGTTTTATCTGGTTTTAGCATTTTACCATATATCGCATTCTGTTGTTTTTATACCTTTTATATATGCTTATCTGTTAGCAGCAAGCATATTATCTCATGCCATTTAAGACTGCATGTTGCTTCTCAATAATATAATTGAAGGCTGTTCCTGTTCCTCTGTGCTTATGCATACAACTGTAATTCTCAGCCATCTTCTTTCTTGGTGTCTGAAAAGAAGTGCTTAAGCGTTTCAAAGACCATTTATTACCTTGTTTCTGAAAAGCAGCTCACTGTCTAAATTTAGACATTATTGTAAGCTGCACCTTTCCAATACTGGTAATACATTTGTACATGATTTCATGAGTAATGTGCAGTCCTATTTGGTGTTTCTCTTGGCTGTTCTCTTCAGTCTGGAGAAGGGCCCCAGTATGTAAGGAAAATATTACAAAGATTTTATCTTTCAACACTTCTTTTGTTTCCCTGTGTTAGTACAGAGCAGGGCTGCCAGTGGTGCTCTGCATCGATTGTGCTACTGTCAGAGGTGGCAATGGGCTGAAACAAGGGCTACCACATGCCATCATTTTGCAGTTTACCTTAAATTTGGTGAATCTGTAGTCCAGGATACCTTTTCAGTGGAGTTAACTATATTATTAAGTAATACTTAAAATGCATTTTTTGTATAAGATAGTTAGCATTTCTTCCTATATATCATGCTTTCTTGAAGGATAAGGGAGTAGGAAATACATCTGGGCTTTAGCTCCAGCTGGTATTATAGCAGGTACAAACACTTGCCTACTAAATTAGGTTAAGTTTGAAAGCAAATCCTTGATAGATTGTGACCGCCTGAGCAAATATTTTGTTTCATAGTTGTAACTTAAAATATCCATTTTACTTCTCAGAGAGATATAGGAGTTGTAGTGCAATTTAAATGTAAAAAAAATTGAGGCTTCTTAAAATTGGATCAGTGTGGATTACTTCAACTGTATGTCTGATTGGCTTTGGTTCTCAATTTTAGGGTAAAAATGCATTTTTCAAAGACCTTACTTCAATTCAGCTGTTACCTAGTGGGGATATGGATCCAAACGTGTTATCTATACGGCAACAGGTAGGTGTAAGTTATTGAGAATTCCTACATTTCTACAATTTCAAATGATACTGAAGTAACTTTTAATTTTTGCTTTCAAGTTCTTGCTCAAAGTTGTGAGTGCAGCAGTTCAGATGCTATGTTCACAAAAGGCCAAAGAAGCCTCCGAAGAGGAATTGTTTCCCTTTGAAAAGGCAAGAAATTGGCCAACTTTGGCTGTGGATTTGGCTCAGTATCTTCAAATCTCTGAGGATGTGGTCAAAATGCATTATGTCTGTGAATTGTACAGTTATGGGATGGATCATCTCGGCGAAGAGGTAATAACCCCTTTTAATAACTTTATAACAATATGACATTGTCAGGTATTCTGCTGAGGTTACATTTTCACTTACTGAAGATGTCTAGAAGGGTTAGGCAAGTATTGCTATACTCAGAAAATCCTCACAATGAAAAATCAGAAGTTGGAAAAGTGATTTCTCAAGGTGGGTCATCTTCACTTTCCTAGCAGATACCAACTGGTGGAAACATAACAGTGGGGAGCTAGACTGTTGGTCTAAACTGGTACAGCCCTTTTTATGGTACTGCAGTTAACATTTCAGGAGTATGTCTTGCTTTTAAGTACAGAGTAATTGTCTTGCTTTGTTTTCTCTTCCACTGTTCAGAAGCTTTTAAATGTTTTGTTTAGAGAACCAAGTAACACGAGTCTCAAAGCCATTTTTCCTTATAGTAACTAGAAGCTTCCTGTGATTCAGCGTTTCAGGGTGATCTGTGTCATGCTCAAAATAATATCTAGTTCTGTGTATGTTTCCATTTTCAGGCCTTTCTTCAGGTATCTGACAAAGAAGTACTTGCATCGCAGCTGCTTATACTGGCTGGACAGAGACTGGCCTTTGCTTTACTTCAGATACAGACAAAGGAGGGAATGGAACTCTTTGCTAGACTTCCTCCAACACTTTGTACTTGGCTTAAAGCTATGGTAAGTTAAGCATGATTTAGGAAAACAGAATCATACGTTGATTTACAGAAGATTCTATTTACTTAGATGTAGATTACATCTGAATTGAGCTTTCTTGCTAATGGAAGCAAGAACCTAGTTCTCATTTTTCCTGGTGCCAGTTCTCTTTCATGAGGAATGAAGGAGTGACTGTTCTGTTGTGGGGGTTATACTTTCTCCTGAAGTTCTGGCAAAATAATTTGTGCTCAATTTAAAAAAAAAACTATTGGCCATCTTTTCTAATGGCAATATTCAGAAATCAGTGCTTCTGTTTATCCAGGCTTCAGATCTGATGTTTTCCAGATTGCAGGAATAAATTTGATTGAGAATATTGATTAGCAGTGAAGATTCAGTTAAGAAGAGTCTGAAGGGCAAAATAACCAGTAGTACAATTACACTTCTGGGTCCAAGCATCTGCTTAATTCCCAAATAGCAATTTTGTTATGTAAGACGAGGAGGGCATATGTGCAGAAGCTCATCTGCAGGGAATGCTCTAATGCTGTGTTTGTTCTTTTATATAGGACCCCCAGGAACTTCAAAATGTGCAAGTGCCAATTGCTACAACAGCTAAACTGGTTAACAGAGTAATAGAGCACTTACCAGAGAATCACGGGCAGTATAGCCTGGCTTTGAATCTGATAGAGGCCGTAGAAGCAATCTCATCATGACATTCTCCATTAGAACAGTTCTGCTACATAGTGCTGCAATGCATGATTTTACCCAACAAGGCTGACATTTACAGAAAGAAACTTTCGTGTGGCTTTTGTTAAACAAAAAGAACAATGTTCCCCACCCCACAATTCCAGAAGGTAATTTTAAATTGGAGTGTATTTTAAATTCTGCACTAGTACAGAGATGTTTAGTTTCCAGTACACTACTTGTCAGTATTTGAACTGCTTAGTTATTTATTTGACTTGAGCGCTTCTTGCAGTAGTCTGAATTGGGTATATTTGACAGCAGTTTTAGTCAATTGACAAGATCACATCCTGTGATATTTTTTGTATTTCATGCTAGCAATAACTGCTGCGGTTACAATGTTCCATGCATCATTTATCAGAAGAAGCTGTAGAGTTAAACCTGAGGAAACACTTCAGTCTTTTAAGTTATCCTGTAATGCCAATGCTGCTTTTCCAGAAGCTAGAATTGGTGTTGGGCTCCTGTCTGCTACCTGCACACAGACGACAATAGCTGCACTACAAGTAGAATGGAACATGGCAAGGCCTTACACAAAGGGAGAAGAGCCCATGTTAGAATCAGCTTGGAAGGGAGAACCACATCCCCAGACACTAACATGGACCCATTTTCATCCAGTTTTAGTCAGCATTGTCTCTGGGGCGTGCTGGGCTTCAGCTAAAACTGGTTTCATGTCCCTGTCCTTTATTATTGAGCTCTGCCGAGTTTATGTAGGTCTGTATGTACTGTAAGGTTGTTCCCTGTTTTACCACTGTAGAAGATGTAGTATGCTCTAAGACTCTGCACATGTTAACTCGTAGTCAAAACCTGCTTCAATAGTTGTCCAACTTCACTCAAGATCTTTACTTCTGAATACCTTAGCCTTAAAAAAAACAAAACAAAACAAAACCACAACAAAACCATTACATAGGACAGTACCTGCAGGGAGTCATGTAGCGAATATCTTCACTACAGGAGTGATGTTAGAAATGATTATCTTACATCATTAGTAGTTTTCCTTCTACCTAAAGGAAAGCCAGGAAAGGAAAAGTGTTGTTGTAAGCTGTTTCGTCTTGAAGTCAGTTGAAATTACTCCATCTTGTAACCTGCAAGAAACATTCATAGCATACTGCACTGTTACAGACAGAATTTGGTCTTACCTTTTTGAAGTATGTGCTGCTGTCATCTTAGGTTAGACTCCCCTGGAAACGGCTCTGTAGGTGGCTAGTTCTGTAAGACTGTCAGCTGTTCAGCATCCCCAGTTGCTGATCTCTGCACTTTAATGTAGATGATGAAGGCTTTCTGAGAAGGTTTGATTCAGTGTTTGACTTCCTATAAGGGTATGAGGTTGTGTGACTAAAGAAGAGTTTCAGGTTTGGTTATGGAAGGGAGTATAGAAATTGAAACAGGTGTAGGGGAAGAATGCGAGAAGGCAAGACTAGGCAGTGCCTGTACTACCTTGCCTGGCAGAACTTCAGCCCTCTGCAGAAACAGACAGGCCAGAGAATCAGTCCTGAAGCCTGAGGAAAAACAAAAACATTTCTTAGTTGCATTACATTCCTGTATCCTGGTACAGTTGTGTAAAGGACCTCACTGTAACTAAATATCATGCCAGAGCTGACACTCTACACCAATCAAATCTGTAATGTATTGTAAGTAATATTCTGTATATAGTGCTATTTTGTGTCTAATTTGCTGTGGATTTGTGTAAATTGATTAAATAAAATTTGAGGAGGTTTCATTGTGTGTTTTTTCCTTCTTAGTGGTGCCCATTCCTTTTTGCTTTGTTTCTAAGAGGAGATGCCCTGAAGGACTGTTTCTTTGGATTCTGCCCATATGACCTGAACAGTAGGCCATACAGTACAGGTATATCAAGTATAACTGCGTTTAGAGAAGATGGCTTACTAAAACAAGTAAATCAGTTTTCTTGAACCATCATTTTTATTAAGCAGAAAATTCATATACAGTTGAATATATACATATAGTTCCACCCAAAGCACATAATTCTGCTCCAGCTGGGGGTTCAGCAGCAGCACTTCTGAGGTTTCAAGGTTCCAAGACCTGTTGCCTGACCACTGCTTTTACAACTTTCAATTATTTAGTATGTTAAGAGCAGCCTGCACGTAGGCACTTGATCCTCATGTGCTTCCTTTTCCAGCAATGACTTTGAGGCAGCGGGGGCAAGGAGTGCTTGCGGAATCTGAAGTGTACCTCCTGCAGCGAGGGCATTTTGCTTTGGCAGTGGGTAGGGCTATGACTTTATATGAAGATTCTTCACGAATATCTCCACCTGTTAAAGGGAACATCGCTGAGGTCATCTGCACACAGGTGTAGTTAGCATATTGCATCCTATGGATGAAGGGTGCAATCCAATGGGTTACAGTACAGAGTAATAAATAAACATGGCGTGGCAGAGAAGCAGACCTGGACAGGTTTTCTTACCTTCTAAGTTAATCAAAAAGTTCCCTGTGACAATGTTTGCATCTGCAGGTGTTTCTTTAGGTATCTCACTCAACAGAGTTGTTTGAGAAGCCATCATTATTTCATTCAGCTGTGACACTCTTGAAGATTCTTCAGCCTGTAGTGCCTATGGGAGAGAGTTAATTTTCAGACCTGGGTTTGCTCCTCAGCATCCTCCTGCTATCAAAGGTTAAACAAAACAAACAAACAAACAAAGAACTGCTGTGTGATTGCAGTAGCTGTCATAGTCTTGCCAGGAAGAGAGCACAAAGTTTGCTTATACGAAACATTGGGCTATACCATCTCCAGCAGTCCCAACCTCAACTCGGTTGTGACTGTGTATATTTTTTGTGGTGAGTACAACAAAGCCACATACTGAAGCAGAAACAAGTTTACAGAAATCAGCTTTTTTTCTTTTTGCACAGACAGCTCTAATTTTTAGTTGCATCTTTTACCTCCATTAATTCAAATAGCAATCCAGGCTCAATTACAATGATGACTTCATATTCCAAAGGATTCTTGCCAGAGATGGAGCCAAGGAAAGAATCTCTCATTGCACATGCACCTTCTATTGCTTCCTCAATCCCAGGTTTCTTCCACCCTGAGCTTGCATTAATCCAGCCAGTACGAAACACACCCTCTGAGTCTTGAGAGCAAAGCAAAGGAAATTTTAATTAAGTGTCTTTCTATTTAAGTAAGCTTTTAAGTGAATAAAAATAAATCAAGAAGAATGGCTTATCTCTGTATTTGTATTCCTTTCAACTGTGCAGTTCAACACACATTAGAAGAAGTCCTTAGATATGACATTTTACCTTTCTTGTAAGGGAGGTGCTGGAAAACCTCCTCTGCTAAGTGAGGAAGAATTGGTGCAAAGGATCGAACTACTGCATCTAATGCCTCTGCTAGCACAGTTTGGCACGAACGACGCTTAGGATCTTTTTCTTCTTCGCAGTAGAGCCTGCAAGAGATGAAAGTGCTGAGTATTACCTTTGTACTTCCAAGTTAATGTTACTAGTCAAGAATCATACTTCAAATGGAATGAAGCTTGAAAGCACAGAAGTCTGACCTAGTGTGTAGCAGGAAAGCTTTTCCCAATTCTTGATTTACAGTAAAGCGATAAGGGTACAGAAGGTCTTGTGTAGTCAGCCACGTTTTTGATAGGTAGGAAAGCTTTGTGCATTGCATGTTAACTGACTTCACTATAGAGAAAAGAATCTTTTCTCAGGGAGGTGAGCCTTTCTTATATTTCACCTATAAAGTTTAGGGCTAGGATTTTTTTTCCCATTGCTTTAGGTACATTCTGGAAACCAAAAATCACTGTAACCCCCACTCAGTACAACTCCCTTCCCCTGCGATGCGGCCCTTTCAAACTTATAAAGCTATCAGATTAAATCAGTGCTTAAAGAGACATCCTTAGGAGTCTTCAGTAAAAGACATCAGGCTGCCCAGCTAGGTGCTAAAGCCCCTTCCCTATAAGCTCACAAATACCATGGGTGTACACACTTCTAGGCAGAAATACAGCTTCAAAAATCCCTTCTTAAAACAGTTTCCATGTGCACAATGCTCAATTACCTTCCAAAATGATTCAGTGCCCCCAGAGGACAGACCAGAGAAGCACACTGATCACAGAAAGACTCAGCTGACAGTGACTAAGCTCTCATCTGCAGTTATGAGTGCACGACAGCACAACCCAGAGCTGTATTCTCTCAACATTTGCATGACATTACTACCTTCATCTCCAAGGGATTAATTTTCATTATTGTTTTTTTTTTTGCCTCGATGATTTAAAGGCAGCAGTAATGAACTTACCTGTCCTTGATTACGCTGAAATAAAAGTTAGACAAGTTTCTGGAACAGAATGCTTGCAACAATCGCACAACTTTGCTGTAATCATATTCTTTGTATGCTGCTGTAACCTGGGAGAGGGAGCAGAGAGAGAAGAATGGCACATTGGTTTTTATCACACAGCATACAGTGAGCACCTCAATGGATCTGAAACGTGGGCTGTGCTAAGTGGAGTCTGGGAGACTCTTCCTCAAAAGATTGTTGGAGGGAAAAAGTGTTAATTCAGCTAACTAATTAGGACAGAAATAATTCTAGTTCACATTTTAAGGGAGAAGATGGAGAAATCAGAAATTATGTCTGTTCTTTCCCATTCTGCAAAATAATTCTGAATGATATATAATACTAAATGCTGGCATGCAGCAGATTTCTGAATAAGCATTAGATTTGTTTCTTTAGTTCTGAGCCTATTTGTAATTTGAGGCCTTGGGGCAGAGGTCAATGTCAAAAACAAGGTGAGAATGTTAAAACCAAAGCCTTCCTCTTAGAAGCTGACTTGTACTAAAAGAAGCATACTGTGTCTCAAAAAAAAAAAAAAGCCTGTGATTGTTACTTGCACACCTGCTACACACTTTGCTCATACACTTAGAAGCATGTTCCCCTAGAAGCCATGGCCAAACAAAACCATTACACATACATACATTCATCTAAACAGAAATTACTCATACCTTGCTGCCGTAGTCTTGCAATAAATGCAGCATGTATTGGTCTACTATGTACATCTCTGAGGGAGGGATGGAATCTGTTTCTGGATTGAAGCCAGCCATGTTTCCCAGCATGAACCGTAGTGTATTCCGAAGCTAGGAACAAAGCAGCCAAGTTAAACACTGATGCTCTGCACTTTGAATGAAACACAGAATGAGAATCTCCTATAAAAAATTAAAGCTGGTTGCTTTTCAAATTGATTGATGGAATAATTACAGAATGCCATGAGAACATATGCCTAAAGGACCTATAGAAATTGTAAAGACTGGGGGTTACCTAAGCTTGCTGCACAAAGCACGTGTTTATCCTTCACACATTTCCTGTTTGATCCACACACGTAAAGAGCACAGCAGCACCCGCCTATGTGAGTTCAGAAAACTGAAACCGAAAACCTTTGCAATGAATGTTACCTATCCAACATAAACCCAAATATAAGGAGGACCTGCCCTTAGCATGAGGAGTATTAGTGCATTTGGTCCTTACCTTGTTGATGTCATCTCTGGCAGCATTAAGTACCACAGGCCCAATCAGCACCTCAGTAAAAACATTGGATTCAGCCACCCACCAGCGGAGAACATCGGCACCGTACGGGGGGTCCTTGGAGTGATCCTAAGGAGAGACAGAGAGGAAAACTGGTAGGGGGGCCCTGCAGCACAGTGGCCACTGCAATTCCACACTGACAATGCTGTGCATGTATCTGCAATCGTGCACAGAAGCCACTGCATTTGGAGTCCTTCACCCCTCCTTTGGCAAGGCTAACTGCTGAGCCAGGACTACAGCACTGTGTATGGGCAATGCTAGAACTAAGGTAAGATAAACTTACCTTACAGCCTTGAATCCTTTGAATACTTAACATTAAAACATCAACGTTAGTATCTGAAGATACAGATATTTTATCTTCATGCTGTTTTCAGCTCTGGAAAGGACCTGTCTCCCTCTAGAAAGAAAGCAAACTATGCCCTGTTACATTGAGCCAGATAAATAAACCTTTGTAAGGATTGGTCCTTTTGTCCAGAGAAGTCTAAAACCTGCTTAACAGCTTCAGAAAGAACAAGAGCAGGACTGGGCAAGGAATAAATTCACAGCATCACCTCAGTGCAACCCTCCCTGATCCCCAAAAGAAATCAAGTTCCTCAAATCTACAAGTAGCCCAGTTGAGACTAGAAGGCTTCTGGGGTGCAAACACTGTTTCGATTCCCATATTGCTAGGCACAACTAAATTTAAATTAAAACCTCAAATCCCACCTCCCCATCATTTCACAAACAGTGATTATTCTTAACTTAAATCATTCTACATCTGCCTCAAAATTTATTTTCTCTTAGCTGAGAACAGCTTTTTTAAAGCACTACATTTGACATAAGATAACTCAAGGTTTTTACTCCAGCCAAATGGAACTGCAAAGTAGCCAAAGCGTCTGAAAAAACCTTATATAGAGTTCTGCTTCAAGACATCCGCGTAGAGAAAAGACAGCTGTAGAATCTGGGAGTGAAAACTTCTAATGAGCAATTGTAGGAAACTCAAGATTTTGACTTACATCACCTCCATTGATTACCACATCAGGGTCAACCACATTGCCAATGGATTTGGACATCTTTTCTCCTTTCTCACCAAGAGTAAATCCGTGAACTACCAGAGTCCTGAAGAAAAGATTTTACAAAACAAAAGAACATCACTGAAAAATCTATGTTAAGAATTTCATATACTATTTCATAGTAATGGTTTCATTTCTCTTCTTCATATGCCATCAAAAGCCTAGTATTCAGTAAAGGAACTTGTAACGTGTTTGCAATCTATGCACTTACTTGTATGGTGCTTTTTTCCTTGTTGCCACACTTGTCAATAGAGAAGATTGAAACCAGCCTCCCAGTTGGTCTTTTCCCTCAAGGTATACATCTGCTCTTTGCTCTGTGCCTTTAAAGACAGAAGATTTGTGAGTATTTTTGTTTGTTAGTTTGTTTTAAATATCAGTCTTTGCCTCTGAACAACTAATAACAGAAAATCTCTGCAAGCCATTACTAGAACTTATTTTGCTCTTCAAATGCAGTAGATTAATTACTTCTATGAACAGTGCACAGTTAAATGAACACAGAATCATGAAATCATAGAATCATTTAGGTTGGAAAAGAACATTAAGATCATCATGTCCAGTCAGCAGCCCACCTCTACTGTGCCCACCAACCACATCCCTCAGTGCCACAACTCCAGGGCACTTGAACACCTCCAGAGACAGTGACTGCACCACCTTCCTGTGCCAGCCTGTGCCAGAGCATCACCACTCTTCCTGAGAAGAAAAGTTTCCTAATAACCAACTTGAGATAACAACATTATCCAAGTGATATTATTTTGCACTGGTATTGCAAAATTTGTTAAAATCCAAGAGCTGCTGAAATCCAGATGTGACATGACTGCCTAGCCTGTGTAATGCAGCAGGGATCTTCAGAGACCATGAAGCTCTCTATGTGATGTTCACCAGTAACAGAATTTACATTTCTGGTCATTGGCTGCCAGGAAGGTTACAAATTTCAGGCAAGCATTGAGGCAACTTGAGAACATGCTGCGTGAAAGAGGATTCTGGAGGAGCCTGGCTTTTCCCATAGGGCTGAAACAGAGCAGTAAAGCTTTAATGGCCTTCCTGATGAAATTCAGTCACTGTATGAAAGGGAGCAAGATCTGTTGATTCAAGAAGCCCTTCCTAGTCTGACACAGTTCCAGTCAAGTCACTATCAGAGAACAGCGTGACATGCAAGCCACAAAGCCTAGAAATGTGCAACACTGTATTTGGAAGAATGCAGGGACAGGAATTCCCACATATGGCGACAAAGATTTCTCTGCTCAGGTTTTAACTTATAGTTCCTCTTATCCACTTCTTAGGACCCCTCACACAATGCTTCTTTCTGCTGCTGCCACCCTTGATTTATTTGTTTAACCTAATGGAAGTTTCGATATTTAGATCCATCCTGCAATAAAAGGAAGTTCAACATTACAAAGGTCAAGGCCACGCAGTTACAGCTAGCGCAAGGAAAACGTGTGGGCAGATGGAAGGGTTTTTAACACATTTATTCCTGCAAAAGAATCTGCAAAGTTTGGGTTTTAAAAGCAGAAGAAGTAGGGATCAGTCTTTGTCTTAACAGATGGCAAAAAAGAGTTGTGAGAACAAGGCTTGAAGAAAGCACACCTGTGGTTATGGAGGAAAGTGGAAAATCTGTTCCAACAGCAGCAGCAGCGCTTTGTTTTAGAGCCAGTTTACCACGTTGCTTGTAAAGAAGTGACCTTTCCATGGAAATGACAAGCTAAAACTTAGGCAAGTGAAGAGTTTTGTTCAAACAACTGATGGTAAATTGGCATTGGCCTTTTTGATGGGAGCACAAACGCATGGCAAGCTAGCTAACGTGAGAGTTTGATGGGGGCCTGAACATCTCATCTGTGTAACATACAAATGAGTGCTGGATTTGCAAATACAAAGCCTGGCTTGTAAGTGCACAGGCAGCTCCTCTACCTCAGTTTCTTTAAAGTCACAGTGATTATACAGAAATTAATTAGCACCATGAACACTTCTTTCTAACTTGAAGAACACATTCAGCAAGGAGCGGAGCCTTCAGTTACTTATTTCACATTGAATTATAGCACATAGGTCATTAAGGAGAATGACAATTTATGGTCCTTCAGGTTTGGATTTCAAGATTCCATATCTTTGATCTTACAGACTTTGACTTTTGGATTAAACGTATTGTATTTTAATGCCAGGAATGAATCAGCTAAGATAAATTCAAGTCTCTCAGTCAGCACAAAAGTTAAAGCACACAGATAGGTAAGCTGTAAAATAATTACATTCATTCAGTTAAATATTAGCCAATAAGATAGGGAAAGAGTTATGCTGAGAATTACCATCATTGCAGTGCGAAACTAAGGGTGAAAAGCAGTGTGACTTTTACCAAGAGCAGATCACACACAGATGGAGCTCAGTGTGCATTTCTATATGAAACATTTTGAAAAATGTTGATTTCAGGTTTGTACTACACGTGGTGCTCTGCCCATGGGGAAAATGATGATTTTTATAGGACAGCTTTAAAGATTTTTGCCTTTACCACACCTTCTGGCATGCACTGTATTAACACTCTGCTTGTAACACAGCAGCACTTACCCATGGATGAAACATTCAAAGAAATTTTAACACCGCATGAAAAAACGTGGAAACACTTTCTTTCAGTGCTCGAGGCACACGCAGCAGGAGAAGCATGGGATGAGATCTCATAACAGTAAACTGCTCAGTGAAAATAGTGCTATGCAAACAGAGAAGCAAAAAGTATCCCCAGGAAACCCTGAGCATCAGAAGGGGGTTCCAGAGCACATCACAGATGTGGATCTGCTCCAAATGGTGCAAGCTGCTTCAAATGGAATTGACACACGATCCATTGATACTTGTACAGTTTTGGTCCTGTGACTACAGCAACTAAATGCATGATCTCAGTGTGTGAGTGTTGCACCTTACTGTCACAGTGACAATGCAGAATGGCACAGTCACCCCCCAGTTTGGTTCTGGAGCCCACACTGCTCCATCTCATTAGATGAGCGTTTCACTCACAGACAGCACATTCAATCCTATGTGAGCTCATACCCAAGTTCCCCAACACACAGAGGTGATATTTTTGGGAGAACTGCATGGTTTTGTCTTGGCAGGGAAACCCGTAAAGCTGTTTATTCCTGCTGGTTACTCTCAATTTATAGTTCTCAGTAACTTGAGTTCAGTGTAGAAAGCCACAATTACGAACATGAGTCACATGGTTTTAGCCATCCATTACATCCTCCAGTTGTCCTGAAATAACTCACGTGTTGCAGCCCTTTAACAGAACCATGGCTTTGCATTACTGCTGTTATCACTGATCTTCTTCCACAAAATGAACAGGTAGCACTTTGCAGGTAGCATGCCAACTCCCACGTGCCAGAGCGCCTTCATGACTTTAAGCTGCAGAAAGCTCTTCAAAACAATTCTGGTTTTGTCCCTGGATTACATCCTTTTTCTTTTTCCCCCAAAAGTATTTGGGAAAAAGAACCTGACCAATTAGTCTGTTTGTAAGCTTTGCCAATTACTTTTACTTCCTACCATAGGGAGACATTCTGCAAAAGGTTTTAAAAGCTGGGGCACATGGAGAAATACAAAACAAAGCTACTAATTCAACAAATTCTCTTTCAAAGTGCATTCTTCACAAAGGGAAAATTAAATCTGCCATTTTATATGAATCTCTGGCTTTGCATTTCCACATCTGTGCCTGTGACTGGGAGACAGAAGAAAAGGAAATGCAACCTTTGTAGCATTTCTGAAGGTAAAGAGCTTATGAAATCATCTTTCTTGTTAGTCCTACTCCCAAATTTTGAACCTGTTGGGTTACTCCAGTCATGGCAAAACGAGAAGCCTCACACACCAGTTCCAGCAAGTTTCATGAAAACAAATGAGCAGACAGAGAAGAGACACTTTAAGAGTACCATGAAGAAAAAAGCCTGTATTGTGAAAAACAAAACATTTGCTGGATGCCATAGAATCCATGAGAGCCTTAAACGAATTAACAGCAAATCAAGGGTACTGATTCTGCTATTATTTAACACTGCATCCTTTCTTTACATAGGATTAGAGAGAGTTTTTGCATCCTGAAGTGTTAAGCCCTCAGAGTATGTGAGGATGTAACTGTGCACATCAAATACCACGACTTCCCAACACTTGTGAAAGTCAAACCAAGCCAGAAACTTTTCTAAAGAGAATGAACTTTAACATATGTAAAGGTCTTCTTATAAAATGAATGTTTGCTGATGGTACAGTTGCCTGACCACGTTGCTATGAAATAAAACCTCTGGTACTAACGTGTTTTATAATTCAACAAGATTGTTATCATGTAATTGTGTACTGAGAGTTTAAAGTCCAGACTCAATGCATGGGATCAGACTCCTCCTCTAGAAAGGACTCCTGACTTTGGACTATCTTCCAGGCAAACAGTGTGTTTTACACGGGTAGATAGCTAGATACACACTGTGTTGTGTATATTACTCAAACACAGAATTGCTGCCCATTTTTCTATAATCTTTTCTATATTTTTTCATTTAGAGCAGACCTGCTGGGTAGCAACTACTGACAGCTGGAACTACAGACAACGTATAGCCAACAAAATATTTTAAGCAACAATATACTGCTTTAGTTACTGAAAGTAATGAGGAATGAAGTTCTACTGTATGCCTACATTGTTAAACACTCTTAGATTCTGCAACTGATCTCAATTTTGGTCTGTTTCAAATGCAATTCCCTGGCACAAACTGAAATTTATTAGCTGAAAAATAATTTAAAAGCTACCAGCTAGCAGCAAAATGCTTTGGCTATCTGTGCCATGAAATTCTATATGCTTTTATTAGGAGATATGCTGTATGACACATGACAGGATCAGATCAAATAATGCGTTCTAAAAATCAATGGCACCTTCAACTACACTGAATATGAGTTTGCCAACACGGAACTCTCCTCTTTATGAGCAAAAGCAGCTTTCAAGGAGGTCAAAACCAGTTTGCTGCTTGCATTACCTGACTCAGCTTTGCTTATACCAAGAGCATCATGCAAAACAGTTACATTTTGTTCTCCAAATATTATAAAAGAACGATCAACACATTCATTCTGTACCTTCCAAAACATGAGCCCAGGAAGTTCCACTATCGAACCAGATGTCCAGGACATCCTGCCCCTTGACATAATCCAAAACATCATGACCACCAGCCTATTAGGAAAAAAAACCACACATGTTAAGAAATGCAAATGGAATACACCATATCATCAATGCTTTTCACAGAAATAAAATACATTTCATTTCTGGACCAGTTCTGCACAGGTTATGCTACCAAACTCCATGAACAAAACACAGAGTAATTCAGATACATAATTTCTGATGAAAAACCCAAACAGAGAAAGGAGAATTACCAAAAAAACTGAGATGGCACAGTAACACTACAGTTTCTGTTTGCTTTCTAACACAATTGTAAAGGGAACAAACAACACAAAGGCGGGAACAACTAAATACAAATTCAGATTTATTTTAATGGAAAAGACTCAATATGTATTTGTGCTGATAATTTAAGTTAATTAGAATGTTAGTTTCCTCTGCATCTAAGAAGAGGAGAACGGAGATCTAGGACCTAAATTAGCAGCACAAATCTGAGATTTGCCATATTCAGGTATCTCTTTCTGAATGTTCCTGTCAAAACAATCATGAGAATGTATATTTTTCATGACTTCCCACCACTGAACCATCTCAAGCACTTGCTGTATTTAAGTCAAAAATTACCTTTGCTACAGCCTCTTTTGATAATAGCTGTTCAATAGGAAGGGTCCACCATGCATCTGTTCCTTGCTGCTCCACTATTTTGATGATATCTGTGATTGTTTCACTGGGTTAGCAAAGAAGAAGACATTCAAAATGACACATTCAGCTGCTGTCCACAGTAGGTAAGGTGATGTTGAATTAATTTTTGACATCATTTAATGCCAAATTTAGACATACACTGAGGCAGCTTAACAAACAAAAAACTGCACTTCGTATTCTTGATTCATAGAGCATTTCATGAAGAGGTAACTTTTAAAACTTCAGTTGTATTTAAAGGAATACAGCAGATCATCCTGACTCAAAAATATCAAACTAAAAGCACCGTGTTACCTAACTATCAGAGGTAAGTTTTTAATTCCTCACTTCTCAAGTTGAACAATTAATGTACATCTTGAAAAGGTGTTGCAAAAGGGGGACAAGTAAAGTAAACACCTGGCACAATTCTCTTGAAAATACAGAAGGTTGATGACCTCACTTCCTTAGAGTCAGTGCTTAGTATTCTATTTGGACATCAGCATGTTTTCTCTGTGCTGCTATGAAGCTGAGCTGTATCACAACAGCATTTACTTGGCTCTTACAAAGTTTAAGCACGAAGACCTAAGCTATCCAAGAAGTTGTAAAACAAATTATTACATAGTAACACCACAAGGTAAGAAGGTAGGAAAACACAATCTGACTGTTGACTGTGTGGGGATAAAATTGCAATGCCAGACATACCATGGTCTTTACAAAGTAAATTCACATAGAACAACAGAGGACACGCTAACACACTAACCAGTAACACTTTCAAAATGGCAACACACCATCATTCTTAACCCTTAAGATCCGACTGGATGCCATTCACCTTCCACTTTAAGGACCCTTGGGACACAATTTACGACTTTGTAATGCATCTGCTATTTATCTTGGTAAAATAGCATTTAGAAGCTCCATTTCTGACTGCTATCTTTTCCTTTCAGAAATATTTGCATAGAGGTTTATTTGTCTGCACTTCCAGTTGTGAAGTGCTACCTCTCAAAGACAAATGCAAACAACTCCAGCTCTGGTACATTCCCTGGAAGCTAGGCAGCAAGCATCCTTTATGCTTTGCCTCCTTCAGGCTAAATCTACAAATTCAGAGAGCTCTCAGGAATAGACAGTTCAATGACAGCAGAGATCAGTTCGCCAAACATCTGACCAATTCTAAGCTTTACAAAAGGGAGGTACAGCCTGAAGCACTATCAATCAGACACAGGGTTTGATTTTCGGGTGGTCCCGTGTGGAGCCAGGAGTTGGACTCAATGTTCCTTGTAGGTCTCTTCCAATTTGGAATTATTCTGCGATTCAGAATTTTCTGACATTGCAACTATAGATTTACCCCAGAGTTCTCCAGAAATCAAGAGGGGAAGAAAGAAAAAAGAAGGCTTCCAAATGAGTAATTTCAATGACAAAAACAGATTTGCCAAAGCTGCTTTAAGTCTGCATTCAGTTTTGAATCTTTCAAGCTCCTCCAGCTTCAGAGCAAACAAGCAAAGTAACTGGACAGTTTTAAGGAAGACTGATGGTTATTCGTTAACGTGGGCAGGCCTGTCGTGTTCAGTACATTTCTGTGCAGTGCTTGTTCTTTAGGAATTATGTAGGGTAATGATTTACATCAGCAGTATCTGAATAAAACCATTTTGAGGGAGGGAAACGTGAAATACACCCTACTGTTTGCTGCTGTCAAAACTGTGTTGCTACCCATCTCTCCTCAGCAGAGGACATTATGGTCTATCAGACAAATATTTGGAGAATTTAAGGAGGGGACAACTGGGGCAGAAACGCTGTGGTAGTGCAAATTGTATCACCTGTAGAGAAGGGAAACTGCTCTCCTCATCAGCAGCAGGGGAAGGCACAAGAAGGAAGCACAATTTTGCTATCAATCTCCCTTGCGGAACCACTATAAAATGACTGCTTTCACTTACCTAAGTGCAGCTGCTAACACCACACACCAGCTATCTGCCATCATAGATACACCATTTCTACAAAACATGACATGAACTAAGCTTTCTTCAAGCACACCGCTATGCAACGCACAAGCTTACAGTGTTAATTCATGAAATAATTTAAAAGACATTTTTCTCATGAAAATGATCTCATTACGCTGCACACAAAAGTTCTCACACAAGTATGAGAAGGCCCAACTTGCATTATGCATCCCCTGCAATAAATAAGGACTCCATAACCATCAGGTCAACTTGCTATTGGCCAACATTTTCAAAGTTCTATCATGGTTTCAAATCGAGTAATAAACACTTCAGCAGTGCAATTTTTTTTCCTCTTATGTCATTTCCCTGCAGAAAATACATAAGCATTAACAATCATCTAATCAGGTATTTTGAAGAGGGCATAATTAAGACTTTGAGGATGTAATTTCACAAAACCTTTTCCCTCCTACATTTTCAAAGAAAACCCTGACAAAAAAGCAACCCCACCCTGGCACTGTGATATTTTTGTAGGATCCTTATGATTAACTGCTACCAAATGAGAGAAAAAATGAATATATTTAAGTTATCAGTAATGTAAGGAGGAAGATTATTGCAAAGTATTTTTGTGAAGTGACCAAGAGAAAACCACCTTCCTCAAATAACTACTCATCACTTTATAATCTGTGAGCTTCAGCGTGAGCATGGTAATTCCCAGAGTTAGCAATAAACACCATTGTAAAACTTTGCCCTGTATTCATACACGGTATCTGGAAGAACTTGCATTACGTGTCATTCGCTACGTTTTTAACACTGAAACTCCTACGGCAATTCACGCTACCACGACACCAGCCAATCACTCTCAAGTTTGATATTGATTGTGCTGAACACTTATTTAATGTGTTAACAGAAATTAGGCAGCATTAAGATATAGACAGGAGAAGAATACAGTTCCCGATGGTCTCTCGACCTCTTTTCAACAGCAGTAAAGAAGACAACTTATCTTCTTTCTACCATGAATTGTGATCCTTCAGCAGTAAGTATGTAGGTTATGGTAAGTTGCTATCGCTCGCAGCTAATGGAGACATTCAGTGTTTTAAAAAGCTAATTAGAATAGTAGACCTATATCCAAAATGGGTTGGTTTTCTTTCCTGTTTGTTTTGTGTGTGCGTGTTAGAAATGGAAGTTACTTGAAAATCAAAGGCACAGAGTGGGGGACAAGAGTTCTGTCACTGTAACAACTTTTGCAATATTTATTGGCAAAACTGCAATTATTATCATCTGAACAGGGTATTTGTAAAATTAACAAGCTAATTCATGAGATAAAAATAAAGTGTGTATCTCACATTTATTTCCTGGTCTAGAACTACAAAACTGGTTTTACTTTTGGATCTCTTTCTCTCCTCTTCTTCAATTTCCTCAAATCAGAATATTTTCCTCAAGAATGTGATTACATAGAGAAAGTTGAGGAAGTTTGTTTATTTGGACATTTATTCTATTCATTTATTCTATTCATCTATTCACTTGTGCAGAAAAAAAAAATCACACTTGTATTTCTATATTCTCCTAATTCTTATTAGAAACTGCAATATTAAAAAATGTTTTCTCTCTTCTAGATTTGTATCGCTGTAATTGTTACTTAACTTCTGATTGTAATGCAACAAGGTGTACTCTACAAAAAGAGCTTAGCCTTCAGCAGAGCAGTAAATTTATAATATTAGACAACAGAATCATAAATTCAAATCTATTTAAGGACTATGTGGGGCCACAGCAGCAAACAAGACTCACAGGGAGATCTGGCATCAAACCTGGTGCATAAAAGATTATAATCTAACTTTCAGCTTTCAAATCAGAAAGAATATTTTGCAGTCACCAAAGATTGTGTCTGTTTGGGACCAGCAGTTCTACCTTGAAAGAGGAATTTCCTGCAAACTTCCACATGACAAATTCATGTGTTCTGACTTACAGAGAAGCCCCCAGCAGTTTCTTTTAGGCATCTTTTTTCCCTAATATCTTTTCTAAAATTATTTTTTATCTTATTTCAGTTGATAATGCACAGACAGGATCACTCAAGACAGACCACTGGTGCTCTCATATGTAACAGCAACTCCATGTGGACTACACTGACTTCCAGTGGAGATGCTGTTACTTTTGATAGTGGCTCAAAGACTCCGGATCAGCTGCTACTGGAATTACATCGATCCAGCGTTCAACATGTGAAAACAGCCTGAGTTTTGAAATGTAAGTTATTATTTATTGCTGTATAAACGATATTGAATTATTTGCACTGATAAACTTCTCAAGAGGTGGAAATATGTCAGCAGCCTATTTTCAACGTGACAATGCAAATGCAATGAAATATTTGGGCTTCTGTACTTACTTCAGTAAGAACTGGTGTCCAGGAAAATGACCTATGAATTGACAGACTGCTTTCAAAATGTGCCTGTCATTTCTATAGGCCAATATTCTGTGCACTTTTCCTACTTTGGCTGCCAAAGTCTGCTATTAAAAGTCTGCTTTCAATCTTTAATGAGAGCTTCATATTTTACTTTGAAAACTTCACCTCTACTGTAAAACATTTTAGGAGTAAGGAGAACTGAGCATCAGAAGCTGTCAATTGAATTAAATAAATCTAATTTTGCAAGCATGTTGGATAAGTCTCTTTTTCCCCCCCTTGAAGAACGCTGACTGAACATGCCATCGTATCTTTTTGTCATTCACCATGTCGACTGCTGGGCCAACACCCATACACGAAAGGGAGAACCATTAACTGATTGCAAAGCCTGTCACACCAAAATGGGCACATACACAACCCCTGCAATCATCTCACACAGCTCAAGCATTTCCAGAAGATACGTATTTTATTGGTTTTCAGGATAACGTTCCTGTATCCCAAAAGAATTCCCTTACCTCTCACCTTTCAAATGCTCTCTGTACCAAGTAGGACTGCCATACTGGATCAGCTCCTTTAACTGCTGAAGGAGCAATTTCTTCACAGTGCCCTTCATGTCTGACTACCAGCTTCTGAACTGTATTTCATTATACTCAAGTTTGTTTTAAAAGCACATTTGTAACGACTTTTAGCAAGCACAAGGAACACACTCAAGCCTACTCTGCAAATGGACTATAATAAGTATTCCTCAAAAATAGCATACGTTCAAACCAAAAATATATTCTTTTAAGATATAGTAACAGTTTCTGCAAGTAAAATGATTTCACATTCCACAAGGCCTCCATACTTCCTGATGTGCCTCAGCATTACTCAAGTACTATAAAAGACTACAGTTATTGTAGTCATTTCTCACAGTTATTGCCTACAGTGGGAGGCAAAGTACTTACCTGTGCACCTACACACCCAGTCACACCAGGTAAAGCTAAGGACTAGCTGCTTAAAGTCCATTCCCTACTGCCTACACCCCAAGTCTCACTAGCTATTATATTTACGTGCTCAGTCCAGCTTCTGGAAAACAAGCTGGACAATTTCAGGAATATTTATTCATCAGCAAAATAAAGAAAGTTCTGCAACACAATTTAAGTTAGTCTTCAGCTGTGTAATCTCACTGTCCATACTGAATTTACACAAACATTTCTGAAGTTAAAATGTATAAAAAGTATAAAATGGAGTTCTACTAGCATATAATAAGGCAGAAAACAATTATGGAAATAAACAGTGAATATGGAACTCTACCATACTTCAATGGAATGACCTCTTAGAGGGTGTTTGCAGTTGAACACCTCTTTGCTGCCCAAAGGAGTAAAAGCAGTAACCTATTAATTCTGAAGAGACAAAAAGGATGTGGCTGAAGTTTCCTTTTTTAAAGCACAGATGGACTCCTTCTGCATTACACTGTCTGGAATTCCTGAAATTCAATGTTTGCAATAACTGGGCACTGTTGACAAAAGATGGCAGAAAAAAGCACCTGCAGCTCTAGACCTACCAAATTATACACCCAGAGTTCTCTCACTCCCATTACTAAAGCTGACTCTTCAAAACCACTCATTTTACTTTAAAACCAAGTGTAGTTATTTGTTTTCCAACTGATTTGGTTATTCTACTTCAGATTTCTCATTACCAGTTAGTGAATTTCAAATTGTTATTTTGTCAAAATATCAGTGTTATTCAATGTATAGTGCTAAGCTTATAGTTAGGATCTATTTTAGTCACAACTTGCATTTCATTCCTTGCTTAAACGTAGAAGTCAGTGACTACTGCCATCTCATTTAACTTGGAGGAGGAGAATGAAAGCTGCAGTTACTATAAAGGAGCCTCTTCAGATAACTTAAGTATCTAAGTTGATTGATTCTTGCCTCTTCCACAAAAAGTCGCCTCCAGTAATGAGTTTCTGACAGTTTTAATTTATAGCTAAATTCGGTGTGCGTATAAATGATTGCAAGAAAAAACATATATTTATACTGGAATAGTTATAGTAAGTTTTATAATACTGTATAATTGCAGGAGAACAGAGCTCATTCCTTCATTTCTCAGTATAGAGTTAGAGGAATACCTGTTTATCAGGCTTTCTCCCGTGTCCTTCTGATAAAAAACAGGAATAGGAACACCCCAACATCTTTGTCGTGATATACACCAAAATGTCCTTCTGTCCAGCATTTCAAGCATTCTGCTCACTGCAGATGTAGGAATAATTTTCACTTTTTTTAGCACTTCCTATAAAGTAGACAGTAAATTGATGGACAAGATTCAGCATTCAGACACATTGTTCCTCACTCACATACAATACATACAGTCTAACACAGAATCACAGAATCCTTAGAGTTGGAAGGGACCTTGAAAGGTCATTTAGTCCAACACCCCTGCGATGAACAGGGACATTCACAGCTCAATAGGTTGCACAGAGCCACATTCAGCCTTGCTTGAAAGTCTCCAGGTACAGGACATCAACCACATCTATGGGCAACCTCTTCCAGTGCCTCACCACCCACACTATAAAAGGCTTTTTCCTCACATCTAATCTACAACTACCACCTTTAAGCTTGAAAGTATTTCCCTTGTTCTATCACAACAGACAAAGAGTCTGTTTTCTTCTTTCCTGAAGCTTCCCTTTAAATACTGAAAGGCCACTATCAGGTTACCTCCAAGTCACGTCCCAGAGCAACTAATACATATATATATGTTTTGCCAACTCTGACAGACATACCGTAGTGAGTTAAAAATAACTTCAGCATCTCTGCTTTGAAACTGCATCTTGACACACATTACCTGTATTACAGAGTGTGGGTAACCACTCACTGCCCACCTTTCTGAATAACTGCCTTGTTTTAATTCTTTCTAGAAAAAGGATGAATATGGAATAAACAACTCATGCCCTAAGTAGAGCAAAATCACTGTTACCCAAGACAGCCTAATGCACTGGTAGGAGTTTTTCTGTGCAGATGTACATAGTTTTAAAGAGCACTGCATTTAAAAAAATAAAATATTTTAAAGTGATTTAAAATAGGACTGTGGCAGAATGAATAGACAATCAAACAAAGGCATTTTACCTTGCAAGACTACTGTAATGACAAAGCTAACTTTACCAGTGATAAAAATACTATGTTTCAAGGTCAGATTACAAGAGACAGTATAAAAAACATTTTGGGGAAAAAATTTCAGCAGGTCTTTAAGAATCTTATACATCTCCTGCAAATACAATGAACAAACTTATCAGTCATTATTTTCATCCCGAATTATATCAATATTGACAAAAAATAAAGTGACAACATTAATGGTTTTTATAATACTCGACACAACTGTGTATTGTCTGTACAGGTCTGCAGTGACCTGTATCAAGACCATTTCCCAATTTCAAGTATTATCAGCCACTTCTAAGTGTCCCACAGAAAAGCAAAGTAAGATACCTGTGCTGTAGCCTTTACATTTGTTGTGTTTACAAACCACTGCTTGCTGGCACGAATAATCATTGGTTTTTTAGTCCTCCAGTCATATGGGTAGCTATGCACATATTTCTCCTCTTTTAACAAACTCCCTGCTGCCTGAAGCATCTTAATGACTAAGAGGAAAAAAATGAAGCAAGATGAAAATCAGGTTTGACCACAACACTCATGTTAACTTCAATTAATTCCTTTCCACAAAGAACACATAAAAAAAAGTGCTTGCATCTCATCCATATTCAAAACATCTTCAGTTTATACAAACCGTCAAGATACAGCTGCAGGAATGTAACACAAAGTAATAAATGGCTAAACATCAGATACTCACCAGCTTCATTTCCTTCTTCAAGTACATTCTTGTTTTTAAGTTCAGGACCTGCAGCTTCAGTAAAATGCCCACTTTCATCCACAAGACATTCCTGAAAAACAAAAACACAGATTATGTCAATAAAATACTAAATCACAGAATCACAGAATCACCAAGGTTGGAAAAGACCTTCAAGATCACCCAGTCCAACCGTTCACCTATTCCCAATAGCTCCCACTAAACCATGTCCCTCAACACAACATCCAGCCTTTCCTTGAACACCCCCAGGGTCGGTGACTCCACCACCTCCCTGGGCAGTCCATTCCAGTGGCTATTAATTACTTTTTTTGATAGTCAAAAGTGAGTTAAGCACTCTGCCGAGTAGCTACTTTTCTAATGAGAAGCAAATTATGTTAGATTTGAGTATGCTTCAGGTTTAACAAACTGCAACTTAGTAGTTTACCTTCAGACAAGTTAATTTGACATAAGAAGAAGCAAGCCTCACAATGTTTGCAAAAATACCACAATTATCTTCCATCAAGTCATTGGTTAGTATTTGAATGATTTTTCAAACAGTTAACCAACAGCTGCAGGAAATCAAGAGCAAAAGATGAAGTAATCAAGTACCGTGGGTAGCTGATGGTGAGAAGCTACACTGTAGTCTTCCATACCATGAGCTGGGGCTGTGTGAACTAATCCCGTTCCTTTTGCCATTGTCACATGATTTGCAGGTAACAGAGGAGATACTCTGCCAGGAATTGTGGGATGAGCACAGGAACCATCAGCTAAATCTACACCTAGGGTAGGGAGAAAAAAAAATGAATAGGAAAAATGGAGAAAGCAGAGAAACAATTCATGGATTCAGCTTCTTACCAGAGAGCAGAAATGGAATAAGTGACTGTATGCACAGGATACTTTCCATATGTACTATTTTATCTTATTCATAGGTTCCCACCCAAATGCTTTCAAATTCTCTGTATTTTCAATTTTGCACACTTTTTTCTTTGAAATAACAGCTTCTCTCTACCTTAGACAATATTCCAGTAACACTGATATTCCACTTAGAGATACTCTTTGCATTCCCATTTCTTAGAGACTGCTATCTCAGTGTTTTACAAACAGATCTCAGAGTAGGCCAGCAAACTTGAATTTGGGATTTCTTCTACATTCTACCACTAAATACTATGAAAACCATGAAAAATTCATTTCAGTTCTCTAAGGTATGTGCAAACGATGTACAGAACAAACGAAGCCAGTGACCATTTAAAATTAAAAAAAACAAACACAAAATCTTAGTGTTAATGCCTAGCTGAAAATCCAGCATCAGAGCTTGAACTATCCTTCATGCTGCAAAATCACCTCTGTTGACCTTTTTTTTCCTAGAGGGAGTATGTTTAAGAATAGCTGTCAGACAGCTTAGCACACAAATACAAAAGCTAACAAGTATAAACAACAACTGGTATGATATAAGTAAATATAAAGAACAGATTTATTTCTTGTCAAGACGGCTCAGTACTACTATTGGATGCTATCTGAAAATCATGTGATTCAAAAAGATGGAACCTCTGAGGAAGACACCTCCAGCTAATTTTATCATCAGGTAAAAACAAGATCATTAAGTGGAGAAACTGATAATTTCTTTTTATCTCTGAAAAAGAAGGCATGGAAAAACAGCAGAATAATGTAAAAAGAAAAAGTTTTTGAAATAGATTTCTCACCTCCTTTACATACATGTATTTCCCTGAATCACGCATGTAGGCAAATGACTAAAATCCATAAATGACACAATAAACAACTCAAAATACTGAATCAGAAGTCTGCCTGTTACAAAATATTACTGTGCAGTATGTTAGGATGCAAACTTAACTGCTTTAGTTTCTCGGTACAAATACCTCAATCATCCTCATGAAAAAGGCTTAAGACATTGAGACAACAAAGTACAACAGTGAGAACTGAAGTGTATTAAATGACAGTACTGGCTGATAGCACCCGCAGTTACACTGCACTAGCTATTTTTTTCCAGTAGTTTTCATATTATTTAGCAATCAGGCAGTCAGTAAAGCATACTTGTAACTGCTTCCTCGTTCTCATCGGCTTGGGTTGAAAGACAGACGAAGTGCAGTCAGTATAAATAAGATTTTGATCCTTTTGTTTAAATTTTTCAAGAGCAAATCCAGATTTTAAAAAGTAATTTGAAATCTATGACTGAGAATTTCAGCTACAATACACCAATACCAAGTCTGACAGACGACTCTTTGTACTATTCAAGTAAAACATGTTCACATAACATAAAAAAGTCAAAACAGAAGCAATTTTCAATTACAAGATTTCTAAGCTACTTAATATAAGCAATATTAAAATCTACCTTTACACGTTGATATAACCTCAAACTGTGTGTCCAAAACAGCCGCTGTAGATTCAACTCTATCTGCAGCTAGAATTAAGTGTTCACCAGTAGTTGCACACTTCACAACTGAATATCTACAATGTAAATATAGACTTATGATACTAATAATTACAAAAATCAGAAAGGTCAAACATGAACATAATGTCTAAAATACAGCAAAAGACTTTTAAGATGCACATATCCAATTCACTTTTAAATCCCCAAAGAATTTCAAGATAGCTCAGCATCAGAAAGAAGAATTAACTAGAAATGAAAACAGAAATTAATGTATTAATTGAGCTAAGAATGAGGTTTACAATTGCATCGCTTAAAAAACGATGCCTTTAAAAATGTGATGGTAGTTCAAAATATTTTAACTTTGCTGATAAATATTGATAAGAATTATGAGATTAAGTTAAACACACGTACTCTGCATCTGGCATGTAGCAAACTGCTTGATTTGCAGGCACAGTCCAAGGTTGTGTGGTCCAGACCAGCACACTGGTAGGAGATGATCCATCTACAGATGTAAATTGGAAGCACTTTACTTACAATTATGATAAAAGTAAAAACTGCCAGTCTTAATATCTGCATGGAAGTCATACCTATCACAGAGGCCAGCTTAGGTGGTGATTTCAACAGGGGAAATTTCATGTACACAGAACGACTGACATGCTGCTCATTGTATTCAAGCTCTGCTTCAGCCAACGCTGTTCTGGGTAGTTAACAAACATAAGTTAATATGCTTGAGCATGAAATGCTACTGATAGCCTTGCTAAAATTTAGAAGGCAAAACAGTAAGTTGATTCTTACTTTGCTGAAGGAGACCAAAACACAGGTTTGTAGTCCTGATAAATGAAACCCTAACGACGAAAGAGAAAGGAAAACAAACGTTAAGAGATTCAAAAGTCATAAAACAAATCAAAACATACATACTCCATGATCAAGTTAGTGTACCTTATCATACATTTTGTGGAAGACTCTCAGCTGGTTAGCTTCATACTTTGGATCAAACGTACAATAGCAGTTGGCCCAATCTGCCATGATGCCCCAACGAATGAAGGCAGCTTTCTGTTTCTCAATGGCTCTTTCTGCAAATTCTTTAGCTGAAAGGTATAGTTCAATTAATTATATTCCCTCATCCACTAAAGCCAATATAGAAACATTTAAAATATACTATTAACGTATCTAAGAGGCTGAGCTGAACATACTGAAATTATACACTAACTACTGATGTGCATCATTAGATTAATCAAGCTTAACAACATATATTTCAGAGAAGTAGTTACATAAAGTAACTGCAAGAGGTAGAAAGATACAGTTCAGTAAAGCAGGAAACTGTACAAGAAAGACAGGGAGCTGTTGGGGAGAGTCCAGAGGAGAGGCATGACGATGATCAGGGGGCTGGAGCACCTCCCCTATGAAGACAGGCTGAGGGAGCTGGGCTTGTTCAGCTTGGAGAAAAGAAGGCTGCAGGGTGACCTCACTGCAGCCTTTCAGTACCTAAAGAGAGCCTACAAACAGGAGGGGAATCAACTCTTTGAAAGGGTAGACAACTGCAGGATGAGGGGAAATGGTTTTAAGTTGAGGGAAGGAAGATTTATGTTGGATGTCAGGGGGAAGTTCTTTACAGAGAGAGTGGTGAGGTGCTGGCACAGGCTGCCCAGAGAGGTTGTGGATGCCCCGTCCCTGGAGGTGTTCAGGGCCAGATTGGATGGGGCCCTGGGCAGCCTGGTCTAGTATTAAATATGGAGGTTGGTGGCCCTGCATGCAGCAGGGGGGGTTGGAGATTCATGATCCTTGAGGTCCCTTCCAACCCTGGCCATTCTGTGATTCTGTGAAACTAAACCCTCTGTTCTTTTGTTTTTATTTTTAAATTCACAGTCAATGTTACGCACATTCATTACAGCAACAAATTCAGCCTGTGTTGAGTCATTTTGCTCCTAGTATTATATTGTACACAGTCTGCTTAGAAAATAGATACAGTGACCTTAGAAAGTATAAACAACACCTGATATTAACAGCTTACAGTAAAGTACAAAAATTATATATAAAACATAAATTCAAAATATGGTGAGTAATACGTAGAAATACTTAAGCCAACTTTTCAAATATGGATATTGCAAACAGTACTTTACCTTTTTGTCTAATTTCCACTGGTGACAGATTTTCAGCTCCTTTCACTTCTGACAATGCCTTCAATTCAATTGGCAATCCATGACAATCCCATCCTGGCACATAATGCACTTTATAGCCTCTCATCATGTGGAAACGATTAGTGATGTCTTTCAAAATCTGAAAGGACAGAAGGTTAGCTCTGCAGCTTCCCCACGTGGAGTCAAGACAGTATGACTAAAGATCTTCCTATTAAAAACAAATATTAAAGGGGACATAATTAATTTACATCGAAGACCACACGTTTCTTATTCTTCTTGCTCATCTTTTTGCACTTTGGCAGAACTTCAAAGATCTCCCATCAAAAGAAATCACATTTTAGAAACATGAAAGATCAGTTACAAAGTTGCAGGATCAGTTACAAAGTTGCAGGACTTGAAGTGAACAAATCCTACTTGCCCTCAAGCATTTAGCAGGATCTGCAATGTCTGCTAGTGCACACTATTGCTTCTTGATATCAATGACCACCTACTGAAACAGGAGGCTTTCATAAATGTAAGTTTTTATACCAGAACCTTAAGAAGCTGCAGGAAACATTTTACTTATTCCCATTCAGTAGCATTTATAAGACTATCACTCTCAAGCTGGAATGTAAATACACCCAAGCATATTTAGCATCATTATTTGAAACTGAATTGCTTATTTTAAAAGGCACTAACATTTCATCAGTGGTTCTATTGAGGGTACCAAGATAAAGAACAAATGCAATACAACAAGGTTGCAAGATACCCTAAGGAGAAAAAGAACCCCAAGGCACAGCTCAACCATGCACTACAGTAACTGTGTGTATGTATGTGTTAGAAGTGCATGAATATAAACAAACATTCACTCAAATGCGTGATAACAAATACAAGCTGCATTTAATATAATCTAGGAATGGATTTCCTCTAAAAATACTTTGTTGTTTTACAGGAACAACCTCAAATGAACACTCAGCCCACAGGTACTGTTTACTACTGCATATGGTGTTTATGTCGTGGTAGGGTCTTCATAACGATTTGGTGTCTTACAGCATCTCTGTCACTGTATCACTTGTTTTTGTCCACAAAATGAAAATTAAAAGCCCTGAATACCAAAATTAGCCCAAACATTTAGAAGGGTTATTAATAATAAATGGTAATGGAGAGTATGCAGTGTGTTACAGGAAGCATTTATCATTTCAAAACATAACAGCAACACAATCATAGATTGATTTGGGTTGGAAGGGACCGCAAAGCCCGCCCACCCAGCCCCACCCCCAGCCATGGGCAGGGCTGCATGCCCCAGCTCAGCTGCCCAGGGCCCCATCCAACCTGGCCTGGAGTATCTCCAGGGATGGGGCACCACAGCTCTATGGGCAGCTGTGCCATGGCCTCACTGCCCTCTGAGTTTATTTCCCCCAGCAGTATGTATACAAGTAGGTATTTACTTTATTTAAAGCATGGCCAACGTGAGGGTCTCCATTGGCATACGGCGGTCCGTCATGAAGACAGAACTCCTGCTTGGCTTTCCTTTGCCTTTGCCACGAGTACAGCTCCAAGAAACCACTTTTCTGTGGAGACAAGAGGAAAACACCCAAACCGTCACACCTCGGCGCACTTTCCAAAGTCGGGTGGCGAAGCACTTTAAAAACGAAGCGCGCTCCGGGCGGAGTCACAGCCCAAGTTGCGGCACGACCCCCGCCCTTCCGGTCCCGCACCTGCTGTATCTCCAGCTCGGTGTCGGGCTGCAGCCGGCCCGGCAGCTGGGCGGCAAAGCGGCCGTGCGGCAGCAGCACCGTGTCCCGGTACTGCGAGCCCTGCCGGCTCTCCTCCGCAGGCTGCCGGCTGTCGGCCTCCGAGGCGGCCGGGCGCGCCCAACCGCATGCAGGTCCAAAGCGGGCGCGGAGCCGTAGCCGCGGCGCGGCCCGCCATGCCCCCAGCATCTTCACGGCTCCAAGGGCCGCGTACGGAGCGCACTTCCGGCTGTGCTACGGCGAGCGGGGAGGCGGGGACGGGTCGCCAGAAGGGACGCGCCGCGCCGCAACGCGTTTTGTTTTCCCTTCGCGGCGAAGCGCCTCTTCGAGCGCGGGGCTGAGGGGCGGCTGCAGGCTGCGATAGAATACTGTAGGCTTCTGGGAGCTGAGGGAGCGTGAGGAGCTCGGCGTCCGCTTTGAGGTGGAGGTGAGCGGGGCTGCGGGACGGTGCTTCACAGAACGGCTGGGCTGGGCTGAGGGCTGCCCTTCCTGTTGTACGGCAGTGTCGTTAGGTATGAGTGTGAGTTAGAGCTGCAGGACACGTCTGCTTTAATAGCCCTGAAAGCGAGCTGACTTGGCAGCGATACTCAGTTATATTCAGCTATATTCGGTTGCTTGGGCTAAAGGATGGACTGCCTACTAAACGTGCTTTGAAAGGAACGCTCAGATTTAAGAGCGGGAGGTGACTTCTCTTCGCAAGCGTTCTTTCAAAGCCCAAACCTGTTGGTCCAAAGCGAGCTGTTATAATGTTGAATGTGGTGTAGAAATGTACGTTTGGGATTGTCCTCGTCAGAAAGAGGGTGTAAAAGTGTGGCACCCCGGGGCTGGTGCCGCACGGCAGGTGCAGCTCTGTGAAAATAGAAGGCACCCCTTGCTGCAGGAGTGCGTTTGCACTTTGTTGGCTGCTCAGTATTAGGGAAGGCAATGTTGAACCCTCTGTTTCTCTTTAATAAATCCTGTTTTTCATAAGAATATTTGAATTGTAGGGGTTACTGAGATTTCCCTACAGAGAGGAAGTAGGTTTCATTCTGTAAGAGTGGGAATGAGCTACATTCAATTTTCCTTCCTGCTAACTTATTTCATGTGGCTGTGTTTTCTACATCTTGCTATGATGTAGAACTTGCTATGACATGTATTTGCTCCATCACTTTCCAGTCCTTTCAGTGCTGTTTTTTTTTTTTTGGCCACAGATAGCATTTCCAAAATCTGCCCTGTGACTGCTGTTGCCTGTCCAAGACAGACAGCTTTGGGGCTGGACCTTGGCTATTCTACGTGAGTCTGGAGCACTTTGCTCCCATTCATGAGCAGTAAATAATAATTAACATTAGCTACTGCGCTTTCTGAAAGTAGTTCCTCAATCAATCTACTCTTTTAGCTTCAGAGTTCTGACTTCTAGAGAAACCTATACAGTGTTTCTAAATGCTGAGAAGGTTCTAAAACCAGCTGCATTTAGGGTTTTGATACCTCTAACATTGTTCTTTGCATTTGCTCTAGGCAGAGGTGAAATTAGAGTCACATCATATACAGTAGCTGTAGACCACATTATAGACCTTGTATTATACTGAGTAGATAAGCAAGAAAGGAGGTGTGTTGTGTAGTGACCTGTTGTACAGTGACTTGTGCAATACTTGCTGCAATGGCTGCTAACAGTCTGTGACTCTGAAAGAAGCCAGATGCTTATCGTGTTCTGTTCAGGGATTAATTATTTCCTCTGTCTTTTCTCTAGCTCTGTGCTCATGTGTTTTACCTGGAAGTAAGTAATGTATGTGAGCTCAACTCAAAAAGCGTGCAGTAGAAGAACGGATAGGAAAACAAAAAACAATCAGCTCTGCATTTTAAAGAATACAGAACGGTTGTCAGTACATCTTACTCCTAACACAGAGAAAACCTTGGAGGAAAGGGTGATTATTTAGTTACAGCTGTAGTTATTCTTTAGTTTGGGAACTGAAGGCATAATGGATTGCACTGAAATGTTCTAGGGAACAGATGTAGAAGACAATGCAATGACAGGACTTACAGTGTTGAGAAGAGGAATGCAGATGTAATAGATTTTCTTAAAGAAATCAAGAGAAGTTCTAGAAATATAGAAAGAATGGTAAAATTTAGGTGAACAGATTTTCACATACAAGTGCAGTGTTTGCATTATTAGCCTACTTTGTCCACAATCAGTCCACGTACAAAAATCCATTTCTTTACAATAAAATAAAGGGTGAAGTTGGTCTTGGCATCCTGTCCAGTAATTTCGTGTTTGAGTTTGGCCACAAATGAATTCTGTAGGTTCAGAACTGAAAAAATGAACTTAGTACATGAGTGCTTAGTACATGTACGGATTGTACTTTTTCATAGCTTTTATGATGAAGAATTTCTGCTGCTGTAATTGTGTTGGGGTTTTTTATTGGTTAGTTTTTATTTAATGCCAATTAAGTGTGGAAAGGTAGTTCCAATGTCAGTATGTTGATATTAGAAATTTGTGCCTAAAATAATACTCTATCCCTGTGTACTTCTTCACTGTATTTAAAAATCACAGCTTACCATTACTACTTTCAGAAAGTAATTCACTTTCCCCTTCTTATTCAGCTTAAACAAACTGCATCTGCTTGGAATGTTAAGTAAAATATTTCCCTGTGAGCGTGAATGTTGTCTTTTTTGTTTCTTTTCAGCATTCAGTATGGCTTCTCCAACTCTGCTCATGCGTGTCGTCGCCTCTGCGTATTCTGTTGCAGAAAAAGCTGCAACAATTGTTAGAAAAGTAATGGCCGGAGGGGATCTGGGCATAGTGGAGAAGGTACTTTTTAACTCTGTTTCGATTTCATTTCTCTTATCAAGATGCAAGTCAGACTGGTATTTTTGAAGGTCAACAGCAGGGGAAGGAAATACAGTCAATCCCAAATTTCACCTCTTTGAATCGAGAACTATTCCTTGTTAAAGGATTAAAAGAGCTGGAGGAGAAGAGCATTTTAAATTGTATTTCTACAGGTTTTTCAGAACTGAAAAGAAACCATAATTCTGTTCCAATTCCCCTCACAAAGCACAATGTTCAGATAGCATGTCAGAATTGATAATAGTGCATCTTTCCCATTAATTTCCACATGTGTGTCCTGACATCTCTAGTACAGGGTACAGTATTATGCCATGTAATTTTGGATTACGACAAATCAATGTTTAATTTCTTAAAACAAAAATGAAATGACTTTTCAAAGTAATTTTGGAGTTATTCTAAATTGAAAAGAAGCATGAAGTGACAGTCATCTGCACAGTGTTTTTAATTTGCTCTATTATTATGCTGCACTGATGAAATGGGATCTGGGTCTTGGCTGCAGTACTAGAACTGCTGGAATGAACTTTGAAGTTAGTTCCAGCCTTATGAATATGCTACAATATTATATGCTGCATGAAGGGTCTGTATTATTTCATAGATCATAGAAATGTTTGGATTAGAGGAAACCTTAAAGATCACCTAGTTCCAACCCCCTGCCATGGGCAGGGATGCCTCCCATGAGACCAGGTTGCCCAAAGCTCCATCCATTCCAGCCTTGACTGCTGCCAGGGATAGGACAACCACAGTTTCTCTGGGCAACCTGTTCCAGTGTCTCACCACCCTTGTGGTGAAGAATTTCTTCCTAATATCTAATCTAATTCTATCCTCTTTTAGTTTAAAGACTTTTTACCCCTTGTCCTGTCACTATACTCCTTCATAAAGAGTCCCTGTGCAGCTTTCATTTTCTCTTTGAGGATCCAGCTAGCTTAAGGTAATTTTAATACAAAAGTAAATGCTTGCTTTTATCAGTTTCACTGATTAATTCAGTTTCACTTAAAGAAATAAAAAGTGAAAGTTTTAATATTATTTCCCAGTGCAACAAAGATTGCTCAGTCATTTTCTAATGTAAGAAAACTGGCACATTTTGAACTCATATCAAATAAATATTTTTAAGTACAGTATAACATAACTATCAAAAGTAGCAGGTGATATAGCTTCTAAATACCTTATTTTTATGAATGCTACAAACAGTCAAAATCAGATTGAAAACAGTGAGCAACAGGAAAGATGTTTGAGGAGCTAGCAATCTCAGAGAACTCCTGCAATCCTTTTAATCAAACTTGGCTGGGAAAGAAAGAGTGCAACAGTAGGAGTCTGGAGAGAAGAGATATGTAAAAGAATGCAAAGTTCTCATAATTCATCATTTTTCTGCAATTAACAAACATGAAGACCAATTCCGGCTGGCCTTACTGATTGAAAGCTTCAGAAAAGTTTGGAAGAAAATGTTCTACCTTTTCCCTCACAACGGTGAGCTCCCAGTGATCCATTAATCACAATCAGGTGCATGGACAGCTGAACTTTTAGCTGGCTCTTCCACTCCTGATTTTCAGAGTTTCCTTCCTCCCAGTCATCTCTAATATCACCATTTATAATGCTTCTCTTTGTAACCTTTCTGCAGTGGTTTTTTTTTTACTTTTTTGTTACAAAGATATTTTGTCAAGCTATTCTTACATTATTGATGACCATTTTGAAGAACAACTTCATACTGGTTTTATTCACGTGTCATGGAAACAAGGAGATCTGCAATAATTTGATCTATCAAGGTCTGAAATCAGCATCAAATTCAACCAAAATTTATTAGAGGATAAGCGGGGCTTTTCAGAGAAAACTTAAATATCAAGTCTTATAAGAGTAGGCAATTAGATAAGGGATGGGCTAGGCTTGGAGCATGCAAAAAAGTAACCCATAATTATCTTCCATTTCTGTGGTTAATTTCTGTAGCTGGATAAAGAAATTTTATGTCACCAAATAAACAGTTTCATGAAGATTAAGGCTAGAATTCCATTATACTCTTTTTGTTATGTTTTGATGTACATGAATTCTTCTCCTCCTTTTGGCAGAGTGGAGCCGATGACTTGCAGACCAAAGCTGACCGACTGGTACAAATGAGCATTTGTGCTTCACTGACACGGAAGTTTCCCAAAGCAACAATCATAGGAGAAGAAGTAAGTACCTTATTTGTTTCTAACATACTAACTATTTAGCTTGCTGTGACTTGCAGTGGAATATACTTTGCAAGGTTTTAGAAAATCATCTCTTTGCAGGGGGGAAAAAAAAAGCCACCAGGAATCTGTCCCATTTTATCTTTCAGTATGTTAGCTTTGTCAAGTAAGCTGCAAGCAAATCAACAGCTCTAACTGAGGTGAGTGCAGCACCTTTTTGTAATAATTTTGAGACTCCTTTTCGTAGGAGCTGCCTCCTGAAGAAGTAAATGAGGAATTAATTGAAGATGGCTACTGTGAAGAAATACTGAAGAAAACTTGTCCTGCTCAGTACACAGGAATTAAAGAGGAAGAGGTAATTTTACATATATAACTTTGTATCTTACGCTCCTCTCTATTGCTTTGAATTAAAAAAAAAAAAAAAAAAGTGTTGTCAGTTTCTCTTTTTGGTTTGATACTCATACATGATGCTTGTGTAGTCATGAGCATCACACTTCTAGAGCTGGAAACACTGAGTATCCCCTTGTGCAATAGTGAGAAATGGAAATTTGCTTCTGATTCAAATTTTTAAAAATGAACTGACTTTGGACATGAGAATATCATTCCCATGTTTAATTTAAGCCTTGATACCTCTGTTAAGATATTTCCTAACAAGTTCTCATGAGATTTTTAGGTTTTCTGTAAAATACTAATAATGTAGGTTTCAGTCATATCACTGACTGAAAAACTGGAATATTTTTATTTCCTTACAAAAGTAAATACATATACTAAAGTAAATATATATGCTTTGCATGTTTAACTACATTATTTGTATTTGTTTATGCTGTTCTTTATTATTATTTTTTTTTAACAGCTTGTAATATGGGTTGATCCTTTGGATGGAACCAAAGAGTACACTGAAGGTTGGCTTCTCAGTTCTGCTGATTCAAAAAATTACTGCAGTGCAGTAAAGTATTACGTACATGTATATTGGTTCATGATAGGAGTTACATACAATATTACTTCATAAGGCTGACTTTGTTTCTGTACTTTGGGAGTGCAATGGAAATTTTTAACCATCACCTCTCAGTCCTAACAGGTATAGAATAAACCTGATGGGATATCAAGTTCCTACCAGTTTTTGTCAATTCGGGGAGCAAAAGGCTGCTTTTAATTGCTGGCAGATTGTCTTAAAAGGTTTTTAGTCAAATAAATTTACATTTTCATACATACATTGAACTGGAGAACTAAATCTCCTGTTTATACAAGTGTACGCTTAATTACATGTGCACCATTCTTTTCAAATTACTCAAATGATTTGGCTGTATTCATCATCATTTCAAGATAAAATAAAACCCTCCCCAAAATCATTATTATTAGGTTATGGAAAGAAATAATTCACAGAAAAGCCCAATTTGTGCCCATAGAAATAGACTTTACAGTAAAGAAGAAAACACAAACAAAAACCTTGTAAAATGTATGCCAAAACTGTGCCCTAATTTCCTGCTGCATCTTTTAGTTGATTAACATCAAATCTTTTAGTTATTTTTTTTCCTGTTTTCAGGGGATGAGATGTAGCACTGCCATGAAATTGCTGTTTCTGAAGACCACTGAAGAATCTAGACTCCCATTTTTAGAAGAATATAATCACATGTCATTATATAGATGTATCTTTCAATTTTTCTCATTATGTGTTAATTAGAGCATAGTCCACACTAGAGAAATTCTTTCTGGGACATGCACTGAAGACCTTGAGGCTAAAAAGATTGCGTTATATCAAACAACCCATTACACCAGAAAATCCTGATTAGTATTTGCATTTTTAAGACACCACCTCGCATATCAATTCATGGACTATTATTGAAGGTTTACTTTCATTCATTTATTCATTTAATGCTTTCTTTTTTTCAAGCATAACTACCTTCATATTATTTCTGTACAGGTCTCCTTGACCATGTCACTGTTCTCATTGGAATTGCTTATGGAGGCAAAGCAATAGCAGGAGTTATTAACCAGCCATATTACAACTATGAGGTATTAAAGGCACTCATTGGTTTGACAGTACTAGGTGATTTGTAATTGTCTTTTCAGTGATATTTCCAGTTAGCAAGCTTTCAACTGGAAAGCAGTGTGTATTGGAGTTGATGACATAACAAAAGAATTTTTTTGTTTTGTTTCACATAAGCAAAGTTTTTAATGTTTATTTCCACAAACTGAATCTCAAGGACCTGGTAACAGTTATAGTGAATCTTGAGGCTTGTGTAGTATGACAGTATATATCACATATGTACTGTACACATTATTACAGTACATAACAAATTCCTATTTAGAAAAAAGAATATATCTGTGTTTTTACAGTCTAGGCTACAGATGCTTTACTAAATCTGTACAATTTGTGATATGTGGTAACTGTCCTAAATCTGCAGCCATAAACCTATCAGTGGTAGTAGGTAGGTTAGAGTGTATCAGGCCACATCTCAGGTTTAAGTCCAAGATGGCCAACCTACAACATTTGCATATATTAAGATGAATGCAGTATTACATGTGTTAGTAGGAAAAGCCTCAAGATGTAGTCTGATTTATTAAACTTAGTAGATTTAAAGAAAAATCTCAAGCTAATATAATGCACATCAGTTAATTCTACGTGTTCTACGTCTATATGATAAAACGTAACAAAATGACAATGAAGATATCAGTAACAGATTGTGCCTTAAATAGAGAAATATGCAGATATTAGTTTGTCAGCCATAGCAAACAGAATATCATGCATCACCATAATGTCACAGATTAGAAAACAGTAAACAATCCCCTGAAGGTTGGACAACATGTCATTGCCATAGACGGAAAGAGAGCTGAGGCATTCTGATTCCTCTGTCTGAGCTGTAGAGTACTTCTTTTTATGTGCCTCATGTAAATGTATCTCAGTGTTAATAATATATTCCCTAAGATGGAACAATGTCTCTAGCCACTCTTTTCCATTTGTGCTTTAAACACTGGTCACTGTTGTTAACCATCATCTGGACCTTTCCTTAGACAGGAGCTGATGCTGTACTGGGCAGAACAATCTGGGGAGTCCTGGGCATAGGTGCCTTTGGATTTCAGCTCACAGAAGTACCAGCTGGAAAACACATCATTGTTACCACCCGTTCACATGGCAGTACTCTGGTAAACGAATGCATCAGTGCCTTGAACCCAGACAGCATTATCAGAGTTGGAGGAGCAGGAAACAAGGTATGGAAACTTTAAATCTTTTGGTTTGATTGGGAGGTTGTTATATCTTTGGAAAAAGAAACAGAATTTTTAATGAAAACATTTGTTTACCTACATGAATATACAATGAATTTCCTCCTTTGCTCCTAGCACAGTCTGCCATGTGGTAGGGAGTCAAAATTCAGTACAGATAGATTTGTAACAAGGGCTGTGCTGGTCATGGCTGAGGTCCATCTTCACTTGTGTCCCATTTCTGGCAGATACAGTAAAATTTATAAAAAGACTGGAATAACTAAATGAGAATACAGTTTGATCATAATAAGGCTATTGCTCCAACTGTCTAGAAGCAAGGATCTAAGGATAAAAATAGGAACAGCACAAAGTGATGTCTCCTTTGCTGTTATTTTGGAAACTTCCTTTTGTCATGGCTGTCAAAAACAGACTGTTCTGTCTCTTTTCTCCAACATGTGCACAGGCCCAAATGGCTCCAAGATAACACAGAGCCAATCTCCATTTTTTCCTTATTAAGTACTACAAGATAGGAAATCTTGTTCCTGAAATGGAAAGCAAATTTTCATCCTTTAGACTGTATTTATAACAATCACAAAAATAGATAATTCAGGATGGTAATAGAGTGTCTTTCTCAATGCTTATAAATATATGTATGGTTATACCTGAAAGGATCTCATTTTCTAACAGTAACAAAAAGCCCTGTTTCCTGGTGTTTTCCCTGGTTCTAAATGTCTATTCATGACAGATCATTCAACTCATAGAAGGCAAAGCATCTGCTTATGTATTTGCCAGTCCTGGATGCAAGAAGTGGGATACCTGTGCACCTGAAGCTATTTTACATGCAGTGGGAGGTAAGTTAATAGCATTCAAAATCCTTTCCAAGGTAAGTGAAATGGCATCAACGTAGGTTATTTAAGCTTATCACAGGAAAGAAAAAAAAAAAAAGAAAAAAAAAAAAAAAAAAAGAATTTTAAAACATGTATTTGGGAAGAAAAATGACTGTATGTATGTATTTTTAAATGATCGTGATTCACTAGGGGGCTTTGAGCCCTTTTAAATAAGCAGTAACTTCAAAGGGGCAACAAATTATGCAGGATGATAGAATGGTTTGAATTGGAAGGCACCTTAAAGATCATCTAGTTGCAACTCCCACACTGTAGGTAGAATGATGTGCTTCATAACATCATTTATTTATCTCCTCTGTTATCTACACTACTGTGTTCAGAACAGGGATAGCTCTAAGCAGGTTAACTCAGACACAAAAAAAAACAACCAATCTGGGGCAGCACAGTGCTGTATTTAGCTTCCTTGTTATGCAGGTATCTCGTGGTTAAATTAGCTTGCATAAGGGTCTGTATTGCTCTTGCTAAGTGATTTCCAGAAACTCATTTAAGACCAGCTGGGGTATTTCTATATTATACTAGAGTTGGTGGTATACACGTACCCTGTCTCTTACTTGAACTTGGGATTTTACTTTCTATCTATCAACTGCCAGTGTATGATCTACTCAGGAAGCATTTTAGTTCATCCATAAGCGATAGCTGTAGTTTTCCAGGAACAAGGAATTTTAAATATTGCTGATAGGTAACACAACTGCTTAGTTATTTAGCATCAGTTGAGAAAAAGCTATTGTGCACAAACTGGGAGAAAAGATTAAATTTCACACCTAAAGACAGGTACGTGATTCTCAAGGGCTGTTTTTGTTTGTTTGTTTTATCACTTGTACTAATAAATTAGATTATCTCTCTCCAACTCATTTTTACTGAAATATTTTTTTTCTTTGTTTTGCAGGCAAGATAACTGATATCCATGGAAACTCTTTTCAATATAACAAAGAAGTGAAACACATGAATTCAGCTGGGGTCCTTGCCACTTTGAGAAATTATGACTATTATGCCAGTCGTATTCCTAAGACAGTTAAACAATCTCTTGTGCCTTAGAGTACAAAGTGTCTTCACTTGGCCTGGAAATTCGAGAAGGTGAGATTGTAGAAAAATTAAAGAAGGAAGATAACCAAGTTTGAAATTATTTTATGGAATCTGAATCTAATTCTTACATTAAGCCATTCAATAATCTCAAAATTACCTGCAGACTGTCTACTATTGGATCAAATTGTTTTGCTATGTTTAGCAAATAATATAATAACTACATTTCTTCAACTTTAGTTTTCCATATTCTTTGGAAATGGAGTATGCATTCCATGTAATATGACTGTGGTTAATGTACTGCTAAACAATATAATTCAAAAGCCATCTTAGTATTCAGGGCACAAATTCATTTTAACTTATCTACCAAATTTTGTTTAGTGTTTTTTCTCACTTGTACTCAACAAGATTTTGTTGTGTTAAATACAGATGGAGTAGGAACTTAAATGGATGGATGATCACATTTATAATAAAAGTGGATGGTTTTGATTCTTTGAAGTGAAATGTGATCTTTCAATGCATGTATTTGAGAATGAAGTGAAGTTGGTTTGGTTGCTGTTTGGCTTCCCCTATAGTTATAGGCCAAGATTCTCCTTTAAATACACACAATTTCTGAGGCAATATATTTCTAGCAGGACTTCTGTCATATATCTGTAGCAGCATTTATTGTACACTGTGGTTCTCTCTATCTAGCAAAACTGTGGTAGTTTTTAAGCTAATTCTAGGGGGTTCTTAGTTTCAAAATGATTTAGCTATTTAAAAGCCATTTTTGCAGCAGAAGATTCATTGAACTTAGGCAGTTGATAATAATCTTTTCATCAGACTATTTTAGGATGATATACTTTATTTTACTTAGTGAGTCTCTTAAACTTCTCCTCTACCTGTTCTCACTTTTTGAAAGACCATCTTTCAATCAGTTCAAGCTATATATCAACCAAGATGAAGTTACATGCAAGTAGAGATGCTCTCCCTTCAGTGTAGCAGAAGGAAACTTAAGTACAGGAGGTCTTACATGCAGGGAGCAGCTTGAAATCATCCAGTTACTGAAATGACTTATTTGAAATAGTCAGTTTCAAAGTGTAATTGAAACAGTGTTGTGCTGTATTTCTTCCCATCCCCCATTTCTGACCTGCTGCCATCATACTGTAAGGCTATTGGATTTTCTTAATGCCTCAAATCTTTACTTGCGCTAATTGTACCCAAAAGAGATATGTAATACAATGTGCTTCTAGACACAAATGGAGGAACAAAGATTGCTTACCAAATTCTAAAGTTTTAAACAGATCCAAACAATTAAAAACACTTTCTGGTCCCAAAGAATCCAAGGGCAATGCTTCATTAGGCTACTGTTATCCAGCTATCTCAGGAAAAGATGGTAGACTGAGCTTAAACAGAGGAAACATACAATTTTCTTTCAGAGATAACAATTTAGTTTTGCTGAACAACTATTGGTGACCTAAATTGTCAAACTGCCAGCTTAAAGTGTCCTTTGTTATTCTGAAGGCAGAGAAGAAGAATGCCACTTCCATTAATTAATGACTGTGACTCATACTGAGGCATGCCATGAGTGGCTGCCAATTCCAATGGACTACACAGCTGTTTTCTTTCTCTGTTCTCTGTATGGATAGAAAAGTGGCATCTGTCAAGCTCGCAGGTCTGTGGTATTAGGCAGGGTGCCTGAACTCAGCCCTTGCTTACTTAATGCCTGAATGCCCAGCATGACTTTTTTTCTTTAACCCCTGCTGACACTGTGAATGCAAAGTTGCCAAACCCCTTCAGTGTCTTCCTAATAACCAGACTCTGGGTCTTTCAGTTAGCTCTGATCTGTAATATACAAAAAAATACATTTTCCATATAGATGAAAATTTCAAAATTCAGTTTTCAACAGTGGTGAAGTTATGCTTATTTCTTGTATTTAACACCTACAATTTACTTTTCAAACTGCATGCAATTTGGATTCAATCCTTTCCTTGCACTGGTAGCACCAACCTGACTTCAGTGCAGTACCTCCAGGCTTGCTCTGTTCTTAGGGCTAGATGGCTTAAAGCAAGCAGGGACATCTTAATGCCAGATGATGTGAATGAGACAACTCTTGCTGAAGAATTGCCAGTCTCTTCATGTGCAAACATGGGAAAGGAACTGGGGAAGCTCTTTCCTCAGAGAGCACAGCTTATCCTTACAACATTTACAGATAAATTAGTGAGACTGTCACTTCACTTGCCCTATCATCAGCCAGTCTGATGCTGTAATTACACTAAAAGGTGCATACAGAAGAACAACACATGCTTCTAATCCTTTCATCTAGAGCCTACTTGTCTTCTTTTTCTTCAAGTGCATGACTAGTAATAGCACATACGACAGATTCAGCCTGTTTTAATTACAGCCTTCCTCATATTTTGGCTCCTTATAACTTTAGTCATTCCACAGGCTGATTGTGACTGAGGAATGAACCACCTAGCAAGTACAGATTAATTTTCATACTCAGTTATACATCCAGCTCAGGTTGGACATTAGGAGAAATTTCTCCTCAGAAAGACTGATAATGCACTGGCACTGGCTGACCAGGGGGTTTGTGGAATCACTGTCCTTGGAGGTCTTCAAGAAACATGGAGGTGTAAAACTGAGGGACGTGGTTAGTGGGCATGGTGGGGATTGGTGGGTCTGAGTTGGTGAGCTTAGATGTCTTTTATAGCCTTAAAGATTCTATGATTCTGTAATTCTCATCTCTCCAGGATTCTTGGCTACTTTCGTATTCATTTCAAAATTGGTATGTGAGTTTGTGAAACAATTTAAAATGAGATGTAGAATGATTTAAAGACAAAACCTGTGCTAATAAGTCTTTCCTTGTAATAGTCATTCAAATGTAAAGTCAAGTCCAGAACCTACTGCTGGTAACACTCACCTGTGTGTTTATATCCTCAATCTACCTGATGTATGCATACTGATCTCTGTGCTCATTTATGGTTGCTTCACTGAGTGTAGAGCATACACCATCCAATGTTTAAACAGACATGCGTGGAGCTGTTTCCCACGCTCATGGAAACTGGAATGCCTCCTGATACAGCTAGATATATGGAAAATGTACAGCAAAACTCAACAGCAGGAGTCAGACGCAGGCTGGCAGGGAAGGTCCAGTCACACACACGGTCACAGAATCGTAGGGGTTGGAAGGGACTTCTGGAAATCATCTAGTCTGGCTGTCCCACTGCCATGCTCCACCAATCATGCATTCACGAGCTCTTCTGCCAGCAAATTGGTGCTGTAAAACTGCAGAAAAGCACAGGGACACTGCAATGTCCTTGCAGCAGTCTGAGCCGGAGCCCGCCTCCTAGAGAAAACTGCTAGTGCACTAGTTTTGTAATTATTTCTGAGACTAGATTGATTCACTGCTAGGCTTGTATGTGAGAAATGTACCACTGTAAGAGAACAGGGTAAACTGTGTGTGATTCTTCTCCAAAAGAGCAGTGATACAGTGGTACAGGCTGCCTGGAGGTAGTGGAGTCATCGTCCCTGGAGGTGTCAAGAACTGTGGAGATGTGGCACTGAGGGCACAGTGGGGATGGGTTGATGACCTGATACAATGAGCTTAGAAGTCTTTTCCAATCTTAATGATTCGACGATTCTGCGCTCTTTTTTATTTGCTGACGTGACACAAAAGCGGCATAAAAAAACAACCCTGATGCTCCCGTCAGAGCCCAACCCTAAGAATGCTGGCGGATAACTCGAGTAAAGCTTCGTAGAAAGGCCCAGCCACGACAGACTGCAGCTCCCAAGCCAGCCCCGCTGCGGGAAGTGACGCACCGGCTCCTCCCCGCCACGCCGGGGCCGCCGGAGGTGGTGCTGCCGCCGCGCTGGCGCTGCCTCCCGCCCCGCCTCGCCTCTTCCCTCTCTCTCCTCTGGTTCCGGCGTGGCGGCGGGGATGGCGGCGCTGAGCCTCACGGTGCAGGCGGACAGCCCCCCGCTCGGTAAGCGCGGGCCGGGCCCTTCCTTTCCGCCGGCCCTCCTCCTTCCCTCGGGGTGCCTGTGGTCGCGCAAGGTGCCGCCGCGTTGCATCATGCGGAGCATTGCGGGCTCCGCGCGCTGAGCGGCCGCTCCACGGCGAGCGGTGAGGGGCGGCCGCTGCCCGGCCCATCCTCGGCTTGCCTGCTTCCCCTCATTGGCTCCCTAGGCGGCGGTGCGGTCTGAGCTGCGAACGCAGGGGCTCTGGAGCGTTTGTTTTTGTAGCTGATAATTGGCACTAGAGGTTTAGTTGAGGGGATTATGTAAGGATGCTAGAGATATTACATCTTACGAGCGAAGCACGTTGGCAGCGTGTGTACGAGGCGGCCGGGCGCACGTCCCACTCCTGCCTGCTCCGTGCTGCTCATCATGGCTGCGCTGGAGGCGTGTGGTAGCTATTAATGTCCCTAGTATTAATTACACAGCTTGCTCAGTCTAATCCTTGTCGTTTCCAAAGCCTTTCCGTGCTATTAGCGTACTTATGGGCCTTTCAGATCTATTGCGTGAGCGATGTCACCCTGACTTTCACGTGTGGAATACAGGGGTAGAAGGACGTTAGCTTACTGTTCTTAATGCCACAGGAGGCATTTGCGCTGAGGTGGGAGCTGGGAGCTTCTAGCTCCTGTGACTTGTATGTAGGGCAACGTATTAGTAGCTATGCACTGTCAGCCTTGGGCAGACTCTGTGTTGCTCTCAGGGAAGGTGAAATGTGCAGGAAGATTTCAGGTTGCTCAGATATTAGGAGAAGTTTCTTCTCCAAAAGAGCAGTGATGCAGTGGCACAGGCTGCCCAGGGAGGTGGTGGAGTCATTGTCCATAGGGCACTGTGGACGTGGGTTGGACGTAATGGTCTTAGTGGTCTTTTCCAATTACAATGATTCTGTGATTCTAAGAAGTAACAGGTTGGTTAGATGCCCTTCCAGACCTACAGCATGGCCCTCTGGCTACTTTCATTGAAGTAATGCCTGTGCAAAGCTTGCTGTCTTTGTATATGCTTGTGAGGAAAGCACACAAACATAAGCTCCTCTCCTCCAGCTCAGCAGGCAGGGTCTGGAGCAGAGCCAGCCCAGAAATAATGCAGCCACGTTAGCTTAGTTCTTTGTTCAAGCCCTTCCACTGTGCTATGGAGCATTGAGTTCTGAGCAGGTTGCATTGAGCCACTTTGGATATGGACAGAGCTGTCCTCCAGTTGGTGAATAGCCTTAGAAGATTCTTTTATTTCTGCACTGTCACTGGTGAGCTACTCTGAGGAGCCTGTGTAAGTTTCTTGTGTTTGTCTTGAATAGAATTTTTCGGTACGTCTTTTTGTAAACATTAAATAGTGTTAAAAATATTGTCAGGGCTGTGGTGGTTTATACTTCGATACTGTTCAGGTGAAACTGTTTGATTATGATCTCTTTATGTAGTCAGGTGCAGAACTCATTTCTACAGTACCTTCAGGAAGCACCATGAATTGCTGCTGACAGTTACTGGGCGCACTGCAGATTACTGTATGCTGGGCATTATCAATTTTAAACCACGAGTGTTGCCAAGAATAATTCTCCTGCATATGAGATTGAACATTGATTTCTTTCCTGAGCAATCTTACTTGAAGGAGCACTTCAATCGCTTTGTCAAATTAGATGAGAAGTGTAGCTGTTTTGTTGCTGCTGTGAAAGGTATTTTTACTGCAAGAGAGATGAATATGTTTGTCTCTTGTTTTTTTTTTTTAAAGGAGCTCTGCTGACAGTAGAGCTTGTGAAGAATGATGTCAAAATTTCAGTGGAAGAAGGCAAGGAAACCATCCTTCGTGTATCTGAGTAAGTGACTTTGCATCTCTTCGTCTTGCTTTGGGTCAGCAGTTTTAAAAATCACATGGTTGTAACATTGACAGTAACCTTTTCTGGTAGGAGAAGAATACTTCTATTAATGACTGCATTACTGTTGTCTCACTGTATTGTTTAGGTATTTGCCTTCTTTGATGTACCATGAGTTATCAAGAGTAAGGCCATTTTATACTATGTAAGAGTGATATACATGATTCCTTGCATTCATACATATGTGATAGAATTAATTTTAAGGCTTATGTGGCATTGTTATGTGCTCAATTGTGAATGTAAGTGAATGATGTCATCTCAGAAAAGTGCTAAATAACTGTACCACACTATCCACTATAACTGTATCTATCTGCATAATGTGGAAATACTCTTAGAAATTTTTGAAGAAAGCTAATGTATGACCTTTGAAAACTAAAACTGTTGCAATAAATATTTTCAAGTTTGGGGTGGGAGGGAGATTTTTATGATCTTGGTAGGATCATGTGCATATCAGAAATGCAGGACTAATTCTTTTGGTTTGGGAAAACTGGATTGTAATCTCAGATTCCATATCATGTAAGATGTCTGAATATAATGTGGGAAGATATCCCAGCATTTAAATACCACTGACATTGCAGTGGTACCTCTGATTATCTAGAATCAACAGTAAGGAACGCATTTTGGCCCCTGAACATATTATCAAACATAATAATACTGTTTAAAATTCAGAATCATTGAACTACAGTTACAGTTACATTTAACTACAGTTAACTACAGTACCTACCTTTTGAGTAGGGACTGAAAAACTTGATTGGGAACCACAGATTTTTTCCATAATCTTCCAAAAACCATACTTGTTCACATTTTGTGTTATTCCCATGGAAGATTCTCTTGAGGTTACCAGTGAAACATAAGCTGGTATTCCTGCATGGCTTTAGAATGATTGTAAAAGCAAACACAGTATTTTTATGTTGTGTAGATCCTTACAAGTTAACAGCAGCTGATCTTTTCCCCACTCCTATAACCCTAGAGAGTGAGCTTGTCACTGTATACATATTTTGGCAGAAAATCAAAGCACAGGCTGCTTGACAAGTCTTCAAACGTAATGACTGTGCTACTGGTTTCTGTTTCCATTTTCTGCTAAAAGATATTAGGTTTAGACTCAAATAAGAGTTCTTTCCTCATTATAATTTCTATTCCTACGTGTTGTCTTTTGCTCTGTGGTATAAAAGCTATCACTTCAAGATGAAGTTGGAATAATATTGTATACTCAGCTATGAAAGAACAATGTTTTCTAAATTTTATTAAATTTATTAGTTTTATGTTACCATCTGCATTGCAAACACGTTCATTTTAGCTGTTATGGAAAAGGTTAGAAATGGGAAGCAAAAGCTCAAAAGCTCTTCTGCTCCTTGGTCCCAGGTGAATAAGATCTAGATTCACATTTCTATCCGGTGGCTTTTTTTTTGTGCATTAGTATCATCTCTTTTCTCTTATTGGATTATGTTTAAGAAGTTATTCCAAACCTCAATATTGCATTAATTTTCTCTTGCTTAGTTGTACAATCATTAAAAAAGATTGATTCTCTACTTTAAAGTCTGTTAAAAGTATATCTGTAACTGGAGAAGCATCAGCTGAATTCAGATCTCAAGTAATGCTTCTGGTAAATGGATTTCATGGCATCAGTTCTGCTGAAGCCATCTTATTCTGGCATGACTTGAAATTCACTTGGGATATTCCAGACCTTGGTTTTATTTTTTTGTTTTTTTATTTTTTTATTTTTTTATTTTTGGGGAGGGTTGAAATCAATAGTTGTAATGGCTTGCTTAAGTGATCAAGGGCATTTGTTTTAGTACGAACTAGTGAAAACAAAAACATATTTCACAAACTTTCTGTAGATGCACATATATTAAAGATGTCTTGTTTCTCTGGAAAAGTTTCTTTAAAGTCTGGCAGCATGATGAAATGAGAACAGAACATACTTTGCATATAGTAACTCCTTTCCCCCATAGGTCTTGTTTTTAATAACAATTTAAGGATTAAAAATGGATGCCTGGAGTTTGAAAAGCTAGAAGAAAAGAGAACCTCACAAATAAGCTATGTTCCTTAATTTTGGTGCAGTTAACCAAGTGTGACTGTCAGATCCATTTGTATCAGAAATGGGACTTGTTATAATTATTACTGTACCAAGGAGCCTTTTATTTCTTTCTCAGGACTTTCACTGGTCTTTGCAAGGCTTTTTCTGTGCTATCAAAAATTCCTCGTAAGTTTGTAAAGGATGAAATATGTGTAGCAGGAGGTAGATAACTTGTTTATAAGAAAAATAGTAGCAGAGACTGAAAAAAACCTCGTTCAGACAAATTAAAGTGTAGCATTCAGTCAATTAAAATGAGAGGAACAGAACACTTACAGGACCTCCTTGTTGATGTCAGTGCTTGGTTAGAAGCATATGGAGCTATTTTTTTGTGAACTACACCTGTGTGAACCTGTAGGGATGATTATTGCTCATTTTCAACTGCATGTACAGGTGAAATAAAACTGGATGTAGTAATTTAATATACCTTTATTTCGCGTATTTTTTCAGGCATGTTTCATTTACCAATGTGAATTCTATAGTTCGTTATTTGGCTAGAGTTGCTGCTTCTGCTGGGTTGTATGGTTTGAATCTTTTGGAACACACTGAGGTGAGAAAGAACTGTGTCTTTTTTTCTATTTCCTTCCCTCTTTTGTCTGTGACCAAAGTGTCCACTTTTTTCTTTCTTTTGGAGGACCTTTTTTATACTCCTGCATTTTATTGTGTATTGCTTGTGCATTTTATTATTAGTCTGAGGTTCCTGTTATGTAGAATGCTGAGTTGTTTGTATTTTTTGTTTTGTTTTTGTTAAGCTTGCAGCTTCTTGTGAAGAAGAGTCATAAATCTGATCTCAGAAAGAGTTGCCATTTCCTACCCCCCACAGCAACTACTCCTAAGCTGGCAGTTCACTAATCCAGAATAGTTCAGGTTAGAGGATGAGGACTGTGGTTCATAGAATCATAGAATGGCCTGGGCTGAAAAGGACCACAATGATCATCTACTTTCAACCCCCTTGCTATGTTCAGAGTTGCCAACCACCAGACCAGGCTGCCCAGAGCCACGTCCAGCCTGGCCTTGGATGCTTTTAGGGATGGGGCATCCACAGTCTCCTTAGACAACCTGTTCAGTGAGTCACTGCCCTCTGTGTGGTAAAACTTCCTCCTAATATCTAACTTAAGCCTCCCCTGTCTTTGTTTAAAACCATTCCCCCTTGTCCTATCACTATCCGCCCTCATAAAAAGGCATACCCTCTCCTGTTTATTCTAGTATTGGGAGTCCACAGAGAGGATTCCCCAGAACCTTCTCTTCTCCAAGCTAAACAAGCCCAGTTCCCTCAATGTTTCTTCATAGGAGAGGTGCTCCAAAATCATCCAGTTTCAGTCACACTGCCATGGGCAGGGTCGCCAGCCACTAGACCAGGCTGCCCAGAACCACATCCAGCCTTGCCTTGAATGCCTCCGTTCAGGGGATGGTTTTCTCTCTTCACTTTCTATTGCTTGGTTGCCATCACTTACTCCTGTGTAATGTAATTCATTATAGTACAAAGGAACACTGTATTACAGTACCTTCAGCAACTAACAGAAAATCATGTTGAAGCTAATGGCAAAATATGCCATTGCGTGCAGAACTTGTGATTTTGTACTAAATTTTTTTTTTGCTGTATGTGATGGACGGAACCCTTAACCTGGTTTCATTCAGTGCTTGAGATCCATGTTAAATGCCTTCTGGCTCAGATATCTTGCCACACTGATGAGATGTTCTGTTGTATAAAGTCTTGCATTCCATAGCACTTCCCTAGCGGTGCCATGAAGGCACCAAAATTCTTTATGCCTGAAAGGGAGCTTGTTGGTCATCATTCCTTATACAAATTACAAAAAGTTGTTATAAACTATAGGTATGGTACAAAATGAGATGCAGTTCTTCCTGAGTCCTGGTAAATTTTAAATTGATGACTGAAACTGTCAAATGAACTAAAATTAGTATTCTCTGAAATGTAGGGAGGAAACTGAAGGATCTGTTCAACTCTCCTTTCTACAACTGCTTGGAGTTATAGTATATGCTTCATCCCAAACAGCAGGTCTAAAGGGAAGCGTTGTCATAGTGTGTTCCTTGTAAGGCACTAAAAATAAGTTATAATCTGTGTAGGTACCTAAATTTTCTGAGGAAAAAATGTGTTTTGAAGTTAAGCCCTAAGGCCTCTGTAAATATGCTTTCAAGATTGCTAGTTCTAGTAGAATGCTTCTTTTCTTTTGTTCTTTTTTCAACAGTAGTGCTGTACTTTGGGACATACAGTGGCAGCAATATTTGTGGGACAAATACCTCAGAACGTAACTTTGAACAACTGAACTGAGTTCTGTAGCAATTATGTTTATGTAATGTAATTATGTTTATGCCTGCCCCATTGGCTCAGATATTGCAAGGATTCCTTGTGCAGTTTACCAAACACTTGAATGTGAAGCAGACAGAGGAGTTTAAGATGTATTTGATCTCTTACAGAATTGAAGGATCTGATTCATAGGCAGAGCTATGCATCAACCAAGGGCCTGATTTTTATTGTTTTTTCTTTTTTTTAAATACAGCAAGATGTATTTCTGTAGGAAAAGACTTCTGCGAAAGAAAGGGAAGGGAAATAAGGTGAGGTAGGGATTTGGTTTCTACAGAGCTAAAAGAATACGAGGCAGAGAAGATAGGAACTGAGGAGAAAATGACATACTTATCCAGTAGTGATACCAGAAAGATCAAATAGCGCACAAATGTTATACCTAAATAGTTGGAGGACACCCATTATTGTATGCTGTGTGTGATGAAATAAATGCCCAAGAGCTGCTATTTTTTCCAGTGGGAATAATTTCAATGAAGTCAGTATAGTTTCAACAGTTTGAAAACATTCTGAAGGAAGAAGCTGAATTTAATCATGTATTGTTGTTCTGGATGAATGTTTAGGTGTACTTGATTTTAAAGGTTATTTAAGCATCCCTTGTGATTTAATGTCCAATATGTTTAACATTGATATTCTAGCTAATATTTTCTGTTCAGCTGTTAAGTGTATATTCAGATTTTTCACTTCTTTCTCATTGCTTTACTAACTTTTAATATCTTTTGTTCCTTAAAACTAGGTTGACCACTGGCTAGAGTTTAGTGCTTCAAAGTTATCTTCTGCCAGCCAGTTTCTTTCAGCAGTCCAAGAGCTCAACCACTGCCTATCTCTGAGAACCTACTTGGTTGGAAACTCTCTGAGTCTTGCAGATGTCTGTGTCTGGGCTGTACTAAAAGGTATTGGTACATGTTCTCCCTTTCATTGGTTTGCTATCATACATACTAGGAGTTCTCAAATTTCTCTTTCTGTGGTTGCTAGTAGCAATTCTTAGCTGTATGCCAGACTCTGTACTGTTGTTCACACTGCTTTGTCCTGTGCATCACTGATGGGAATAGCGTGGCTTAGGAAGCCTTAGAATTGTTCTATGTGAAAACTTACATGATGTGCTTATGGATGGTAATATTTCTAACTTATATTGTGTTACCTATAAGAATGTCATTATTACCAGCTTCCTAAATAGGAAAGTGTGTTGTAGCCCAGAATTTTGACTTGAATATTTGAATTTTGTAGTACAGAATAAAATTGTATACGTGGACCTTTCAGCTGTTACCTTAATATACTGGCGTTTAGCTTGAGTTACTGAAAAGTGTTACTCTAAGAAATAGTCTTCAGAAGCTAAAACAAGCTTTGCTGAACTGTTTATATGAGTTTGTATCCCAGGTGTATGTCTAAAATTAATAGATGACTGTCATTCATTGTGACTGAGTGCCCCTTGAAAGTAATGTACATGTTCAAGATTAAAGTCTGACATCTTTGAATAATTTTTTAAAGGTGTATCTCTGAGAAATCTGAAATCAGAGCATTATGTCTGTTTTCTGCCTTTTCCCACTGGAATCCCTTTAGTGAAGTTACTCCTTCAAGATTAGATTTTGGGAACTGATCCCTGGAAAGTAAATGCTAGTACTGGTATATGCTTCACTTTGGAGAAAGCTTGAAAAACATCAAAGGTAGACCTATTAGAAGGATATCCTGTATGTCTGTTTTTGGAAGAAAAAACCCACATTTTTACTAATTTTGAGTTTTAGATGAGAAAAACAAAACTTAATGTTGCTCAGCCCCCCATCCCTTCTGTTTCTTGAAACGAAAAAGAATGGATTATGTTCTTTGGAGGGAGTTTATTTGTTTTAAAATGACTTGTATCCTCATGACTAAATATCCTTTCAGAACAGAGACTTAAGTAGGTTATTAAAAACCATAATCTTGTGCTGATCTTAAAAATTGCAATTGGTATTCTTTCTATTTTAATGATTCAGCAGCTTGAAAATTTTGTTTCCTAACAGATAATAACATCTGGCAAGAGCAATTACAGCAAAATAAAGCTCCCATCCATGCAAAACGATGGTATGGCTTTCTTGACGTACAACAAGCTTTTCAGTCTGTAGGAGCCAAGTGGGCTTCTGGCATTCCAAAGGTCAAAATGGTAAGCTCTACTTTGACTGGGGAGAGTAGCTTTATTTGTATGAGTAGCTTTATTTGTATGAATACCCTATAAGGATCTCCTTACATTTAGCAAATAAAAAGGGATCAGTTGCAAGTAGTTTTTTTTTTTTTTTTTTTTTTTTTTGTAAGTTCCTCTTAAAAAGGAGGAACAAAACAGCTACCAATGTCATATTCAGAAAGGTGAGTAGTGTAGTCCAGTGCTTAGCTGGAATCATGGAAAAATGGCACTGATTTTTAGCTGTATCAATTTGTTTTTCTAACAAGGATTTCAAGATTCTGAAGACCTGCAGAGATTGCAGTTGCTTGAAGTAGTTAATCACAGTGAGGTTAAAAATACCAAGATAAACTTGGTTTTCTTCTATCTAGAAAATTAAATAACTTGTTAGAACTTCTCAGTCGTAGTTCACAACTGAAAAAAAAGATTAACTTGGAGCTGCAAAATTAGTCTAGTTTTGATGTACTGACGGTAATGTGAAAGTTGTGAAGAGATGAATTTGGGGTGCAATACGATGGATTCTTGCTGTCTGTTTTGAAAGAAGATACTGGAGCACAAGAGTGTATCTGAAGTTTTATTCTTGTTTATTCAGCTAACGTGATCTGTAATTATAATCTCTGTTAATTTTTAAGGCAACTGAAAAGAAAGCGGATGTTGGGAAGTTTGTTGAACTTCCTGGTGCAGAGATGGGAAAGGTCATTGTACGGTTTCCTCCTGAAGCAAGTGGGTAAGAAGCATAGATGCTTTGAAAAGTTTCTATTTTTCATTTTTGTTTTCAAGAAAACTAGAAGTGTGCTTTGGTGAGAATCAGCTTCGTGCATCAGCTTATCAGACAAGTCTTTGGAGTCAAAAGAGTAATTAAAGCTTTGTCTGTGACTGCGTTAGAGTTGTATGTTTGTTTCTCTGTGACTCATTGTGTTATTAGCTAAACTTGAATTACAGAAGTGGTTTTTTAATGTGGTCAGCAGTGGGAGGAGAAGTGGAAGGGATTTGCATGGATAATGGAGATGTGTTCTAACAGAAGCTGTGATGAGTGAATACAGTCTTCGTGAGTTGGGTGCAGTGTGCTCAGTACTTCATCAGGAAGCTTAAATTTGGAAAGGGAAAGGTGTATGGGATAATCTCCTTTCAGGAAACTTTACAATAGATGTGTAATTGAGACCTTTGTCTCAGGGGGTCAGATTATATGTAATCTGAGATACAAACTCATAAAGACAGAAAATGGGAGATGTTATGAATCTCACTGCCAGCTTCTTTGATCTGTTGATCCACATATATTACAGCATCTTAATTGCCAATATAGTTAATGCAGAAGCAGTCAGAAATCAGTAGGAGTATGGAAGTGTTTTATTCAGCAAACATATGTACATGACACACTTAGTAAGTAAAGCTTTACTTTTATCAATCAATACATGGAGAAGAGGATTAAAAAATGCATAACCAATTTCATAAATAAAACTTTCACCCAGCTTTTTTTCTGTTTATTTTAGAAGTGCTTGATAAGCTGTGAAATTTCCATTACTGCCTTTCTTCAGTAAACTGTCCATTCAGCATCATATTATTTCTGTGCTTATGTTTCTTACTTTATAAGTCCTGTACGAACTGTCATTGTATTGTATATATGTAGCACAGATTATTTCTTTAGAAGCATGTATTTTTTTAGGTTTTTGGAATTAATGTTTATGTATTAAATTAGGTTTAAATCAGCAATAACTTTTTAGTTCACATTAAAATGGAAAGCATCCGCTGTTTTAGAAAATTCCAGTCTTCTGAATGTGGTCGGTTCAGATTGTCTATCTGGTAGAAATTACTTAATGTTATCAACATGGTCAGTTTAAGTTAGTCTGTAAAACTGGAAATCAAGTCCTATTTTTATATGCATAGTGACAGTTAATAAGCCACATTTTAACAATTACCTGGTAATTCTATGGTAGAAAAAAACATAATCTACTTTTATAAATGTACCAAATCTTGACATGTTTTCTTCATTTGTTTGACTTAGCTATTGCTTATTTCTTATCTTTCTTTCAGAAATACTAAAGTCTAACTGAAGTGGTGCTGATGTATTTATTTATTTTCTTTTTAGATATCTGCATATCGGTCATGCCAAAGCTGCTCTGCTAAATCAGCACTACCAAGTTAACTTCAAAGGAAAACTTATTATGAGGTTTGATGACACAAATCCCGAAAAAGAGAAAGAAGACTTTGAAAAGGTATGATGAGAGAACAGAGAAATCATTCACTGTATTAAATTAATTCAAAGTTAAATTACATGGAGATCTGTTGTAGTACACTTTTTTTTGCACTAGATATTTAAGGCATCAGTATTGCACTTAAGTTTTACGCTTGGAAGAAATTTCCATCATCTTTAATAAAAGCCTTTTGTCAGTTGCTTCTTTCCTTTCTCCAACATGTATGTAGATATGCAACTCCTGTCATACTCGTTTTCATTTTATAAGTACTATTTGACTGTAAGAAGTAGTTTGTTTCAATTTTCATCTCCTTTTCTTGTTCTCCCTGATCTCATATAATCATAGGCTTTGAATCGGTAAGTGCTTACCTCTTTTTTTCTTTCATGCTTGTCATATTATTTTTACTGATCATCCTTCCTGGACTGTGGAGTGCTACAGCACCTAATCTGGCATGGTGAGGATAGAGGTTTAAGAAAACTAACTTTCTAGAATATTACAGTAGACAATTCCACACTTTGCAGGTTATTCTTGAAGATGTCGCAATGCTGCACATCAAACCAGATCAGTTTACATATACCTCAGATCACTTTGAAACAATAATGAAATATGCTGAGCAGCTCATTCAAGAAGGGAAGGCATATGTGGATGATACTCCTGCAGAGCAAATGAAAGCAGAGCGTGAGCAAAGAACGGAATCTAAACACAGAAACAACTGTAAGATTTTTCATGCTTCCTTTTTGGTTTTGTGGCATTTTAATTTGGCATCACAGCTTGATTTTTATTAAAAGGTGAAGGAGACAACTGATTGTGTAACTGTAAGGTCCTTATAGGAACTTGGAAATCATAGAATGTTAAAGAAGTTTGGTTTGAAATGGACCTTGAAGATCACCCATTCCAATCCTCCTGCTATGGGCAGACACCTCCCACTAGATCAGGCTGCCCATGGCCCCATCCTGCCTGGCCTCAATGCCTCCAGCAATAGGGCATCCACAGCTTCTCTGGTCAACCTGTTCTAAAGTCTCACTACACTGTGAATAAAGAATTTCTTCCTTGTATCTAATAGAAATCTACACTTTTTTTTTTTTTTTTTAATGATTAGCCCTTGTCCTAACACTCCTTGTTAAATTGTCCTTCCCCATCTTTCCTGTAAGCCCCCTTTAGGTGCTAGAAGATTATAAGACTACAAGGTCACCTCTGAGCCTTCTCTTTCCCAGGCTTTTCATCTGCTATTACTCACAAATGTTTAGTGCTTTGTTCTGTGTGGCTGGAATAACTGTACATTTAGACAGGTGCAGGAAACTTCTGTATGTATTTCATCATCATTCATCACCAATTTCTAAAAAATTCAAAATATAAAATGTATCTAAAGAGGGGGTCACATTGCTTTTTGTTGCTGCAGTGGTAGACTGTAGTTCTGTGTCAAATTCAAAACACCTTAGAAAACTATTTTTATTATTTTTAGGTGTTAATAAGAATCTACAAATGTGGGAAGAAATGAAAAAGGGAACAGAGTATGGACAAACTTGTTGTCTACGAGCAAAAATTGATATGAATAGTAACAATGGGTGTATGAGGGATCCGACTCTTTATCGCTGTAAAAACCAGCCTCACCCACGTACAGGAACTACCTACAAGTATGTTCAATTTCTTTGTGTGTTTTTTTTTTTTTTGCTTTTTTTCAGAGTATTTACCATTCCTTGGTAAACTTATGTTAATGCTTGGAATCTGTTTGCATTTTTCAGTTAGAAAATGTAATGAGTCTCTTTACTGTGAGGAGCTTTACAGATGCTTTTTAAAACCTGTTTGTTAGTTGTCATAGTCAGCAGTGAATATTTCACTGGTCTATAAATACATCATCTGTCAGTGAAGAGCTCGGAGTCGAAAGTTGAATTAAGACTTAATGGCTTTATCATGGACAAAAAAGTTGTTTCCTTTAGTTCTTGAAACTTAAACAGGATTGTGACAATTCTACGTCACTACAGTTTTCATAACAGCCTCTGTCTTTGTACAGAATGAAGAATTACTGCGTTGTGCCTTGAAATCAGCCTACCCAGTTGCTGGAGGCTATGATTCACTGCTTATTTGGGGCCTTTGTGAGCAGCCACACAATGTTGGTTTTGGAAATACTGATTTTAATGTGTGTATAACACTAAAGCAATTCCTGTGTGTAGGGATTTTGTTTTAAATGTGATAGCTTTGCACATTCTGTATTGTCTGTATGCTGTTTTTAAAGAAGGCTTGATCTGAAGGTTTTCAGATCACAGACTATAAAAGTTTATAGTATGTAAATATAAATGATACTTAATTTGGAGGTTTGAATGTGAGGAAAGTGTTTTGCTCTTCTGCCTTGTTAACCAAGGCTCCTTATTTTCAAGGGTTTATCCTACATATGACTTTGCCTGCCCCATCGTTGACAGTATTGAAGGTGTCACACATGCACTTAGAACAACAGAATACCACGACAGGGATGAACAATTCTATTGGATCATTGAGGCATTGGGCATAAGGAAGCCATACATATGGGAATACAGCAGGTTAAACCTCAACAACACTGTGCTGTCCAAAAGAAAGCTTACATGGTTTGTCAATGAAGGGCTTGTGGATGGATGGTACGTTATTGTTTGTAGCTCAGCATTGTTATTGTAGATATTTGCACTGATGCATCTCATTCTGTTTTAGTCAGTGTGCTTAAGCAGCAAAGCAGCATGAATGAATATTTAAATGGAATTTGAGAACACAGATTAATTACAGTGGCTTCTGAATGTACAATGTGTCTGCTTACTGTGCTGTGGTAACTGTATGCATACATGTTCAGGTATTTCATGTTTATTATAGGATCTTATTTTTGGGCTTTGGCTCTTGCTTCAGGTGCTACTTATACGTTTCCCTCTCTGAGTTATTAGATACATTCCTGAGCAATGCCAGAAAACATACCTCCTCTTGTCTCCCACTTCTTTATGGACTTAGGTTATTTTTTGTATTAGAATCATAGAATCACTTGGGTTGGAAAAGACCTTAAAGATGATCGAGTGCAACCACAACCTAACCAAACTACCCTAACAACCCTCCTGTAAGTCATGTCCCTGAGCACCACATCCAAACAGTTTTTAAACACATACAGGGATGGTGACTCAGCCACCTACTTGGGGAGCCTATTGCAGTGCTTAACAACCCTTTCTGTAAAGAAGTGTTTCCTGATATCACCTTGGTGCAACTTCAGGCCATTTCCCCTCATCCTGTCACCAGTGAGAATCACCTGTCAGAAGTGAAAAATTAAGAGATTAAGTGGATGTCTGCAGAAGATAAATGATTCTTGGTGGCCTGGTAGCTTAGATGTTTTCCTGAAAAGAATGACCAGTGATTCTGCACCTCTGCAATTAATTCAGAGTCTGGAGAGGGTTCTTCTTGGTTCTTCCCACAGTGATCTTGTTGTGGGATCCCACCATCTGAAGTCCTCTCCTCATATCAGTTTTTGAGAGACTGAAGGTAGAATAGACATAAGAAGAGGGCCTCTTCCCCAGGAGATGGCTTACCTCCCTCAGCCTTCTCAGTTAGATCTTCTCATCTAGCTCTTCATTCACAAAAATAAAATACAGTGAAGCTGCCTTTCACATGTGGCAGTATTATTAAACTTTTTGAGAAATCTTACAGGTAAAACTTAGTGTGTGATACTGATAAAACTTCTCTTTCTACTAGGGATGACCCAAGGTTTCCCACTGTGCGTGGTGTCCTGAGAAGGGGCATGACAGTTGAAGGGCTAAAACAATTCATTGCTGCTCAGGTGGGCATTTCCTTCTTTTCTGATTCTTTGAGTCTTATATAGTAAGGACAAGTTTTCATAAAGTTTCATTTAAATTTCTTGTGATTGTGAGGTTCCTTTTGAAGATTTACTGCTTTCTTGTGTAGTGCTTCAATGTGTCTGAGCAGGTCCTTGCAAAACTCAGTAGCAGGTTTCTTTAAAAAAAATAAATTGCTTTGCAAGCTCAGAAGTTCTTTTATAAATTGTTTTGATAAATGCAAATAGAGGGTTTGTAGCCATTAAAGGACTTTCTTTTAGGTGAGTTGGACAGCTAGACTACATGCACTTGTGGTTTTTTTTGTTGTGTTTTTCTTTTTTAAATTTTCCAGGGCTCCTCTCGATCTGTTGTGAATATGGAGTGGGATAAAATTTGGTCCTTCAACAAAAAGGTATGCTTTTACTTGAATTTGATGCTACTCCTGATACCCTGTCAGGAATATGTAGAGAATTGGAGTGCTTATTACAACAAGTAGCAATTGCAATATGTTGCATCATTTTGGCACACTTTCAGGAAAATGGAATGTCCCCTGCTGTTTCTAACCTGAGTTAGCACTAATCCTATTGATTGTCCTATGCCAATACTTACTTGCCTTACTTAGTAATATGAGGAAAGATAATGATATATGTAAATCTGATATGAAAACTGCATTTCATTTTTCTGCTTTCAAGCTGCGAGCTATCTGTAAGAAGGTATTACTTAAAGCTTTTTTACCTTAGCCATAGCTTACAGTGCTGTAAGCGTACTTAGCACAAGCTATCATTTTTGCAGCTTTATAGCACAGTCATATTTGCTTATATAACAGGAGCTCTACAAACCCACTGAAAATGCATTATTCCTGGCTTTAAAATGCTGCCTGTTTCTGGTTTGGCTTATCTGTTAATGTAAACATAAATCTTACTCAAATTGTTGGCCGCTTTTCCTCTTGGTGGCTTTGTCTTAAGATGCTGGGTATACTGCCTGTGTAGATAAAGCCAGCACTGCTGATGTTTCTGACTGAATGTCAGATAAGGAATACTGCATCTTGACATGGTTAGTTGCTTTTTGGCAGCGGATGCTTGGACACTATAATAAGGCGAATTATTAGAATGCTGACTGCATATTTTGTGTGATTGTGGAAACACCTGTTATTTTGCATTGGGATTCCTGCTTGATTTTGCTTAGATAGTACCCAGATCTGTTCATTTAAGTAGCTTTTGCTTGTCTGGCATGTGTCTTGTATTTATTCACGTATTTTGTGTTTGGTTTGCTATGTGCACAAAGGTTTATGAATTGGTTCTTTCTGTTGCTGCATAGATATAATTAAGAGTTGGATTTGGGGGAAGAACCCACGAAGGACTGTCAGGGCTCATTTTTCTTTGAATTGACTTTTGAACTGAGTTTCTTACATATCTGACTCCTTGGACAGCATCACATTTACATCTGTCTGTTCAGATAGATTGCAATCTGAATGATGAACAAAAGCAATTGTTTGTGTGCAGGTAGTTCTAAGCTTAGTCTTACTGTGAGAGATGAGCCACTCATTTCATATGTTAATCAGTAGTGTATTTGCAAGATTTTTAACATTTGTAGTCTGAGGAAGGATTGTGGATTTTAATCACAATAAATAAAAAGTCTACTAATAAAATTCAGTCTTTTAGTTATCAGAACTATGTTATTAAGTCACATGTATTTTGAAATGCATACACAAATCCTCGTTTAAAATATAAAACCTAAGATTCCAGCTTTAGTAATGGTCAACTTACAAATATATGACTTCTTTAAGAATGTGATCATTAGTTTGCTTGCTTGTGTCAGTAGATAGATGTTAAATTATCTTTTCTGTATTTTTTATGCAGTTTTTCACGTTAGCAGGAATAAACTAGGGGAGAAGAAGCCACTTTGTATTGACAACAGCAGGTGTTTGTCTTTATGTTAGCTTCCAGTTAAACTGGGAAGATCTCTTTTGGTCCTAGGCAACTTCTAGTTGAATTACATCAAGTGGCTGAACAGTCAAACCAATCTTTTACATATTAAAAGAATTGTGAGAAACGATCTTAGCTGAGATTTAAAATGGATGATGAAAATATAGGAAGGCAGTTTGTAGGTTTTTCTTGCCAGACTCAAGCTTTAGAAATCCTGATGAAGTCAATATTATGGTGTTGCCTTATTATAGTATCTAATGCTGATGTGTTTAAATTGCAGACTAAATTGGTGCTTCCTCTATAGCCATGTCTGTCCCTGATTCTGCTGGAGTATTGATCTGGAAAAAGAGCATGGGACCAGTTCTCATGCTGCTGAAAAAAGAAAGAACTGCATCAATAAATTATTGCTTTAAATTCAGCTACCTAGAAAGAAAGTGGTCCAGATTTAGTACTATTCATGAGTAGAAAAATTGGATTTTTTTTTTTACTATCTTCCCTGTGAGACAGTAGCTCATAATTTTTCCTACTTCTAACATCAGAAATACTCAATGCATAGTTTTTACTTCAAGTATTTCAGTAAAGAGGAAAAATGGAAGTATTATTTTCTCACTTCTATAGCTTTGCATTAAGAGATTAACACAGTAACATTAAAAAAAAATGCAGTAACATAAAGAGTACCAGTTAATATCCTTTTTTTTAAGTTGTTGTTTTATGCAGTATTTTACTTCTCTGTTGATGTCATATATTCATGACCCTCCCCTTGTTTGGTTCCTGTAGGTTATAGATCCAGTAGCACCTCGGTACACTGCTTTACTGAAAGATGCAGTGGTTCCAGTAAACGTTCCTGAAGCTCAAGAGGAGATGAAGGAAGTGGCTAAACATCCAAAGGTTCTCAATTTACTTCTTTAATATTCTTGTATTTCAGATCAGTAAGGTTGGAAGTCCCTTGACTTAGAGCAGTCAGCAAGGAGAGTCCTGGTTTTAACTTGCTTGGAGAGCATGAGATAAAACCAAGGTGTGCTTTTTTGCAAAATTGTCAAGAAGTCAGTAACTACTAATCACCTTTCTTCATTTAAGAGAATGATTTAGGAAAGTGCTTTTGTAAATATTTACAATGTGTATAGATGAAGTCATGGTGGGAGGCACCTCAGAAGAGGTGATGTATCACAGGTCTGGAGTGATAATCTGGATACTCTGACAGCTTTTGTTATTGTTTGACACAAACTTTCACAGAGAAATTTAAATATAAAATGTATTTAAAGCTTTATGGTTAGTATATAGTAATCACAGCTTATCCATAAGAGTGAGGGATGCAGGAAGGATTCGATTTAGGTAGAAAAGTGAAATATTAACCTGTTAATTCTATTACTTAGATCTTTTTTAATATGACTTCTAAATTCAGGTAGCAAGTAGTTACTGTCAAGAGTTCAAGTAATTTAAAACTCTTAGTAATCAGTAAATAGAATAATATCCATTAAGAAGGGGCCTGGTTTGTTTTTTTTTTTCCCTGCTACGTGTAGGGAAGAGGTTTTACTTTGACTATGACATCTCAAGTTACACTTCAGCTTCTCTGAAAGCATCTTCGTAAATGTTTTTGTGGTTTTACTTAGTTTCTTCATTTTGTTGCTCTGAATATTGCTGTAACAATTTCTTGTATCTGAGAGGTCAAGATCTGGTTTACCCTTTTCCCTGTGGTGTTTCTATAAGGAAACATGTTTTGAGCAGATGCAAGTGAGAATTGTGACCCTTGGAGTCAAAAAGAAATTTGATCTGATGCAAGCCTGCGTATTAAAATACATTTTTTTTTTATTACTGTCTTAAAAATTCTATGCAGCTGGAAAAAGCTGTACATTTGCTTCAGTTTTAACTGTGTAAAAATTAAAAAGGCTGAGAGTTACGAAATTTGTTTTGAAGGGAGTTTGCATGGCTAGCAGAAAAATTGATCAAAAAGTTAGTTTGTACACATAAGAATTTGAAGATATGTGAACTTTAAGGAAGTATTAGTATGCTGTTGGTTGTGTTGAACTTGGTGTTTGATACAGGTTGTGTTTTTGGAGTATGCTGTCAGAGGAATACATGTAGCAATTGTGAACCAGAAACCTGTGAGACAGTTACAGAGGAATGCCATAGCTTTCTGTTACTGTTATTCTGAGTCTCACACCTTTATCTGTTTTATAGCTGTCATAAAGAAAGCATGGTTTTAGCACTGCTTTAAATTTAGTCAGCTTTTGACAGCCTCTCCTTTGAAATAAAAATCATTTTTCACAGAATGCTGATGTCGGGTTGAAACCTGTTTGGTATGGCTCCAGAGTGCTGATAGAAGGTGCAGATGCAGAGACCCTGACAGAGGGAGAGGTGGTTACATTCATAAATTGGGGCAATATTATCATCACAAAATTAAACAGGTAAGCAATACTGGCAGATGAAATTAACTTTTGCATTTCAACTTTTTGTTGACTTTTTTTTTTTGTAGTAGGTAGCTTCTAATAGTAAAATATTTGTAGTTATCCACGTATATAGAGATATCCTCTTTGAAATATGTCACAAAACTGGGTATTTGACATAAAGTGTATTGTACAGGTAGTCCAGGTCTGAAATCAGCAATCAGTCCTACTGCTGCATGTTCCTTTTGCCCCATATTCTCCACATAGGTGGTAGTATTTCCACTGTGAAAGAACTTTTTCAGACAAAACAAACAAAAAACGCTTGGAATTTTAAAGCTTTGTTCTGCAACAGTTACCTGCTTTTGCAAGGTTTAAAAAAAAAAAACACAACGAAATCACAGTTTTAGTTGCAGAACTGTTGGAGTGAGAAAAGGAGGCTGTTAATGTCATCATAATATCTGGAAAATGCCTGAGACACTGGCAGAATGAATTGAGCTGAGGCAGAATGTAAAACAAATAGGTAGAGATTTTTTGCATGTCTTGCAGTGTCTATTGATACTTTAAGAAATCAAAAGTAAAGGAGAACTTCCAACAGAAGTGATTTCTCTTCTTTGTTTCTCGTGTCTTCTATATTTCATTTATGACCTCTTAACAGTTGTTTCAGTGAATCTGTTGATGGTCTGTAGTATCAGATGAAAACAAACCTTTTTGACTTTGCTCTAATCGTTTATCTTTTCCTGTAGAAATTCAAGTGGAAAAATTGTGTCCATTGATACCAAGTTGAACTTAGAAAATAAAGACTTCAAAAAAACCACTAAGATCACTTGGTTAGCAGAAACTCCACGTGCACCACTCATCCCAACTGTTTGTGTTAATTATGAACATCTGATCACTAAGCCAGTTCTAGGTAAAGATGAAGATTTCAAGCAATATATCAACCGAAATAGCAAGGTAAGATGGCTTTTTTCCTCTTTATATTCTACAAAGCTTTATTTTTTGCCGTTACTACATTTTGTTATGTTTTTTGACCATTAAATTTCATTTGTTAAAGAAGAAAATCGTGTGTATCTCGTTCTTGTGTTTTCCATTCAGTTTCTTATAATAACAGGAGTTGAATCTGTGATATTTTTTTTCTGTATGTTAATGCATTACCTGATTCTTACCCTTCAGGGACCAGTAGTTTGAGTTTTTATGGTGTTACACTCTTATAATACTGCATTTTCTTTTGAGCACTTCTGCTCTGCTTCCGGAATTAACTGACATTTCAGCACTTGGAAGCACTGTTACAACAGCTCTGCCATGTTTCTTGCTATACGTTCCTTGTCCTTTGTTAGGTTTGCACTGATTGCTTTTAACTTTTACAGCAAGAAGAACTGATGTTAGGTGATCCTTGCCTTAAGGACTTAAAAAAAGGAGACATCATCCAACTCCAGAGGAGAGGATTCTTTATTTGTGATCAACCCTATGAGCCAGTGAGGTAAGCTACCTAAGAATGACCCAAGTGAACTTCACAGAATTTCATTTAACTTGTTGAGTTTTAAAATTTTCACACATCTCTTGATGAGGCTAACGTTACTAATGTTGTACCAATGCTGCAAATATTTTACCCTTTAGCACTACCAGATATTATTTCTGTGAACTGACGTGGCTTTTGTTTTTTGTGTACCTCTCCCATCTGTCTAAGACAAGTCTGTCTAAGGCAGGCATGTGGCACTTCTGGTGCACCCCAACTAGCTTAGAATTAGTAATGAGATCAGATTTACTTGTTGTGATTCGAAGTACATCAATCAAGGAACAGTGCTACAGAATAGAACAGACAGTTGCCTAGGTAGTGTGTGCAGTAATGTGTATTGTGGCAGTTCTTTAGCAAGTTGCCAAACATGTAAAATTACACTGCCGTGTAACATTACAAAGAAAGCTTACTGTTCCTAACAGGAATCAGTGCTGATCCCCAGTTATGTAAATTTGGATAATAGCAGTTGTATATGAAGGTAAACATGGAGTTGTGAGAGATCAGCTTGTAGAAGAGCAGAACTTTTGCTTCAATAAATGTTTTATATGTATTATTTTGTATTCTTTTTATTGTTGGATCGAATTTTTCATAAATCCTTTTACAGTCCATATAGCTGTAAAGAGGCCCCATGCATTTTGATTTACATACCTGATGGACACACTAAGGAAATGCCAACATCTGGATCAAAAGAGAAGACCAAAGCTGAAACTGCAAAGAAAGAGGTAAGCTTTTGTTTTAGAAAAGTGCAGAATGTATTAATGTACAGGATCAGCCTGCCAAATATGTATTTTTTCTTTTTAAGGCTGTTTCAGCTGTAAAAGGAAAATCTGTTCCAGTTGCTGGTGATACCTCTACTGCAACCTGTACTGCCTCAGAAGACCACCTGGTTATGTACAACAGGGTGACTGCACAGGGTGATATTGTTCGTGATTTGAAAGCTAAGAAGGCAGCAAAGGAAGATATTGATAAAGCTGTGAAGCAGTTGCTGGCCTTGAAAGCAGAATACAAGGAGAGGACGGGCCAGGAGTATAAGCCTGGAAATCCTCCAGCAGCTTCAAAGCATGAGAACTCTGGTACCCTGGACTGCAAAGCTCTGTATGATAAAGTAGCAGAGCAAGGAGAAGTAGTCCGAAAACTGAAAGCTGAGAAAGCACCTAAGGTGGCTGGTTATACTGCTTTTTTGCTTGTTTGGGTTTGCATAGCTCATTGTCTGTGTAGGCAAATGGGTTCTTTTGATTTAGTGTTTTCATGCTGATGGTAATTTTGACTGGGCTGTGTTCTGGCAAGACTTGTGTTTTTTCATTGCTTATGATTTAGCTAGATGTATATGATAAAGTCTTTGTTAATACTTGTAAAGATGCAAGTAAGTGTCTACACTTTTTTAGTGCTGAAATGTTGACAGAAGCACTCTCCTCACATGTGAGTTGACGAGGTATCTGAATCTCATCCTTGGGGTAAAAATGTCCCACAGTATTTATTTATTCAGTAAAATAAGACTGAATTACTGACTTCACAGGATTGATTTATTTAGAACCTTTTAACAAGAAAGAGGGAAAAAAAGATCCAAATACAACAGATGTATACTAGACACCGTCCTGTCATGGGCTGAGTATAGAAAACACAGTTATTAATAACTTTATTCTTTTTATTCTTGCTAATGCAGAGCAAGAAAGCCTGTGAAATAATGCATTTTGTGCCTACTAATCAAATACTGTTTGTAGTAGCATCTTGATGGCAACATAAAACGAAATGGGAAGATCTAAACTAGTTTATTGTTACAATTTTGCACAGGATAATAGAAAATAGGATAGTAGAAACATACTAAACGACTCTGAAAAGCTCTACTGAATAATGAAGAAAATTGAATGATGTGCATAAACATAAGGACTTTTCGTAAAACACGTGACTTGCACTTCAGAATCTCATATTTCTGCATCTTTGTTTCTCCCTTTTTCTGTCTCTTCCTTTCTTTTACAGGATCAGATAGGTGCTGCTGTGGAAGTCCTTTTATCCTTAAAGGCAGAATATAAACAACAGACAGGCCAGGAGTACAAACCTGGAAGCCCACCTCTAGTCTCTGTCCCTGTTCAGTCTTCTCCTGTTTCTACTCTTCCACCCTCATGTCCAATAGACAGCAAATCTCTATACAGCAAAGTAGCTGAACAAGGCGAAGTGGTCCGCAAACTAAAAGCAGAGAAGGCTTCAAAGGTGTAATAGCAGTTAATATTTCTGAATGGAACAGTATTTTCAGCTGAGACTAAAGCCTAATGACAAGTTTTGTGAAATTTGGGGAATAAAATATAGCAAAGAATTTCAGTTTCCATAAAGTGCTTTTCTGGTTTCTCCTAAGCTGGTATGGATGACTTCACAGCTTCTGTGATAGTGAGCATGGAGAACCTGAAAAAGAAGTAAACAGGTTTTTTTTTTTTTTTTTTTAAATGATAAAAGCAAGCAAAGCAGAATATAGGCAGTAACTTGAAGTCTAGAGAACAGTAATAAATCTGATGGTGACTTGGTAGTCACGAAGAAACAATTTTTCATTCAGAGTATGAGTATTCACTCCCATTCTCCGGTGCATGGACTGCTAAAACTGCATGGAACTGAGCTGCTTAAATGGAAAACTTGCATGGCTCAGAAATCAGCCTTTATGTATACTGCCTGATTAGATCCTGTATCATGTAGCTTATAGATGCTCTGGCTAGGAAGTTTTACAACAGAACTCAGTAATGACACAGCTGCTAGCATGTTAGCTCTAGAATTTTTATTACAACGACTGTTTGTATGTTAGTAAGGGTTATGTTACCTTAGCTATGTGTTGCATCTGTGTTGCTTCTGTCTTTGCAACTGCTTTTTTTCTCTTTTTTTTTTTTGTTTCAGGAACAAGTAGATGAAGCTGTGAAAGTTCTTTTAAATCTGAAAGCGGAATATAAACAAAAAACAGGTCAAGATTACAAGCCTGGAAATCCACCTTCAGCTCCTCCTTGTGTATCTTCTGCTGCCCTTCCATCTTCTGTATGCTGCAATAACTTGGGACCTTCTAGCTTAGTGGATGCCAAAGCACTTTATGATAATGTAGCTGAACAAGGGGAAGTGGTGCGAAGACTCAAGGCGGAGAAAGCTTCCAAGGTACCGTAGTGAATAATCAATTGCAATTCTTACCAGATTTTTCCACTAGGGGGAAGTCTTTCACCAGGTACAAAGCACCTGTCCTGGTCAAGGCTTAGCCGTCAAACTTGCATGCTCTGGTAACGCCCCACAAGTTCATTCTGTTGCTGGATGCTTTCCTGATTCTGAGATATGCATTCTAAATTCTACTAATATAAAAAGTCAAGCTAAACTCTGACATCTGGATGAATTGACACAAGCATGGTAGATGTCTATTCTGCAGAATTTTTTAGTATGTTTTACTTTTCCTTGATGTATTTGTAACAAGTGAAGATAAATGTAGTTAGTGTACTGCAACAATAGCAAGGCTTTTCAGAGCTTGACAAATTCAGTTATAGCAGTGGAAAAGGAGACAAACTATGTTTATGGGAATTGTTTCTGTTCCCCTTCACTCCTCCTGCCCCCCTTTATATTTCTGCATAGCAAAATTGCTTTTCTATGATTTTTTTTTTTTTTTTTTTTTAAGCCTTTTTCCAAAACAAGTTTATGTTCTTCAGTGTAGATTCTGCTGCACTTATTAGCAGGTTGTAGCTGGCTGGGTGGGGTAGGAGAAACATTCTGGTTGAGATAGCAACACAAGTGTTTGTTTGAGTGTTTAGAGGAGGGCTGTTGAGTCCTTCCTTAACTGCAAAGCATTTATTTTATTGCTAGATGGAGATTTTATTTTCTTAGCCTAAAAATTAATGCTCCTTGTCAATTCTGTGTTTAATTCTTATCTTGCTATTTGTCCTTCACACAGGGTGAAATAGATGAAGCAGTAAAACTCCTCCTTTCTCTAAAAGGTGACTATAAGGAAAAGACTGGACAGGACTACAAGCCCGGCCATCCACCAGTAGCTCAGAATTCTTTGCCCCAAGCATCAAATACAGTAGCAAGTGGTCCTGACACAACTGAAGCTAAAGCACTGTTTAACAAAGTAGCTCTTCAAGGAGATGAAGTTAGGAAATTGAAAGCAGAAAAAGCAGAAAAGGTAAAAAACAAAAACAAAACAAAGCAAAAAAACCCAAAATACTGTAATACAAAATGCAGTGCATGTATTTAAATCTGAAAACTTCAAGTTTAAATCTAAAATTTCACAGCAATTGCGATTATCAGAATTGAAATGCAGCCTGTATCTGAAATGTGCTTTTAAAATTTTTCCTATCAGATATGATCCTTGGTGTATTAAAACCTTTAAGTATTGACTTTTGCTGAGGATTTTTCCCCAACGCTGTGTGGAAGTCTATAATGCCATATCATAGATCCATTTTATTTTTTTGATGGAGCCATATTATTCCTGTGATTTCTGTGTAACTTTCATTTTTTGTTCTTCAAGGAAAAGATAGATGCAGCTGTTAAAGAGCTTCTCCAGCTGAAGGCCCAGTACAAGTCTGTTGCAGGAGTTGATTATAAACCTGTTTCTGCTAGTAGTGCTGATGACAAAGACAAAAAGAAGAAAGAGAAAGAGAACAAGTCAGAAAAGCAGTGTAAGCAACAGAAACAAAATGATGGACCAAAAAAAGAGCCTTTGCAAGGACAGAGTGGTAATGAGCTCTCTTCAAATGGGCCAGGAGAGGGTCAAGGCCCTAAGAAACAAACCAGGTAAAGATTAGATCCTTAATCTATTTGATAAAAGCCTGCACTGTTTACCTCCATTCAGACTTCAGAGTTTTGCAAGTTTCTAATTTCACTTGAAAGCATTAAAGATTACAAAATAATAGTTTATATTCAGCATCAAGCAAAAGCAAATTACTGAAGTTTACTTAGTGTCTGTTTTACCTCAGAATCCCTCTGAGCAGAACTCTGCCTAGCCCCTAGCTTGTAGATAGCACAAGGTAATGTGCACAGTCTGTTACTATGGTTCAGCTGTCATTGGGAACTTGCTGTGTTTTATTTGCTTCTGCAAATGTTCTGCTGCGTCTTCCTCACTACAAAACCATGGGTTGGAGTTGGAGAAATCAAAGCCTTGTGCTTTTTTTTTTTTTTTTTCCAGTTATATCAGGTTTACAAAGTATTTACTGTGTTTACCTTGAGAATTATATAATCCAGAGCAAGGCACTTTGGATGCTAATGCTAGAACTCTCCAGAGATGATTGCTGTGCATTCCATCTCCTGCTCCCATACTGAAAGTGTAGAGGTTTTTTATATATTACAGCATATATTATGCAACACTGCCTGTTTCCTATTTCAGATTTATAGTTTAGGACTCAACATCCTTAGTAGTAGAGCTAGAGAATGGTTATTTTTTAATAGAAATTATGCTGGGATAATTCACTCTTAATTTTCTTTGTTCATCAAGGTATGCAAAGTGTGCTTTTATCTATTGTTATTTGAGCCTGGTAAAAAAAAATGAGGGAGTTTGGCCTTTGCTAGGATTTTGGAGATTGACTGTTTATTTTGATTGTAGAATGTTTTCTATCTTAGAGTGACTGATGTGTTTAATTGGATAATTCAAGTTGCTTCTTTTGCTTGAAACTATAGTTCCAGGTTGGGTAAGAAATGAACAAACAAACAGCCCAAACCAAGGAAAAACTCACAAATTAGCAAACAAACAATTAAAAAAACAAAACAAAACAAAATGGAATAACATAGTTTGCATGTGTTAGTTTTATGTTCTTAGGGAATGTGCTTGGGTTTTTTAGTGCAATATTATGAGAATCTTTAATGCAACCTTGATGAGAATTAGAAGGGTTTAAACGGTGAAAAAGAAATAGATCTGTTTTTATAAAATATTCTTCTTATGCCAGGTGAGGAACTGCTAGCAGTCCATACTAAACAATTCATATTTGAACTGTCAGGGGGAAAAAAAAATTGGGAAAAGTTGGCATTACGAAGTGAAATTCAAGCATTGCATTCTGTTCTCTGCACCCTCCTTCTGCCCACTTAAGGTCCATACCCCACTCCCAAATTTTAAAAGAAAGATTAAGATAAAATTTACTGCTAAATGCTCAGTGACTCTAATCTGATTGTTTTCTAAAACCATAGGTTGGGTCTAGAAGCTAAAAAGGAAGAAAATCTCGCAGAGTGGTTCTCTCAGGTAAGTGCACACTAGTGTTAATAAAATAATTATTTCATCCTCTTGTTAATCAGGATCTGCTTTGATTTTATATCTTATCTAGTATTTCTATTTTTTTTTCCATGCAAATCAATATGCCTACTCTTGTGTTCTTGCCACTGTCTTAAACAGAAGTGATAGATTGAAGACCAAGATAGCTGTTCTTGGGGAATAAAATAAACAACAAAAACCCCAGTCTGGTGTGTCAACCCTTTCATGCTTCCCACTATATCTGTGTGTTTCCACATTGTGTGTGCTGCACAAAACTTTAGTGAGATAATGGGAGTGTCACAGGCATGGAAATGTTGTTTCATCCCAAGGTAACAAAAGTGATCATCTGTTGGTAATGAAGGAGTTTGCTGGCTCACAAGGTACAAAACAATCAGAACAGAAATTACTTGTTTAGGTTACCCTATCTATGAAAGATTGTAAATAGATATCTGTGCTGTGTTATCAGATATCAGTGTATGTTATCTCTTACTCCTACTACTCCAACCTTTGCATGTACACAAACAAATAAAAAATGCTTTTTAACATGAGCTCGAGAAGGTTCTTAAGGAAACACAGTTATTTGGTTTTTGGAAGCTTGGTTCCTGTCTCTTAGATTCATGAAATTCAGTTTCTGAGTTTGTTCTTCAGATTTGTTATTTAACTTAATGTTCCTGGTTAAACTTTTCTCACAGGTAACAAAAATGGTCTCTATGGCTAACTTTGCTAAATTTTGAGCCCAAATACTTTTAAATAGGAGATTTTTCTTGAGTTGCATGCCATAGGCTTGAATTACTGACTATTCTTTCTGTACGAGATTGGAACTTAAGTTTCTGATTTTTTTGAAAGGTGATCACAAAAGCAGAGATGATTGAATACTATGATGTGAGTGGCTGTTACGTTCTTCGTCCTTGGGCTCATGCCATTTGGGAAGCTATCAAGAATTTTTTTGATGCTGAGATCAAGAAACTTGGTGTGGAAAACTGCTACTTCCCCATGTTTGTGTCCCAGGCTGCCCTAGAGAAAGAGAAGAGTCATATTGCTGATTTTGCCCCTGAGGTATACTTCAAAACTTTAATATGAGTATAAGAAAACCCAACCCATTAGTCCACAGCTGGGCATGAAAGCAGGTTTTCTTCAAACTTGTTTGATTCTCTTTTATTTATCTGTTTTTTCCTTTAGGTTGCTTGGGTCACAAAATCTGGGAAAACAGAACTCGCTGAACCGATTGCTATACGCCCCACAAGTGAAACAGGTAGACTTCTTCTCATGCAGTTCAGCTGTAAAGGAAACAGTACAGTAAAGGTTATAAATGAGAGTCCTTTCTGGAAAGAGGAAACTTGTCTTTTAGAATGTTTTCTTTAAATCCTTACCATATTTCATAAATTCTGCTGCAGCTTACAGCAAATGTCACAGACAGTCACAATGGACTTCTTTTGAAAATTTACACCTCAGAATTCTTTTTATTAATATCCTGATGATCAACTAACTGTGACTGAGAAAAACATTGGTTTTTTTGTTTGTTTGTTTTTAAAAGTATTTTTGCACATAAAATTCTTCATCTCATAATTCATTTTGTAATGGTCTTTTGACAACAGTTGCGCAACTAAATTTTACTAAAGTTTCCTTTAAGTAATTTATATAAACACTTTAAGACTTAATGCTGGGTGAATTTTTAAATGAGTCAAGCCTGGTACAGTATCCTGAAATCTTGATATCAATGGATTTTTATTGGTGAATGTGAATATATTTACATACTATAAGCCAATGACTGAAAGTGTGTCATTAGATAGTTAAGCTTTGGATTGATTTGATCCACATCCTGCATAAGAACAAGCAATTCTAACAAAACAGGATAAAATGAAAATACTTCTTTCACCAAAAATGTATGTTAAAACAAATATGTTTCAAAGAAAACTATAGCATGAAAGTGTGATTCTCAAGTAGAGAATATTGTTTATGTGTAGCGAAGAGAAAGTTTTGGTGTAAAGTGACTGCATTATGCAGAGAACCCAGACTGCTTTCCTCTTTTCACAGTTATGTATCCTGCATATGCAAAATGGGTGCAGTCACACAGAGATCTTCCTATCAAGCTTAATCAGTGGTGCAATGTTGTGGTATGTCAGCATGTAATTTCTAACTGAAGTGATTTATTTTAAGTGCACTGTAGATCGTTTGTCCCATGTGGATATGGCTTAATGATACTAATTACAGAACATATTTCATGGCAGAAGTATGAATGTGGTTTATATGACTTTATTTATCCCTACTTCTTAGTGAAACTCTTTGCTAATGTATACTGTTGATGATAACTGTTGATGATATCATGTGAGTATGAATCTATGAATAGTTGATTTTTTTAGCTTTATTCGGAATTTTTGAGCTTTAAATTCAAAGGTTAGTTTATTTTTAATAAATAATTTGAGACTGTGGTGCTCATTTTGACATTCATTTTCTTTTTCCTGTTGTGTTTTGTTTCCAGCGTTGGGAGTTCAAACATCCTCAGCCTTTCCTTCGCACTCGTGAGTTCCTTTGGCAAGAGGGTCACACAGCATTTGCAACATATGAAGAAGCTGCAGAGGAAGTAATAAAGCAAATGTGCTTTTGCTTTCAGAAAGTTATCTTACTCCATAGCAATGCAAACAAAACATTTTAACTAGAGCTTGGTGAAAAAATCAGTCTCCTTTTCTTTGAGAGCCCTCATGAAAAATGTCAGCTGTGCTAGAACCTTTGTTTTTTCTCAGGTGTAACCTACTGGTGGGTCTTTAGTTATTTCAAACAATATGATAGGTTTAAAGAGTGTGATCTTTAAATAGGATGTTTTATTTCCTTAAAAAGCAGGCAAGTTCACTTACTACTTGCTAAAAATTGTAACGCTTAAAGACAGGCTTCACTGAATATTGTTGATCCCTAGCAGATGTTCAAACTTTAACATGGGGACTAAAAGTCAATATAACCACGGCTTTTTAGCATGAGTTGTCTTGTTTTCTCTCACAATCTATAGTTGTTTTCATTCACAGAATAGATAAAATTCAAAGCAGTGGAAGAAATTTTTTTTTTATCACAATCTTGAGGAAAATATTGGATTTTGGAAGTTCTAGGTATTGCTTTTTTTTTTTTTTTTTTTTTTTTTTTTTCCCCCAGTATTCTGGGAATAAAAATATTTCTGTTTTTAGCAAATGCAAAATACTGAGTAATTCCTAAAGCAGTTTGTTTGTTGTAGGTGATGCAGATACTTGATCTTTATGCTCAAGTGTATGAAGATCTCCTAGCAATACCTGTTGTGAAAGGAAAGAAGACAGAAAAGGAGAAATTTGCTGGGGGTGACTATACAACAACTGTAGAGGCATTTATATCTGCCAGTGGAAGAGCTATCCAGGTATTTCTTGAATATATATATATTTTTTAACAGTTATTTTCCAGTAAAAATGGCAAGATGATGAAAGCTTTAGATTTGTTAAGGTTAACCAGCAGAATTTTTTTTGTGTGCAACTATTTTAGGGTGCAACATCACATCACCTAGGACAGAACTTCTCGAAGATGTTTGAAGTCATGTTTGAAGATCCAAAGAAACCAGGAGAAAAGCAGTATGCATATCAAAATTCCTGGGGCATTACAACTCGAACTATTGGTGTAATGACAATGATTCATGGAGACAACATGGGATTGGTGCTCCCACCTCGAGTAGCTTGTGTTCAGGTGTGTAGAAATTGTTTACAGTATGCCTTTAACTATTTTAACTACTATTTTTTTTTCCATTTCCTGTCTTGGAATTCGTGAGGTTTTCATATTGGGAACTGAAAATGTTTTAATGTAGAACAGGAGCTAATTCTAGAACATTCTCTACGAAGTTAATACACTTTCTTCAGGTGCTTGTGATGAACAATCTCCCTTTAATAATCCGTCAGTTGAAAATAATTGTCTCACTTGGATGAATAGGGACATGTATTCCTTACTTCTGAGATCATGAAAGAAATTACTGGGACACAATATTTGTTTAAGCTTATAAAAAAAAAAAAATAGAACCTAGTTATTATAGAATGTGAAATATCTGTCACGTTACATTGCAGGTTGTAATTATTCCCTGTGGTATCACCAATACCCTTTCTGAAGAGGACAAAGAGGCTTTATTGAAGAAATGTAATGAGTATCGTAAAAGGCTGCTTAGTGCTAATGTCCGTGTACGTGCTGATTTAAGAGACAACTATTCACCTGGCTGGAAGTTCAATCACTGGGAACTTAAGGTATGTTTTTTTCCTAGGGGGGATTTCAAATACCCTCTGGGAGATACATAGGGGGCACATATGTTGTGCCTTGTATTCTGAAAGTAATTTTTTTTTCTAAATGAAGCCTGATAAGCACCTCTGTATCATGCTCTTGCATGTTCAGAAGGCCAGTGGTATCCTGGGCTGCAATAAAGGAAAGGTAGTCAGCAGGGCAAGGTAGGTGATTGTCTCCCTCTACTCTGCACTTGTGGGGCCCCGTCTGGAGTGCTGCATCCAGGCTTGGGGCCCACAGTACAGGAGGAATGTGGAGGGCTAGGAAGATGATCGGAGGGCTGGAGCACCTCTCCTGTGAAGGACTGAGGGAGCTGGGCTTCTTCAGCCCGGAGAAGAGAAGGCTCCTGGATGTCCTCATTGCTGCCTTCCAGTACTTGAAGGGAGGGAGCTTACAAGTAGGAGGGGAACTGACTTTTTACATGGTCTAATGGTAATAGGACAAGGACAAGGTGGAATGACTTATAAGAGGGAAGATGATAGGTTAGATGTTAAGAAGAAATTATTTACTCAAAGGGAGGGGAGGTGTTGGCACATGTGCCCAGATAGGTTCTGGATGCTACATTCCTGAAGGTTTTCAAGGCCAGGTTGGATGGGATCCTGGGCAGACTGATCTGGTGGATGGCAGCCCTGCCCACAGCAATGGGGTTGGAACTAGATGATCTTTAAGGTCTTCTGCAACATTAGCTAATCTGTGATTTGAGTATTCTGCTTACTGATAAATGAAGTGCTTTCTGAGACTTCACGGTTTGCTGGGATATGCATATTATTAGCACATCCTGAACCTACCTTATATACCTAGAAAATCAACTGCATGTTTAAAAATTTGTATGAAGTGATTAAGGGTGTCAACAGTATGTCATTTGCACACAGTGGAACAGAGAAGGTAAACCTGTACAGCTGTAACAAAGAAAAGAGTGATTTTGTTGATTTAAAACACTTATGTTGCCCCTCATATGTTAGTTGTTTGTTTCATCAGAAATAAAAGTCTTTTGAAAAATAAAAATAGCAGAGCTGAGTGAAACAGTGTTAATTAGAAATGGACAACATATTGAGTAATGCCACGTCTGGAATTTGAAATTAGTTGGAATATGTTCATCTTCAGCATAAATTGATGGAAACTCCCTGAGCTGTTAAAAGTTTTTGTGTTCGGGTTCTCTTTCCTTTTCCTTTAACCTCTTCTGTTTTTTAAAGTGGAGCTGTAATACCAATAGTCCATGTTAGGAAGCTTTTTAAAAATACAACAAAAATCAGGTTTACCAAGGAGGTGCAGCAGGATGCAAAATTGATGCTTTTTATAAAATTGATGAGAATATTCTGCATAAGTCATTTATATGTGCAATATTATATTTATTTATATATGTTTTACATTTACAATTTATATTATATTTATATTTACAATTTATATTTTATTTATATTTACAATTTATATTTGTATTGTAGTTAAATGTCATTAGTGTGTATGTATACATATACACACTATATATTTATAAAATTGTCTTGTGTTCCCAACACTCCCTGAATTTCCTCTTCTCCCCCCAAAACAATCTCACAAACAAAGCTCTGGCATTTTATCTTCTTGGCTTAAATTTTGAGGAACAGGAACAGTCAGAATATGCAAACTACATCTTCAACTGCAGGCAAAGTGCAGTCATTTTACTGAGTACTAATAAGGAAGTATAATAGGGTACAAAAATATATATACAAGGGTACTAAAGTTATAAATACAAAAGGAAACTGTAAAGTATTTTGCCTATCTGCTTCTCAGCACATTTCCGACATGGAAGCACTAAATATTTTTGGCTGAGTTTTAATTATGGAGGCCATTTTTTCTATGTGCCATAAATTAAAATGATTTTGATGTTATTTTTACAGTTTTGAACAGCTTTTTCTGTAGCTTTGCAGGAGGAGTACATAAATCTTCCTTCAGATGGATTTCACTCCATTGTTCATACATTTTAGCATAAAGACTTTGAGTTATGGAGAATCATTTAGACGCTGTGAACTTGAAGAAATTTCTGAGAACAAAGTTAATGGGAAGCTTGGCTAAATATCTGTGTGATGTTTTTAACTTTTAGCTTACTGATGAGATTTCTTTTACGTGGAATAAAACTGCATGAACCTCTACCTACGCTCTTATGGACTCTGCATACAGCTTACAATCCACATTAGCAGGACGTAAAGGAAAATACATGAGACTTGGTAGACTCCTAACTGACCAGTAAAATGAAATCTTTGCTTGCCTGTACATGAGAGATGAGAAATTACATAGTTCCTATCACTGAAGTTTATGGGGAATAAAAGCTCTAAAAACAAGATTTGCACTATTTGGGGTAACTGAGTGTAGTATCAGCAGTGTTTTAACACTCTTGATATCACATGTTGGCACAGATGCAGTCTCCAAACTAGCAAAGCATGACTGCAGCAAGATATCATGCACAAGTGAAAAGGCTGTGAATGGGAAAGACAGAAATTGGTAATCATTGTACTGCTTTTACTCATTTATTTCATTTTTATATTTTTACTAATGTATTTACTAATACGTTTTCGTATTTTTACTAATTTATTTATTTTACTCATTTATTTCAAAGAACTTAAATATTTGAAGGAGTTCCATGTTATGACGGTACTTTAAAGCAAAATAAAGGAGGAAAGTAACTCCTGTGAGATTTGTGTACTCATTATAGTTTGTCACTTTTTTTTTTTTTTTTTCCCCCTCACAAAGGGTGTACCTGTCAGGCTTGAAGTGGGACCACGAGACATGAAGAGCCAACAGTTTGTAGCTGTCAGAAGAGACACAGGACAGAAGCTGACCTTTTCGGAACATGAGGCAGAAGAGAAACTGAAGCAGATTTTGGAGGAAATCCACGCTAATCTATACAACAGGTAAATTGAGAGAGGTAGAAACGCCTGTGGTAATCACAGATGTTCTTAAGATGATAGAATTATTTCCTCAAGTCATTGATTGAACTGTGCAGAAAGATGGGTTTGGACCACCTTTCTGATAGTAGTATTTCATTTTTCTACCTCTGAAACTTACTCACCCGCAGTGATTAAAAGCTTCCTTTAGGTCATGAAAGAGAACGCCAAAGATTATGAACTTCCTTACAAGAACTCAGTGAAGTATTTTTTTTTTTTTAATTAATAAATAGTTAACAGGATAATTTTGTACAAGATTCATTCCTGAAATATGCTCTTGGTAGGGAATTTTGGAAGACACAAAGTTGACGAGAAGTTGAAGATCTGTTTTCGGAAGTTTGTGTTAAGGCCATATGTTCTATTGATTTTCATATGATTGTTTGCTCGTAAGCAATGCTTTTAAACTGTCTGCAGTTATTTCATATGCCAAATCTCCTGCGTGCCAATCACTGCAGAGTTGTACTGCTGGAATATACTGTCATCTGTGGTGATCCCAGTTACTTACAAGCAAAATATGTTTACTTATTCAGAATTGGAATATTAGAATGCTTTCTAACTAAATTGAAAGAAAACCTATCTCCACAGTATTTATCTGTTTGTATCTACAGCTGGCCAGTATTGAACTGATATGCAAAACAGTGTGAATGAGCATAGTAAAATACGCAGCAGCCTGTATAGCCTGTTAGCGGTCATTCAAAATTTGATCTTTTTGGTGGCAGGACTGGTAGAAAAACATAATTGGAATGAATATATAGTTCTTCTTCTTCTAACTTTTTGTTTTGACAAACTCTGAAAATTTGGTTCTGTTGGCCAATGAGGTTAAGTGTTAATCTACCTTGAGTTCCCCCCATCTCCTTTTTACAGAGCTTCTGAAGACTTAAGAAATCATATGGTGGTGGCCAATAATATGGAAGACTTTCAAAAGGAGCTTGATTCAGGAAAGGTAAGGAAACTTACTTCATTCCAAAATCCTGGTAAAAGCCTTCCTCTGCTTTCTGTCTCTAACGAATAGTTGGAGGCTAGAAATTTCAAAGCCTGTAAACATACATACATACTTTCGTAGTTTTATGGAACTCTCCCCTAAAAAGGATATGGAAGTGTTTCCTATGGAGTTATGCTAAGGGAGATTAGTTTTTCCAAATTTTTTGGATAAGTTTTTTAATGTATTTATTCTTGCTGAAATACTGTGTTCATTACAAATTCTGGTGCTAACGTAAGGAGTGACATCAAGTCCTGAGGTAACTTACATCGCTGCGGTTTGATTTGCATTTAAAATGTTCTCTTTATTACTAAGTGCTTTTCAGATATATTAATATAAATATTTTGTTCAGATTGTGATAAGCTACTGTTACTATGTTAATAAAAAACAGTGAAGAGCACTTCTCTTGTAATAGTGTCTAAGTTAAGAGTCTAAAGTACATTCTACTTTTGTCAAAGATTTGCCTTTATGATCCAGGTCAAAGCCACTGGGTTCACTTAGAATTACTGGGAGTCAGTACTCACCTTGGAATGATATGTAAAATAGGAGGCAGTACTGTCAGAGCCTTGGAATGAATCATTAAGGCTGTGTATTTTACAGAGTTGTACCAATTAGATCTAGTCTGAAAATTTCAGAATTTCTAATGGAAAATGCTAGCATGTCATAAACCCAGTTACTTCAGTTGACTTCAGATATATCTTTATAAGTTAATCTTAGCCTTGGCAATCCATTGTGCTCTATTATTGCTGCTTCTATTGCACTTGAATCCAATTTATAACAAGTTTTGGAGGAATAATTGTGAACTTCAGAGGAGGGGCTGATTTTAGCATTCTTATGGAGTGGAGGATATGGGGTTGGTTGTTTTTTTTTTTTTTGTTTTTTTTTTTTTTAGACATTCTTTATGCATAGATAATAATAGTAATGTTGCCTAATGTTCCTCTACAAAACTAAGTACAAGATTGAAATATGCTGTTTCCAAATAGGTTGAGGCTCTTCCTACTGACTGCAAAGTACAATTTTGTTCATGCAGGTCTCTGTAAGGCATCAGATAATTCTGGTGGTAGATTTAAAGACAAAAAAATCTTTAGTCTTTGATTAGCAAACAATTCTGATCTGTATTGGTGTGTAAATAGTACTACCACTCCTGTGTGTTGTGATTTCAGGATATATCATTATCTATCTTTCACTTTCTGAAATAAGCACTGCTTGAAACTGTATTTGTCTATCTTCAAGACAAAGACAGTCAAAGAAAATGTAAACTTATGTGTAAAAATTATTAAAATGGAGAGTTCAGTTCATTGCAAAAACGGAGTGTGAAGTTAATTCTAAAAGGTGATTTATGTACATGTAAAAAGTATAGTTTTGATGAATGCTGTAGGTACCCCCTTTTTTCCCCATCTACTGCAGATGATCTCAAATGATACTGTACAGTGTGATCTTCAATGGGCAGTTACTGAGTTTTGTGTACGGCTAGAGGAGGAATTGCACTCTTCGTTCAATATAGTTTAAATGTAGTTTAATATATAGTGAAACTTGGAAATATGAACAAGTAAAATCTTCCAAATTGAAGGTGCTTACACCATTTTAGTACTTAGGTTCCACAAGTTTATTCTAATCACCATATCTGTATGGAGAAAACTGAGTTACGTTATTTTATGACTTCCTGTCTACCTGTAGATGTTTTATGGACCATATATTATGGCAAATGTATTCTGTAATTTCTTTAAATTATACCGCTAGCACTGGGTATGGTTTTAAAAAAATCTTTAAACTGAACTACTCCTGCTTTATTGCTGTTACTCCTTTCCCTGACTGTAAGTGAAATGTAGTCTGTTAGCTCTTCAAACATATGGGCTGCTTCTGTGGTTTTTTTTTTTTTTAATCTTTTTTTTTAAGCTCTATGCAAAGTTCAGTTCAAGCTGTAAGAATAGTTCTTTGCTATGGAAAGTTCTTTACACAGAGAGTGGTGAGGTGCTGGCACAGGCTGCCCAGAGAGGTTGTGGAAGCCCTGGAATACCTGGAGGTATTCAGGGCCAGATTGGATGAGGCCCTGGGCAGCCTGGTCTAGTATTAAATGAGGAGGTTGGTGGCCCTGCCTGTGGCAGGGGGGTTGGTGATTCGTGATCCTTGAGGTCCCTTCCAACCCTGGCCATTCTACGATCAGTGCGCCTTATTCATAGTGTTGATAGAATGAAAATGACTGTGCAGTCAGAATTTAGTAGCTTTATTGCCTTCAGCTATTAGCATTACATGAGTGCTTGTGTGGGTGCAGGGGGTGTCTTTTTTTACCAGTAATCTTAATTTTTAGGAGTCAACATAATTTCCACTACAAATCTACTAAAAATATAAAACATCTGTAAAATGAGGTTCAGCACTTGAAAGAGATCTGTTATGCTCGCCAAGCTGGATACTGATTATATGAGACTTCACATCTACTTTCTCAGTTTTCAGCTATCTAACATTGAAACCAACTGAAATCATACACCGTTTTTTTTTTCTACAAGAAAAATGTGCGCTTGGTGGTTCAGTTTTATCTTTAAATACACTACTGTCTTACTCAGAAAATACGAAAAGTCACTGTACTGGAATTAAACTGGGTAGGTGCTGTCTTGCACTGTGTAACCAGATGTTTATTCTGCAGTTTGAAAAGTTTAAACTTTTCCTGAAAAACGGGGTATTTCCAAGAGAAAACAAAATTTATGCTTTCCACACGTAGCAGATGTGTTACATTTAAAAGAAAAAAAAAATATTAGCACCCTGTCTTCATTTAAATTCTGTGTCGGGTTTCTTCATGGAGTGGAAGGATGACTAGGCTTACGTATTTCTCTGTTGGGAATGGGCTATTAAATTTTAATTAAAGCAATCAGAAATGTTCCTACTTTGAGATACGTATGAGATCTTAAGGTTTAGGATTGTTCCAGAGACAAGGAGGAGTTCTTTTGTGGATCTATAACTGACTTTTTTTTTTCTCCACTCCTTTGCTCCTTTCCATTTCAGATAGTACAAATCCCTTTTTGTGGAGAAAGCGAGTGTGAGGATTGGATCAAGAAGACCACTGCCAGGTAAAATATAAGTGAACTGGAAAGCGTCTGCTGGAATCAAAACAAAGATGTTTGAATGTAAAACAGTATGTAGGATACCTGTTGGTATGGCAGAAATGTACTCTTCACCCTTGAGCCTTGCTGTCCTGCATAATTCAGCATACTTAGTCCCTTAGTTTTGACACTTTCAGAGTAGCTAGTGTGCATTCGAGATTTTACGCATGGTACACTTTGCATCTCTGTTTTATAAGAAGTGCTTTTATTTACGAATATGCTTTTATTTCAGAGATCAAGATCTTGAGCCTGGTGCCCCCTCCATGGGAGCAAAAAGCCTTTGCATACCTTTCCAGCCTCTCCGTGAACTACAGAGTGGGGAGAGATGTGTCTGCGGCAAGAACCCTGCCAAGTTTTACACCCTCTTTGGTCGTAGTTACTAAACTGCTAATGGAAGCACCTTCTCCTTTATCTGTGAATTGAACTTTTTTAAAATAAGACTGAAATAGGCCCCAAACGTAATCAGTTTTGCGACTTTTTAGGTAATTCAGAAAAAAAACCAACAACAGCAAAGCCATAAACCATAAACACCCCCAATGTCAGTCTTAGACTAGCAGTACTTCTCAGACTTTTCTGTAAACACCTCTAATAATAAACATGTACTATGAACTGTAATGTGCTTTTGTTTCTTTACGTGTTGCTGAGTGGAGGGGACAGAATACGCCTTGTTCATGTCTAATATTTCATTTTTTAGTTCATATGTTTTCTTGTACTCTATGAGAACGTGCCTAAAAGATGGGAGAGAACGTCATCAACACTCCAATACAGTTCCTACGCAAACTTCTTAGATAAGACATCTGCTTTTAATTTTGCCTTCAAAGCTTGTAAATTTTTCAATTTTCAGTGCAGACTTTTAGGCGAGATGAATTCTACTCTTTTTGAAAACTCTCTTTTGAGCCAGGTGCTCCAAGGAATATATTCATCCCATTGTGAAACACATTTGAAAGCCTGTCTTTAGTTAAATGTCACGTTGTTAGCGAGATGTAGGTGAATGACTTTGCAAAGGTCTGTTTCTCTTATCTTACAACCTGGCATTTATAGTTGTCTTATGCAGATACTGCAATCAGTTGTTTATAGGCAATCTGAAAAGCTGTTTTCAGTGCTGAAGATTTTAGACTGTGGTTCTGTTAATTACAAGCTTCTTAAAGTCTTTTTTTCTTCTTCACTTACTAGGTGTTGCTTCCACAGGGAAGGCTACATGTTGCAGAGGGTCTGAAATAATTTGGGGAGAGGAAATAGTATAGGATTGGCTTAAAAAAAACGAAAAAGTCTCAGCAATACACAAAATGGTAACAGTTGCATGGCACATGTTTAACTTGTTCCTTGCTTTCTGCTAAGTTTGAAGGCTGTTTCCCTAAACCCCTTGACTTGAAGGGAAAATTTGCCAATTAAAAAATAGAACCAGCAAGATTGTCCCCAAACTCTTCCTGGAACTGTATGCAACGTGAATCCCTGCTTTTTTACAGAAAAAAAACCCCACGTCATTAAGAACACATGAGCAGTTTCAGCTCTCATTAAAATGCGTTATGACATCAGTATTTTAAAATTGACGTTATGTAAGCTTCTAATAGTGCAGAACAAAGAAAAGGCAAAACTAAATGCAGTCTTTAACACTGAAACCTTATCAGTCTGAACAAACAGCCAACCTTCAACCAGTTGGCTTGATCACAGTCATGAGTAAACATGTTGACAGCGCCGTTCTCAGAACTGAGTCGCTCTCAGTCTGCAGTGGGTTTGTTTGATTTTTTTTGTTGTTCCTTCCCCACTTCCATAGCACATTTCTTTCTGGTCATTCTGGAGCTTGGAGTGTCTGGAATGTGATGACTCATCTGTAGGTCTTTGCTGTGGTCATCTTCCACAAAGGAGAGACAAACTTCTGTCTGACACACACTACTGTCAGGTATCCTTCCACCACATGCACAGTCTGAGCTGCATGCAAAGCTTTATACAAACAGCCACACTTAATTGCACTGATATGAGAAAAAAAAAAAAAAAGTAACTCATCTGTTAGTTACTCACTATATGAAGTAGAATAAGATAATGCAGATGATTAAATGATATTATTTTGTGCTTATAATAGAACTGCAGACCTCTTAGTGTTATTTCTTACACTTGTACACTGATAAATTTGGATTAAATACTATAGAAAGGCAGGATTTAGTGGAGCTGCCTTAAGTAGTGCTGCTCTCTACTGACAAAACTGAGAACACTTGAGCATTGTAGCTCTACTGCAAAGAGAATGCTTGAGCTCGTATTTTGGGAATTGAAACCTTGTATAAAGTGGGACTCAGAGCTCTGAAAATGAAACCTGGCCCATTCCCAATGGAAGGAGAGTAACTGTTGAAAAAAATCTCACTTTCCGCACTGTGTTCAGATGATGAAACGATTTTGTTCAGAATCACTTTAATCCAAGAAGGAAAAAGCTGGAAATAAAATGGTAGCACAAATGGGAGAGGATGAAGAAGAAGAACAATGTATACAGGTTTCAGCGTCTTCATTTATTTTCCTGATTCCCTCTAAAGGGACTACTGGTGTTCGGAGAACAAAACCTCAAGAGCTGTGGCTGCAACGTTCAGGTAGACAAATGGCCAAATGTTAAAAATTACATCTGTTGGCAGGCATTGCTTCTAGCATAGCAGCCTGAACTTTAAGCATAAATATTTTGGCTGTTGAATCCCCATGAGAAAAGAAATTAAAAAAAAAAAAAAAAAAAAAGTAGAGGTGAGTGTTTGAGTTTTTTACCTTGAGTTAATTCACCTTGGGAAGTCTAAGGCCAGCAAGGACAATTGGTCAGCTCAGGTTATCAGTGTTATTATCTTATCTGTCTTCGGAGGTACCGCATGCCATTTCCTTCCGTTTTATCTTGTAACTGTGTTATGTATCTACACAGATGGACATAACAAACAAAAACTGGATCATAAACTTTTCAAGGAAGGCACTCGTTCTTATCTATACTGCTTGGTGTGCTTTTAGTGGCCAGATTTCCTTAACCGCCGGGATTGGGGAGTGTGCAAAACCAGCAACATTACACTCACCGCAATGACTGACAAGAAGGGTGTCTGCTTCAGGTTCTTTTTGATCTGTTCCAGAAATGGCATAAACCTGAACTTCTGCGTCTTTTAGTTTCCCCTTACCTTCTGTTGTGCTTTCCTCGAATCTGTCTCTTTTCCTTGCAAGCGTAAGAGGATTATGACGGTGTTTTGAGTTGGGCAGAGATTTGTACATGGGAAATAAACAATGCACTTTGGGTTTATTGTTCAGCCTTTGTATTTGCTGGCAGCATGTTTAGAAAATGGCTTCCAGCCTGGCTTTGTTTCCACGAGCAATGTTAGAACATGCCAAAATTACAAGCATTTGAGAAATCTAGGTTGCTAAAATGGGAAGACAAATCCCTTGTCTTTAGACATTTTCAACTACCTACCCAAGCAGTTCATGTTCACTGTGTTCTTAAAAGTAATGTCAACCAAGCATGGATTTCAAGTACATAGGATTAGTCCTGAAGCTCCTGACATCAAAATGTACAAAACAGATATCAGATGATGTTTCTATCTAAAAGAAATTTCTTCCACAGCTGATTAAGATTCTGCGTCACCTTGTTAGGCTCTCCTATCTGGGCTTATTTTCGATACCATTGGGTTCAGCAGCAAGCACCGACGCGCCCAGTAGCCTATCTTGTTTTTAGTTTTGCATAAAAAAAAGTATCTGAGGGTGGGGCACTCACAGGAGAGTAGCCTTTAAGCTACCTTCACATGAAGAATGTTGCTAACATGCCCTTTAAACTGATTTATGGCTTTACCGCTGCCTATAAAAGCAGCTTATGCATGTGAGCAGCACTGACAGGTGGAGGGCAGAAGCATAGAAGTGAATTGTCCCTTGCACAGCTCGGTCCCGCAGAACCGCAGCTTGAAAGAAAGGGAGCTGTAGAGATGGGTCGCTACACAGGGAGGAGCATCAGGCTCATCTTTATGTCTCTTCTAAATATCGCTATTTTTGCTGTCGAGATCTCAGTAGCGTACATGGGCAATTCTCTTTCCCTAGCTTCAGATGCTTTCTCGGTTCTCTCTCACCTCATCTCCATGATCATCGGTTTGCTCGGTGTGAGGTTCAGTCGCATCAGATGGCACAAGGCAAACACTTTCGGCTTCAGCCGGGCAGATGTGCTGGGAGCCTTTGGCAACTCTGTTTTTGCCACTGCTCTCATGTTCAGCATCTTTATTGAGGCAATCAAGAGGTACATCAACCCTCAGAAGACAGAGAAAGCACTGCTTGTCCTCATTATCGGGATCGTAGGTCTGTTCTTCAATGTGGTCAACTATGTTATCTTCATGGACTGCTGTTTCTGCCGTGCACCTCAAGGAGACCCTGAGACAGGTAAATAATCTCATGCAGCCACTTCACATCTCAGCCTTCTATGTTTCTAATTACTGACTTGTGTAGAGACTATTTACTGCTTTTCTGAGATGAGTGAGTACCACATATGGCACCATGATTTTCTTCATTCTTACTTAGCAAGGTAATGGATGTTGTGTCTGAACCTGTATGTGTTTCCTGCTTATTCTGTAAGGCAGCTGTAAATATATGTGCCTCTGAGTAAGTAACATGCGGTGTATTTGGTGGCTTTAAGTAGAGAACAGTGATTTGCAAGATGCATTTTCCTCTTATTTCTCTGGCTGGCCAAACACAGGACAAGGTGTTGTACAGATGTGCTATGACCATAAGGAGATACTTACTAGGAAAAAACTACTTCTGAAATGTCAGTTATCCACAACCAATAACTGCCAATAATTGAGTAATTCTGTTCTAACTTTTGTCTAGGACCTGGTTATCTTTTGAGAGATATATTCTGTACAGGACAAAAGGGGATTCTCAGCCTTCTTTAATTTGGGGCTAGACACTTAAAGACAACTATTCTGAGAGCATTTGAATTCTGAAAAACTTGTGGATACAGGGCTGAAATAGTCTTTGCTATTGATCATTAGCGCAAGCTTTAAAGAGAGAAGGGAGAAGCAGTGGTACTCTGACCTAAATCTTCCTAAATCTTTGCATGGCTGCAAAAATCTCACTGACTGCAAACAGCCCGTCATGCTCTGTCAAAAGTTTGCAGGAGGTTCTGTTGAGTGCATGGAGGGTTTCACCTTTTAGTTCGTTTTTTTTTTTTCCCTCAGCAATATGATTTTCAGATTTCAGATCACAGCATAGGAATTTCAAATCCAAAGGGATGGGGACCTTTTATTTTATTATTACAGAAAATGCCTCATTTATTTGATGTAATTTACATGCATGTGCATATACACACAAGCACAGTTCTTTAAAACAGGAATATTTCAGTTGGGATAGGAACCAGGCATTTGCAAAACGTTTACTGGACATCCTGGGGGGAAGCTGAGAGACCCATATAAAAGCTGCTGCTTTTATGTACTGCTATAGGTGATATATGATACGTTTTATATTTGACTTTAAGGCTGGACAGGGCTTTAGATGTTCTCATACGCCTGTGCTGAATGAAATTAAAGTCTGTCAGTTTATATTTCAATGTCTAATGGAAAATAGTGGGAAATATTTCTAATCATTATGAAAACTACCTTGACTTACTCATAAAGGTACAACCTTACTGTGCAACACCACAGCCACGTGTACAGCTTATTTTGTCTGCCTGTTTGTTTAGACGCCCAGTTCTTTAAAATTTAAGCTGTTCTTAGAAAAAAAGCCGCAGTAATGTGTAGGTGGCAAAGGGATTTATTGGGGTTTTTAGGACCTTTCAGACTGTCACCAATTCCTTGCAACAGCATAACCTCTGTTTGTGATGGTTTCTTGGAAGAAAGTCTGTTTCACTCTAGAAGAAAATTGTGTCTCTGGGTGCAGTCAGGGAGGAGAAACAGATCAGCACCTGCAGACACAGATGGAGAGTGCCAGGCAACTAGGGAACTAACGGAAATTAATGCAGTTGCATAGGTAAATGTTGGTTTTGCTGCTTCCAACAACTCAGTGTGTCTGCGTAGCCATCCCTCTCCCTCCCATGGACGCACATCCAGATTCTGGTCTGAGAAATGCCTGGAAGCTCTGTGTTATTTTCAGTTGTATTTCAGTTACATAAGACAGGGATGAGAGTTGTACCATCTCATAAACTGAGCACATACATCTGTCTGTGGCTTTGTCTCTGTTTCTGGTAACGTTAATCTTCTCTGTCAGTAATAGCAAAGCAATGCCATTTTCTTCATGGGCCAACCTAGTCAATCAGACGTGGTCCCTGCCCATGGCAGGGGGATGGAACTAGGGGATCTTTAAGGTCCCTTCTAACCCAAGCCATTCCAGGATTCTATGACTCGATTTTCTAATTCCAGTTTAGGTGAAATTTCGTATTTATTTCCTCTAATTCTCTCCACATTCAATCTGAGTAGGATTTGTAAATTTTTAAAATGCTATTCCTCAAAAATCTCTAGTCTTCAAAGCGTATGCATGTGCTTTATATGCATATGATAATAAAAGGGCTGCTCCAAAAGTAATGCCTCCCATTTTATGGTATCAGAAGTGGATGTTGGTGGTATGGCAGCAGAGACTGAATCTTCCTGCCAGTATCCCATTACGTTGCTGCCGTGCAACAGATGGCAGCAGAAGGGCAGTCTGACAAAATGGTGACTGACTTGTAAGTGCGTATGAAGCAAAGGTATGTCATTGAATTCCTCCTAGCTGGAAAAATGGCCCCCATTGTGACAGGACATTTATGGAGACCTAACAGTGGATGGGAGCACAGTGAGGCCGTGGGTGGTGTATCTCAGCAGTGGCAATAATGACAGTTTGTCACTTCCTCTGATACAGATTTTTATGAGCATGGTGATGATGCACAGCTAGTGGTGGTGACTGTTGAAAAATAGGGTTTTGTAGCTGAGTATTTGCTCTATCAAATAGTGATATTGTGCTCTTTGTATCTGTTATGGTTTCCATGGAAATAACTAGGAGGGATTACTTTAGGAGCAATCTACTTGTGTATATATAGAATCATAGAATCACTTGAGTTGGAAGAGACCCTTAAAGGCCATCTAGTCCAAATCCCCTGCAGTGACCAGGGACACTTACAGCTCGATCAGGGTGCTCCAGCCTGATCTTGGATGTCTCTGGGCAACATGTGCCAGTGCCTCACCACCCTGATTGTAAAAAGCCTCTTTCTTATATTCAGTCTAAATCTCCCTTCTTTTAGTTTGAAACCATTTCCCCTTGTCCTATCACAACAGATGCTTCTAAAGAGTCTGTCCCCATCTTTCTTACAGCACTCCTTTAGATACTAAAAGGCTGCTATCAGGTCTCCCTGGAGATCTCTCCAGGCTGAACAGCCCCAGCTCTCTCAGTCTATAAGTATGCATATGTATATAAATATGTATGAAACATGGAATAAGAGGGATTCAATCTCACTCAGTTATCTTGCACGTGAGATATTTGTCGAGGCAAATTTTCTAGTGTGTCAACACTTCTCGCAGAAATCGAGGGGGATGGTCATGATCTCTGAACCTCACTGGGGCAATCCAGCTGTGTGCAAGCAGGATACCCTTGGTGACACCTGTGCAATCGTCTGACTATGGTGATCACTGAAGACTGAAGTTACTCAGAGACCTCCTCTTACTTTGCTTCAAATCTCCGTTCCCCAAGCAGGGAGTCGATCTAAACAGCTCTCCTCTCTCTTCCAGGTGATCATTTGTTTCCTTTGAAAAATTCCATGTGAAAAATAGAGCATTTCAGACAGCAAGAGTTCAGTCAAGGTTTGTTGTAGGCTAAATCTACAAGGTAGTGGGCCCTGAGGGTGCTGCTCATAAGCACCTATATATCTCCCTATCTTTCTCCCTTGCTGTGCTTCTCCTTGTTCAGCCCATTGTGGCATCTTCTCCTCAGGTTCTCATTTTAGTAAAGGCACTCTTGTCAAGAAAAAAAAAAAAGGTGTGCTTTTTTTGAGTTGTCGCCACAGCCTCTGCAGTGCTCCTACCTCACTGACCCCCCTCCAGCCATAGGCCTCTCACTTCTCACTTCTTCCCCTTTCTCCTGTCTTTTCTCTGGTTCTTGCTACCCACTGATTCTCTGTCCAGTTCTGAAGTCATCATCTACTGCACTCTCCTTTGTTTCTATCTCCACCCTGGAGGTAGAGGTGTACATCTCAGTCCATCCCTACACTCGATTCAGGCAGTCTAGTTCTCTATGCTCCGTGACTGCTAAAGGTAGAGGTCAGCAAGAGTACAGGAAGATCGTGCCCCTCTTCTTTCTCTTGCTACTTGCCTAGAGCTGCTACTACAGGCATAAAATATTTCTGCATTCTGCTGGAGCTGCTGTGCAGAGGTGCGTGGGCCAGCTGGGCTGACCATAGCAATGTGGAAGGCAGCAGTGGTTATTGGTTTGACTGAAAATGCAGGAAACGCTTGCTAAAAAGTAGAAATATTAAAGCTTCCCTGACAAACTTCTGCCAGAATTTAACATTCACAAAATACTTCTCTTACTGATGCTGTTGGAAATGACAGAGCAGCTTTAGCCAGAGTTTTCTGACCATTTTTGAGGTTCGGTATCTTACACAGAAAGTTTTGGCACAGAAATCAAGATTATGGCGGTGTAATAAGCAGCTGAAAAAAACCTCAGGCTCTTATAATAAAATACCAGACAGCTTTAATACTGGCCATATCCTTTATAGTCTGTCATAAAAATGTAGAAGTCTGTTTCACTGAATATACAGATCAGCTTACTTCTGTTTGTGTAGCTCAGTGCAATTGTCTCTTCTACTCATTTCTACTGGATTTTCAGCTTTTAGGGACTGCAGTTTGAAAAGCACCATGTTAGTCTGGATGTAGTAATTCTCTGATGTTTGTCTTGAGAAAATGAATAAAGATTTAACGTGGAGAAAACATTTGTCCTGTTGTCCTGTGATCTGTACAGAGGGGAAGCAGGGACAGAAGAAGACACTGCCTCACTCAGCCTGTCTGATAGTGAGCCATGCCTGCAGTGTCTGGGGCTGTGATAAACCATTCTAGTCTTCTAACAAAAAGACTCACAGTCCTCACACAGTTCTCAACTCGCTAAATAAAACACATTCTGTGTTTGCAGCCAGGTGGCTTAATTTGATGTCGATAGGCACAATGTAGCAGATGTGTGTGAGCTTCTTATATGGTAAGACCATTGGACCTCCATTCTCCTATCTCACTCTGCACCAGCAACCTGCCCCTCAGATAAGAAGTGACATATAAGCTAGCAGTCATTTAAATGGAAAACATACCTTCTTTCTTTTCCTGGACCCTATGCAGAGTTAAGATTGTTTACTCTGAAGCTCACTGTGAGGCATATCTCTTCTTCCAGGCTTTTGTAGGTAGGGGTGTGTGTTGGGGATTCATGTGTGAATGAAGTGAGATGAAGAGAGGGACCAGCTTTAACTGGCTGGGTGATTTGGGAAGGCTTCATTGCTGTAATATTCTGAACTCAATTTTTGTGTATATTGTTGCAAACATGCTGATCCTAGGGTATGTGAGCACATTTATAGGCCGAAAGAAATGAATAAGAGGCTGCTTGACCTGTATCTTAATGCCAAGGGGCATCCCAGAGCAGACCAGGTGAGCTGTGCAGATATTCAAAAGCAGTTTTCCTCTGCTCTCTCTTGACTCAACAGACCCAGCAATGTGTACTGCCAGAGACAAAAGTGCTCTGTGGATGAGAAATATTTTTAAATGCTCAAAACTACTTTAAATATGGAGCTATGCTGCTGTGTGACCTGTGCTATGTGAAAATATGTACGCTTAGTTTCTTTTTCCATCCTCTTCTCGTGAAATCTGCCTTACAAACTGACTTGAGCTGCAGATCTCACAGGCTCTCTAAAGGGACTGCTCCTTTATCCCCATTTGTAGAGATGTAATGAAAATGTGACTTGACTAACTTGGTAGTCTTTCTGCTAGGAAAAATGGACAGAGGATACTGGTGCCCAATGCATGAGATTGCTCTGTCCCTGGAAGGCAGAAGTCTCCCTATGAGTGCTTAAAACCATTTCATTCATCTACGTTTAAGAAGAGAAAAATGCATTCCCTTACCTGGGCAGGATTTTGTCTCAAAGATACTGCTGAAAGGGTGCCAGACTGTGCCAAACCAGTGGCATGGGGACCTTCGTAAAGAATGGTCAATAGCCCATAGAAATTCTTGTCACATGTACAGCACTTGTTTACCAACGATTCACACGATGAATCCTCACTGATTTATGCTTCCCATGTAGTGCACCACAGAATCCAATTCCTAGATGCTCACTAGAGTAATTTGTATAGACGAGGGGACAAACAATATATGGATTTAGCCCCATAAGTACCAGAGGTGTTAGTTAGGTATGGCAGTAAGCAAAGCCTACTGTAACCCCATCTCTAGACTTTCTGGCTTTGATTTCTACAGCATCACTGGAAATGGAGCTCTCAAATAGAATAAGAAAGCAAGGGAATCTTGAATTAAAGTGTTTATCAGATAGCTACGACTGAATACATCTTTTCTGCAGGTCGTCTTTAGTTTAACAGTGTGACAAATAATCCTCACCAAAGCCTTTCAAAGCTATTCTGAGCAGTTATACCAAAAGTTAACCAGATCTGTGTTAATCTGAAGCTCTAGTCCAGTCTTTAAGAAGGACAAGGCAGATGGGAAGACGCTGTGTAAGTCTATTTAGCAGCATGCTTCTCTGAATTTTCTTTAGATTTTTTTTTAATGCTTTATTCTTTTCAAAGCAGCCTCAAACACTAATCTAAAGAGAGACACTTTACTGCCCCCAGTCTTTTTTTTTTTTTTGTAGAGAAAATTTTGTATCCAAACAGGTAGAAGCAAATGTTTTGGGGCTACCTTTTGGCCAACATGGAAAATGCAGAATGAAAATTTTTAAGTCCATCAGGAAAGACAGAAAAGCATCCCTGAATGGTTTAAATAATTGCATAAGGGTAAGATCAAAACTTGTGAATCTAGATTCCAACAGTACTGGTACTAATGAACTTTGATTACCGACATTTGCTCTCAACCTTGAACCAGCTTCATAGTAATGTCGCAGATGGGCTGGCTGAGTTACATCACAGTACTTGTGGTGAGTTGTAAGGAAATAAAAGGACTGAAACAGAACTGAGTCCAAAGTCATAAACCACTTAAATACAAGAGGCAACTTTAAGGACACATTATATATGTTATATATGTTGATTGTTGTTTTATCTGGACAGTTATTCTGCATAGTTTGCTGCATGCACAGGTTTGATATCAGCTTCAGTCAAGAAATGCTGCTGCGACAGAAAGTGAAGTTTTTGCAGTAGGATTCAGTATAATTTATGATGCTGAAATCAGTGATTAGCTGACTCCTCTACATGACCTTTGCAACATGCTGCGTTACTGCCTGATACCAAAATCAAATCAGGGTTGGAAAGGTTATATGGGAATACACAGCTATGGGAAATATAGCAGAACTGCACATTTTTGGAAGTGAATGAATCACTTCTAAATGAATTACCAAGTAGTTGAAATGCACAGGGAAGCACTAGCCCAGTGCTAGAGCATACTGACTGGATATGTCTTAAAGTAAGTAAAATGTGCTTTCTGCCTCGGACATATCCAGCACTGCTGGAAAGAGCCATGACCTCTGCATGGCACAGGGCAGGCTGGCCAAGCTCTCACCCCAACTGCTGAGCTGTACTGGAGGGACATCTTTTAGGAAGCTGCTGCCTGGAATAAAGCAAATTTAATGGCTTTCCCCAAAGTCCTTCAGGTCTTTGGTGTATGCCAAAATAACCCCCCTTTCTGATTCTTTATTTTTCTTTCTTTATCTATCTAATTTGATAGAATTAGATCAGATAAAAATGCAATGAACAAACAACTTGGAACAAAGGACCTGCAAACAGAGTGGTCTCATAACAGCTGTCCTCTGCACTGAGGTTTGGTGGTGATTCTTTTGTGATTCATCTTGCGGTCAAATTTATCTGTGACAGGAACTAACCACATTGCTTCAGTTTAGGTTAGTTATGGATTTTACCCAATATTCCTAATTTACAGAAACAAGCTTCACAAAAGCCCATCTTACAAAGGTTCTCAGAGCAATTTACTGTGTGAAATGCAAACAAGGCTGTCACTGGAAGTGGAGATGCTTTGGGCTCTGTGTGAGAGGAGAAACACAAGTGCAAAGGTCCCATCTCACCCACCTGCTGGACTGTGGGCTATTACAGATTGGGATGCTGTCTTTACATGTGACATGCTCGACATCAGCCTCATCTTTTTAGTGCAAGTGTACCAGTTTTCTCACTTTAGTCTCCAAGCGGCATGACTCTCCTTCCTGACGTACAGTTGTGTGGGTGTTTGTATCTTTCATCCTTTGGTTTCTTCCAGATAGTTCTTGAAATAGCTTTCATAAGTCATCTTACTTTTATGTTGGGTTGAAAAGTAATCTCACTTAGGACTTTGATAAGCACAATTAGCTGATCTCTCTTAATTATACTGTCCATAATTAATTCTTTACTTTTGCATTTTTTTAAAAACTATCTAAATTCTATAGCAACACAAGGCTGTGAGTAATGTTAATTTTGCTCTTCATTCAGCAGTGGAAAAACGTGATTGTTATTACTGCCGTTGTTACTGTCTAATATTTCCTAATATAGTGATATTCTCTTTTCCATGACTGGTGATGGCTTCCTTGCAGAGAACAACTAAGTAGATGTTAACCTGCCATCTTGAATTACCAAAAGTGGTAAATCAAGGTAGAAGTGATCACAGTCTACAAAAACATGAGTGGCAAAGGGAAGGCCAACTCACTGTTCGTTTCATCCTCTGAAACAAGAGCTAAGGTACAGCAAAGGAAGTGAGCAGTATCTAGGTCCAAAACAGAGAGACAGAGATGGATGCTTCACGCTAGGGTACATGTATTGACACTGGTGAGTGAAAGGCTGGACAAATACATGGGAGAGCCAACAGTGTGCCCTAGAGGCCAAGAAGGCTAATGGTATCCCAGGCTTGGATATCCAGGCTTTTTCATGTGCCAGGTGTTCAAGTCCCTCTTTGCACCTCTCATCAGCAGTTTTAGATAGGGCTGACGTGACTGTGGTGCCCCGGTGAATGGACCTGGGGAGATAGAATGCGTGGGCTCCCAAGAGGCATTACGACAGCCACAGGGCAAATGGAGAGGCCTGCCCAAATAACTGGTCAGAAGTCAGGAAAGAGGAGAATGTGATCAGGTCCAAAGGAACACTGGCTAAGTGCTCAGAGGACAGAAAGTAGAACTGGGTGGGAGTAAAGGAGGAGGAAGGTTCAGCGCAAAGCCAAGGCTCTCAGCATGTGCTGCTCCTATCTTGTTCAGTGAGTCATCCTTAATTGTGCTCCATCCAACAGCACTTAGTCACAGCCTTATTTGGTGAAAATAACATTTTAGTGCTATTTCTTCAAAGCAAGTACGATATTTTCATGTTTTTGAAGTGAGTTCCGGGCTCTGACACATTATAGTTTTCAAAGAGAATTAATGTCTGTTTTGCAGAGGAGGATTAATGATGTCCCAGCTAGCTTTACACACAGTTCATTCCAGTTCTATGCAGCTTCAGTGAATTGGGATTCAGTGATTTTTCTCATTGTAAAGTGCCAGAGGCAGCATTTGCTATCAAAGAAGATATAGTTGTCATATTTTTCTTCCTATCACTTGTATATGCTTTCATTCAGTCTCTTTTTTTTTTTTTTCTTTTTTTCCCCCCTTCTTTCTAGCTCAGTTATGCTGCTTTTTTATTTGGCACTACTCTTTAAAATCTCTCATTGCATGTTGGTAGATTTAATGTTACAGCTGCAATGTGTGTTGATGTAATTACACTACCTGCTCCACTACTGCATTTCTCTTTACAATAAGCTTTTTCTTTCTGATACATTTCTTTTCTGATGTCAAACAGAAAAAACACTAGGGGATCCCAAGTCCTGAATAGGACCCCTGTAAATCTGATGGCATTAGTGGCATTAGCTGTTGTTTTTGAGGGTGGAGTAGCTGAGTATGGCCTAATCTTCTGGAGCCTTCTTTACTCAATCACCTGATTGCTCCCATCACTTTCCAATGCTGTGTGGTCACCAGCTTTCTTCTGACATTCGTGTGCCCAAGGACCACGGCAATTAAAAAGTCTAGAAAGAGAAGTTCATAGAATGGCTTAGGTTGGAGGGGCCTACAAGGATCATCTCCTCCCCCAGCTGCAGGCAGGGCTGCCCAGGGCCCCATCCAACCTGGCCTCGAGCACCACAGCTCTATGGGTGCACCGCCTTCTGAGTAAAGAATGTCTTCCTAACACCTATCCTAAATCTCTCCTCTTTTAGTTTAAATCCATTCCCCCTTGTCCTGTCACTATCAGGCTACACAAAAACTCGGTCCCCCTCCTGTCTGTAAGCTCCCTACAAGCACAAGAAGGCTGCAATGAGGTCTCCCTGTTGCCTTCTCTTCTCCAGGCTGACCAACCTCAGGCACAGGGCGCCGTGACGCCTTCCCCACAGCGGAACAGCTCGGGGCCCCACGGCTACCGCCTCCCCCGGCCCAGCCCCATCGCCGCGCTCCCCCGGCCCGGCGGGGCGGAGCGGGGCGGCGGGCGGGCGGGGTTGGGCGCGGGGCGGCGCCTGGCGGCGTTAAGGGCCGGCGGAGGCCGCGGCGGCGCTCCTAGCGCGGAGAGGGGCGCCGGTGTCCGCCGCCATGGGGCGGTACTCGGGGAAGACGTGCCGCCTCATCTTCATGCTGGTGCTGACCACCGGCTTCTTCGCAGCCGAGCTGGTGTCGGGCTACATGGGCAACTCCATCGCGCTGGTATCCGACTCGTTCAACATGCTGTCGGACCTCATCTCGCTCTGCGTGGGGCTGTCCACCGGGCGCATCGCCCGCCGCTCCCGCCGAGGCCCCCGCGCCACCTACGGCTACAGCCGAGCCGAGGCGGTGGGCGCCCTCAGCAACGCCGTCTTCCTCACCGCCCTCTGCTTCACCATCTTCGTGGAAGCCGTGCTGCGCCTCGCCCGGCCCGAGCGCATCGACGACGCCCAGCTGGTGCTCATCGTCGGTGCCCTGGGGCTGGCCGTCAACCTAGTGGGGCTGCTCGTCTTCCAGAACTGGGCCGCCTGCTGCCGCTGCTGCCACCGCTCCGAGACCCCTGCAGGGCGGGCGGTCGGGCCGTCGGATGGCACCGCCGAAGCAGGTGCCTCTCGGCTGCACCCCGCTTTCCCCGTCCCGCTGTCCCCTTCTCCCCCGTCTTCGTGCCGTCTCACCTTGTACTTTGTGCTGGGGGAGGGAGCGCTGGGGCTGTGCTCGTCGTTCCCTTCTGAAAAGAACTTGGTTGTGAGGTTGATGTTTTTTCTGTTTGTAGAACTTATACACAACACAGCGTTTCTTCTTTGAATGCAGGTGAATCACCTAATGACCAAAAAAGCCCTGAGGAGGGGCCTGCGAGAAAAGTAGAGAAAAAGTCCGAAGCTTTGAACATCAGAGGTATGGTAACTAATGCTGTCTTAACGTTCAGCACTTGCAGGCTGTGAGAGATAACGGAGTAACAGCGGTTGCTGTGATGCTGCCTTAGCTCTGAGTGATTGCGCTGTGATTCTTTTGATGGCTGCAGCTGGGCTGTAATTCTGTCAGATGCGGGGTTTCATTCTGGGTGGTGCTGTGTGGAGCCAGGAGTTGAACTTTATAACCCTGGTGGTTCCCTTCTAGCTCAAGATAAATTCAATGGTTCTGTGATCCTGACTTTTTGGAAAGGAGGCAAAGCTCCTTGCACTGAGCACAGGCTGCTAGAGAACATATAGGAAGGTTAAGCAGGCATCTGTGAGGCTTTTCTTTGATGTCACTTCATGACTAGTTGAGCAGTTTTCCACTTCTAAATGCTTTTAGGCAGAAAAAAGAATTTATTTAAATTTAAATATATTTAAATTTATTTAAATAAATTGTTAGTAATCCCAAAGTTTGCAGTCAATATGAGCAGAAAGTTGCTGAAACTGGTAGCTCTGCATGTGTTTTTCCAGGTCCTTGAACTATGAACCTCTCCCTGAGAGAAGCTGGGGCAGTCATCTCCCTCTGTGTCTTGCTTTGGCAGCTGTCTTGTTATCTGCAGAGAGAAACGTTATGGTTATTTCTTGGGATAAATTAACCAAGTCCCTTTGTGTTTATATGTATATTGCCTGTTTCTCACAGGACCCAAAGTAGTGTATTTCGTAATGACTTGTCCTTTGAGGAGAGAATTGCTACAAAGATGAGGACAAATTTCCTATGGCTGCATATCAGCATCTGAGGAGATGTGATGTTCCTCTAGAGCTGTGTGGATTGGCGTCACATGATTTCAGCCTAAGAGGCTGTCATCGCAGTGAGGCAGCCAGCTTTTAGATGTGCGTGTCTGCCCTTCAGATGTGTTTTCAGAGTTATGCAAACGTGTGTAAGGGAGGACACCTTGCAAACTACACCGCATGCTAGAGGAATGTTTGTCTGAATAGCTAGGCATAAGCACTGCTGGATTTTATGGTGTTAGAGTGCTAAGTACTGGAGCAAACTGTCATCTTCAGGGGTGGAGAAAAGGAGAATAAGAAACCAACAAATATATTTTAGGGAAGTCTTTGCTTGTCTGAACGATGGTGTTTCAGTATTCTGATACTGAAAAGTGTCAAAAATGTCTGTAGGATGAGGAGGGTTTATATCAATTATTTTAAGATACCAGTGTTTGATTTGTAGAAAGAGAATTATTCAAAATCTGCTTTTGTTTTGCTACTGTAAGTTACTTATATAGCTATAATCACTTGGTAAAAAGTTTGTATGTTGCAGAGTCAGGGCCACCCTGAAAAGCATGGCTGGGCAGAAAGGTTGGTAGAACAGTAGCTTCCATGGCTGTAAGAATGTTAGGAACAGGAATCCAGATATTCTGCATATCTAGATTAATTACTGTAGTCTAAGATTATTCCTTTTTGCATCTTGAGCACATGCAGAATAGCTCAGACTTTGCCACACAAGCTGCTGGGAGCTATATTATCTATAATTTCATTGTATCAGCTTTATTTAATAAAAAAAACCCTTTTCTTTTATAGCCATAGCTTTGGTGACCTATGGAAATAGGTTCATTATATGATACATAACCAAGCCATTTGTATTAATCATGTTAACTCTGCCTGTCAGTTCAATAAGGATTTTCCAAACTCAGTACGCTCAATTCTAATATATCAGAATTGACGTGCTTACTTTATTTCTTAATTCAAAAAATGTCTTCCTAAAACATTTCTTTAGAAATCAGCTGTCTTGTTAGTTACTGTAGAAATTGCATCCTGCCTATCCCTCTTGTTAGTGCAGCAACCGAGGGCACACGCTGAATCCAGATTATTTTATAAATGAAAGAGGAAACACTGCATCACTGTTACGGCCAATAAAACCCTGTGGGAGTTTGCCAAATGGGACAGAGCTCTCCTGACTACAGCAAAAAGAGCTGGGTGCAGTGTGTAGTGTATCCCAGTGATTCCAAGGAACTCCAGTAAGTTTTGCCTGCGTTCCCCATGCAGAGGGTCCATGTTCCTGCCCAGAGCCAGCATGAAGCAGCAGTGTGGATGTGGTTCTAGCTCTAAAAAAATCCCAGTGCCCAGCATTTTAAGAGCTTGAACTCTAAGGTGTATTTTAGAGGAGTTTCATAGAGAAACTTTTAGCAGTTTCTCTAGCCTGGAGGGAGGGAGTACATTGGATAGTACATTGGAAGTAGCTTTGGAAAGTGCTTGTATAAGGGATATTAAAAGGAATTTAACTGTATTGTTCTGTCGCTTGCTCTGAAAAATAAGTATAGTCAAATAAATCAACATCATATTTAGAGATGCTACAGATTAGGCATGGGTTGGAATTAAGTCATGAGTCTGAATAGTAACGACTGAGGAAAAATTGGGTATTTTGTGGTAATGACAAGAAGAGGCAAGATTATGTGGAGAAAGAAATTAAGAACAAAAGTTGTACTTACAATACTGTAAATTTATAGCAAGAACACTACTTCATTACTCTTGAATCACAGCTGAAAGTGTGCTATTACAAGAGCTTGTTTGTCTTCACCTTGAGTACAGCCAACTGTTGAACCAGATTCTGATCTTTTTTGAGTCTGAGGACTAGTAGTTTTGGTAGGAAAAGTTTTTAAACTAGTAATTGAATTTGATCCAAAAAACTGGAGTGTGGGAGTCACTTGAAACCATAAGAATGGGTACTGTTTAGTTTTCACTTTTGTAGTTTATGGGGGGGTTTCAACAGAGCGGTAGAAACTGATGGAGGAGAATAATTATAAGTTCCTGGATATGGTCTCTCTGACTAACTTAGCTTCTGGGGTAGAATTGGTAGGGTTTAGTCATCAACTTTTAATTGAGAATTGAGATTGAATGTGCCAGGATCTCTACATAATCTGGGCATTTAGGCAAAGACACGTTTTGTTGCCATGGCACTGCAGTTGAATTACAGTTGCTAGCATGCCCTAGTAATGCATCCTATTTACAGAGCTGTGTTTCAGAGTCAGTACTTTCTTTGCTATGTTGTTCTCAAAGCTGTAACTGAAAACTCCAGTTATGATGTGAATGTTTGGAATATTGCACCTTTTTTTTTTTATGGGGGTGGGCGGAGAAAAAGACTAACGGAAGCTGTCATTTATTTCAGGTGTTCTTTTGCATGTTATGGGAGATGCACTTGGATCTGTTGTTGTGGTAATTGCTGCTACAATCTTCCAAGTGCTTCCTCTGGATGCTAGTGCTCCCTGTAACTGGCAGTGCTACATTGATCCAAGTCTGACAATAATTATGGTGTTCATAATCTTGTCTTCGGCGTTCCCACTCATCAAAGAGACCTCAATTATTTTGTTGCAGATGGTTCCCAAAGGTGTTAATATGCAACAACTGAGTAAGTCACATTTGTTGTTGAAATGCTATTAATTTTAATGATATATTTCAATGCGTGTGTTATTTCTGAATGACATGTTTGGATTATTTACTCATAATAGTTCTAAATTCTCCAGAACCGTGAAATAGTTGCATGCCTGTATCCTAGCAACATGACTCAAATCTCTCTGGATTACTGAAAGCATGTATTTTGAGAATGTGGTACTCCAACAATACATCAAAAATACCCAGTCTTGAGCTGTTAATGCTTTGTGTGGAGTGATTGTGAAAGAAACTGCACTGAATTATAGTATTTCTCAACAGTACAGCAGGGTCTTCTTGAAAGGCTTCCAAAACAACTTAGAATTAAGACTGCTTACATTTGTAGTTCTCTGGCACTGTTTGCACTGGTTAGTTGTAGTGTAGTGGGTCTTTCTGGAATTCCACATGCTCAGGATTAAACAAATCGGAAAATATGGGCCTTAGCCAAGAAAGTGCTGTTCCAGCATTGTTGCTACAAACTGAAGATAAATGGTCCTTGGGCAGAGATGCGTCCAAAAAGAAGGCAAGGGCCTGCTTATGTGTTCATAACACTAGGTGAATAGTGTTTGTGAACCAAAAGCAGTGGGTAAGAGCTGTACTTAAGAAAATACTGCTTGGAGACTGCTGCTTTTGGAGTAGTTCTCAACGAGAACTAACCAGCACACCACCACACATTCTAACACCTTTCTCTTATGTTTTCCAGCTGACAGGCTAGCTTGCATCCCAGGGGTTAGCAGCCTTCATGAGGTGCATGTGTGGGAGCTTGCAGGTGGCAAGAGCATTGCTACTCTTCATGTCAAGTGCCAAACACCTACTGATTACCAAGATGCTGCCTATAAAATACGGAAGGTTTTCCATGAAGCAGGGGTTCACTCTGTGACCATCCAACCTGAGTACATTGACCACAAGACCTCCAGTCTCCTGTGCAGCTCACCTTGCATCTCAAAAGCTTGTGACTCTCAGCTCTGCTGCAGTCAACAGGACGCACCACTGGTTAAAACTAATGGCTATACTGAAAAAAATGATAGCTGCCTTTCTGCACAGCGTAAAGAAAATGGTTCAAGTAAAAGTGATATTGAAATCCATGTTGACTCTCCACTGGCAGAGAATGGTGTTAAAGACATGAAAAATGGCGAAATGTCTGATGATAAGTCACAGTTGAGCAGTACACGATTTTAAACAGTTCTGTCTACTCTGAAAAATATTTTCATAGAATAAACATGGCCAGGCAGAGAAGTGTATCAGCAGTGGTTGTAGCTGAAGGTGGTATGGCAAAAAGATTTCTGTGCTGTAGCTGTAAACCAAAATGCACCAAAAAAAGCATGCATCTGAGATGAGGCTCAGTATTTCCATAAAATGTGTTGCGTTCATCTAAGATTTTTTTCTGATACAGCCTAGCACAGTTCCTAATCAAACTGTGTGTTTGTTCCTATTGCCTGAATGGGCAAGGTGTATTGTTGTCTACCCTGATGCTTGCAGTGTATGGCCAGTACCACTGGGAATGAAAACGAGCTGCTGCCTGAGAGCTCTGTAGCAAGTTAATGATTGTACTGGGCTGAAGTACTCTGTGTTTATAATGGACTTAAGCAGAGATGTTTTACTGATCCTCAGAACCAACTTTGCATATCCAGTAACTTGTGCTTCTGAAGCTTGTGAACGAAACTAAGGGTGCCTGAATGATGGGAGAGCACTCGGGAATAGTTGGCTTGCATTATTTTCTTGACTTCTGTGTTTGGGGGTGGAGCAGGAAATGGTCTTACTTCTCTATTAGTAATACTGGAACTTTAGCCTAATCACAGATACTCGATGCTTAAGAACATGCACTGTGTCATGAAAGTAAGGAATTATTTAGCCTTGTCTATATTGATTCTAACAGATAAAAATGCAAGCAATCATCCAATTAACTTTTGATCTGGTTCACTGTTGTGATTACACAACTCAGTTCTTACCCTTCTCCTCCCTTCCGAACAACAGAAGTTGAAACAGAAACAATGTTAATTCATTACCATGGGGAACGATTGCAGTATATTTAATTCTAGCATCTGTCCTTATCCCTGCTGAACAAATAAACTAGTCTGTCTATTATGAGTAGTTGCAAACTCTGCAATTCTATTACTGAGACAGTTTTATATTCACTGAGAAATTCCATTTGAAGCTTTATAAAACAATGTTATCACTTAGAGGGAACTTTTTTAATATTAAAAAAAGAACAAATCTGGGAGCTTTTTCTATTTTATTCCTAATTATTTGTTGATTTATTGAAAAAAATCTAAGCCCTCCCTCTGCCCAGTTGTGCATGCCCAGTCACCAAATGTTGGATTTTGGTTCTGCTCTCTAGCTTTTCGGGGGAGGGAGTCCCACTACCTAATCTATGCTGAGTGTAGTTCTTAGCCTCCAGAAGCTTTCAAATACATTTTTGCAATTGAAAGCAGCTTTTCAGTGCTCCTGTGGCCTGGACAGGCTATTTAGGTAGCTATTCCTGAAGACATCTTTGTAAAATAGAGGTATCTTTAACTCAGGGACAAAACAGTAGAAAGGGCAAATCAATCCCCTGCTGGGCTGGGGAAATACTGGGGCTTCCTTGCAAGGCTGGCTTGGAAGCAGACAAGTCCTTAATAAGGATGATTACATTAAATCAATGAATATTCAAACACACAGCAGGGTATTTTGCTGCTTGGAAAATTGTGTTTACTCGAGCAGTGTGATAACAGCTTAAATTGCACACTTCTAGTTTGTATTTACCCTTCTTGAGCAGTTCCTGGATGAATTAAAGTATTCATAGCCTTTATGATGGGTTTTAAATATAAAAATTGATCTGTATCCTAATGCTATTAAAACCTTCATCCTCCCATTCTGTTTGATCCTGTTTGCAGCTCTTGCACAAATTATGAAAATCAGGAAGCACTACAACAACTGCCCTGCTCTTTGAGAGGATGTGAAGTAAGACAGCCCTTACTTCAGGTTTCTTGTCCTCATTTTTGTCTGTGATGAGATCTAAATAAGGGGCTTAGATTTCAATAACAAATATATAGGTTTATTTTCTGTGAACTGGAACAGAAAGCTCCCAAAATATCAACAAAATCTGTGCAGGAATTTACAGCTCACATGCTCTCTAAAACAAGCAACCTTTCTTAATTATGCATTTGTCTCTTAAATCAAGTAATCTTTTTATATATGCATTTTATTAAATGGTTTAAAGGTTGGACTGTCAGTATAGTTTTACTCTGGAATTAGAGAAAATGAGTGTGTGTAATGTTGGGCATTTGATGAAATACACCATCTTCATCTTTCCAATGTTTATTGAAACAGTGGTTATCTATTTTTTTAAGTTTTTGAAGTGTTGTAACTTGAAAATACAATGAAGTAACATAAACAATTTTTCTTGTCTGGTTGAATGTACTGTGAATAAATAGGAAAATACCAAGGACTGTAGAAATCTTCAGGTCTAGAAAATGAGCAAATTAAAAAACAAAGCAGTTTTATTAGCAAGCAAAGCCAACAGAGCTATGTCAGTGATGAGGTGAACCTTGCTTTTTTTTCCATGCAGGGCCTGTCAGGGTACCCAGCAAAGGTTTTTGACCCAGTATCCTTGCCTTCCTTTCAGCTCAGCAACAAAATGTTTTTCTCCTGTTTCAAACGTGTGGCGGGTGGTGTGCTCTGCTGGGTGGTCCTTTTCTATTTTGATAGATGACATCATTCCAATCAGTGTGTATTTTGTTTTGGCTAATTTCCCTTAATTTCTTGGTGTTCCAATGCTCTTGAAGTATGCTTACCTCATTTTGAAGTACAATATACTTCAATATTTGCACTTACTTATGGGCACTTGTTCTAAATTCAGCTTTGTAGCATATTGCATTGTCATAAATTCTCCTTCCTGTCCTGTTAAACTTAATTGCTTTATTTCTCCCTCCAATTCAGTGATGGAAAAGTTCTGACTGCTGCGGATGGATTGCACAAACTTTTCTCTTCAAGTACACCCTTCTGAGTGCACCATCGCAGTACTCAGTTTCTCTTGTAGTGATTTTTTTTTTCTCCTTCCCACCTATCCATCACTGCTCTTAGGTAAGGAGGTAATTTTCAAACATGTAGTCATGTTATGTGATCCTCTGATCTATAACATGTGGTCCTCATGATCCATGAGCCATACATGTGACCTACTTGTAGGGCAACAGAACATTTACTAGCCTCAGCAATAGTTCTGGAGAAAGAGTTAAATCTGGAACAAATTCACATGGCAATGAACGCAAAGGCAATTGGCTGGCTTTCATCATTATGAGCCTTGTTTGAATGGAATTCAATTTTTTGTCGCCTTGTCATATGTTCTTTCATCAAACACGTACATTCAATTACAACTCTCCAAAGTGCAAATCTTGCCTTTGCTCTTCTGTGTCAAGAAAAAATAACATGGCTTTTTTTTTTTTTTTTGACCTGTAACTAAATCATTATATTTTTTTTCCTCTTAATGTTCATATTTATTCTTAACATTTAGAATAGTAGATCAGTTTTGCTATCCTTCTGGTCATGAGCATGTACCTATAATATGATTTAGAATACCTCTTTCGTGTACTTATTGGTTTAATTTTTGCACTTCATATTACGCAAGTTCACCCCCTTTGGTTTTGCTGCACAGGGTACTTTATCATTGCAAACGGATTGTTGACCTTGCTTAGTTCTTCTCACACTTTCCCTTTTTCCTGCTCTACTTTAATACTTTCCTTTCTGAATGTTCCCTTTTATTCTGAATCCGAGGTGGATGGATGGATAGTTTGACGTCAGTTGTTCCAAGGAGCATTTAATGTCCTTTGGTCTGTGTAGAAGTCTGCTGTTTAAGGAGTCATATGATTGAGATTATATGTATTTAAATTCCCCTGCACTCCACTGGAAACATCTTTTTCAAGACAGTTGATTTCTGAACCTGCGAAGGTATCATGAAATCAGAGATGTTTGTTAGTCTTTCATTAACACTTTAGGAGAAAATCTGAATCTCTCATTAGAAAAATGAGTAGAGGGGACAATTCTGAAAAGATAATCCAAGCACTATGAAAATTTCTATAGGTTTCTCTTATTCTGCTGTACAATGGAAACACTTTTTGTTAAATACTTTATTTAAGTAGTGATGCTTTGGTTTGAGGATGTTACTGTATGAAGTTGTTACACGTATGGAGTTATGTTGCTTAGAACTTCTTCCAGTTTTTCTTTTCATGATGTGATTTAAATACTGTGCCAAAATGTAATTTTCTTGATTGCCTAACCAATGAGTTGTAAATCTTGCTATGGTTTTATTCACTGTTAAAGAAAAATGGGAAGTTTGATGTACAGTTATATTTGTTTTCCAAAATGAAGTTTGAATGTGTTGTAAATAAAGTGCATTTTTAAATAAATTGCCCGTTGTTCTGTTTAATGTATGGTAGCAATGGAGAGCTGCTGTCAGTTTGGACTACTTTGAGACCTTTGAGTAAAGTTTCCCCCTAACCCAGGAGCTTACTAATGTAAATTTTGTTATGCATTTAGATGAAGAGTGGACACATATCCAGACACTTTTCATTTGCGAGCAGTCCAACCTCTTCTAACAAAGGAGTGAGTTTTTAGCTCACAATAGACTCTCTAAATGGGTATCTTGGCTGCAACCTAGTACAGGTGCTGTGTTGCTACCTAGTTCTGCTAGTTGATGCTTCTGATTCAGTGTTTAGCCTCTCCCCAGATCTCCTGTTTTCTCTGTTGGTCAGCTATGTGGTATAAGGTACTTGGAATTCAAGGTCTTCTCCTCCACGCTGAGGCCCCTACTCTATATCTGTGTCCTCCTTGTGCAGACTTTTTTTTTTGTTGTTGTTGCTGCATGCTGTATGTGTGGGTTTAGTCACATGCCTGTCTGTAGGAATATTTTAGGAGACTGCTTTGGATTCCCCACAGCTGGGTGCACAGTATCTATCTTGAAATTGTTTCTGATGTGGTGGAGAGCCTAACCTGTTCTGAGATTGTAGTAGGAAGTGGGGAAATGCTGGTGGTCACAAAAGGGTGATGAATGGTCAGTCAAATTCTCTGTCAAAGTTAGAGCACAGCCAGGATGAAGTTGGTGATTCTTCTAGGACAAAGTGGAGATTCAGTAAACTTGAGGGTAGGAGATAAAATGTTGGTAGGAGGTAAAATGTTGAGAGAGGTGTGTCCTGTGGTAAGGAGTCAGCCTCTGGCTCTTTGAGGTCACAAGCTTTGCCCTTTGGCACAAAAATGAAATTTATTGTTGAGTCTTAACTGAGTTTTACTGGCACAGTAAAATCTAGGTGTACAAGCATAGTTGTATGCTCAGCACGAGCTCTCCAGAGCAGTCTGGAAGTTGCAGTGCCTTTGAAGTGTGGTCCCTTGATCTGATGAGTTTCTTCTTCTGTGGGATAGCAAATGCACTGTCTGATGGAAAAAGCACATATATTAGTCTATAGACTTAGCAGATATTTGAATAACTGTGAAGTGTTATTGTCTATTTTAGTTAAGCATTATTGATTACTTGTCTAATAGGGAAGCAGTATCAACTTCTATAATAGTAGAGCATTATCAACTACTTCTGTAGTAGCACATTAAATACATTGGCATAGTACAGCTTGCATATTGTCCACTTCAAAAGAGGGTGGCTGCCTGATAACAGCCAATTGCAGGAGGGTCCTTGACTCTGGACTGTGCCCGGGAACTGTTTGGGAGAGTGCTAGTTGGCACAGGCTGTGAGATGTTTAAACAGCTTACTAATGCATATGGTCATGGTTCAGTGCCTGAAATGTCCCCAGACTCTGTTTAATTTTTTAATCAATATGTGGCCTTCAGACACTGAGCCTCTGCTGTGTAATTAAGGTAGCAGTGCTGCAGACCGCAAAGGAGGTGAGATTGGTGCTGGTTTCTTGGGACGTTAGTAGATCTGGCAGCCAGTGGGGCCAAAAGCATTGCTCTCCTCCTACGTCTATGCCTTGCTGTATCAGTGCAGGGTGGACTGGGAGGGGAAAGGCTGCTGGCATCAGCAATGCACATATGGCATGCAGATAATGCTATCACTGCGGTAGCTTGCATGAAAACAAGAAGTGCAAGACAAGTGTCACGTTGATATGGCACTGCACTTTGCTTTACCTGCTACCAGTCCTAGTAATTTTTTATACTTATTTTTATGGCATTCACCCATTTTTAATAAATCTCTGTATTTGATTGACCACATATTGCTGCCCATCCTTTTGGGAGGAGATGGCAGTGGAACGATGGCACAGGACTTTGCAGTATGTACAGGGAAAAATGAATTCATGTAGACCTTATACAAGTCTTCAAAATGACTCAGGAGGCTCTCAAGACAGTGTACAGTAAGTTTGATGGTTAAAGGATGACACAATTCAAGAGAAAGAAAACAACCCTTTTTTTTTTCTTTTTTTTTCAAACCTTAGAAATTAATCTTGTGTCTGGTGCAGATGAGCAGATCCCTCAAGTCTTGAGACAGGAAGCACGCCAGGCTATTGCAGATGAGCACAACAAATATGAAATCTTACAGAAATTGCTTTAAGTAGCAATTTCTCTTTAAAATTGCTGTGAACTAGGGATGTTATCCTTTGCTTGCCCTTATTGCTCACAGGCAGTATTTTTTTCATGGCATGGTTTGCCTTAAGAGGCCAGCAGCATGCAGGATGTACCCCATGGCAAATTACCCACTGGCCATCCCTGCTGCTCTTGTACTTCAAAAAGAGGTGCAGCATTTGCACCCAAATGATTCTGGGACACTGCTGCCTGGGGATCACCTTTCTCTTGTGAATGTCTCCAGCATCATGTAATTTCTAAGACTTAAACTGGACAGACCTAAATTATCTGGATATAGCTTAATAAGTCATGGTGCAGGAAGACAATTGGGATGCCCAGCATAACTGTGAGCTTGGGAGGGGTACCTTGAGAAGCTGCTCCCAAGCTGCTCCGTGCCAAAGCCCCACAGATCTTTTCCCTTTTGGTCCATCCAGCAGAATGCGGTGGTACTTACGTTGTCCTGCTGAAGGAAGGGACAGGAAGGAAGGGCACTGAGGCATGAAGATGCAACTTGCAATGTGCTGAGGCTTTTTTATGATTTCCCTTAATTTTTTATTATTTCCCTTAACACCTGTTGTCTATAGATGTGAGCATTTTTGTCTGTGGTTTGTTGCTGCCATCTTTACTCTTTAGTATCCACAATGTCAAATGAATGGTTACCCAGAGAGGTGGTGGATGCCCTGTCCCTGGAGATACTCAAGGTCAGTCTGCATGGGGCTCTGAACACCTGATGGAGTTGTAGGTGTCCCTGTTCACTGCAGGGAGTTGGACTAGATGGCCTTTAAGGGACTCTTCCAGCCCAAATGGTTCTATGATGACTGTATGAAATCTGATCTTAACCAAGCAGTTCCTTACATTAATGATGCCAGTAAGTCCGCCCATCTCCTGCTAGCCATGCTGGGCTCTGCTTCTCCAGCAAACACACTGGTGATTTTGGTAGCAAGACTGTGCCCTCCAGCAGGCTGAGCATTGCTGTGCTGGTCGTTCTTTCAAATTTGCTTAAATAGTATATATTTCTGGCTGAAGTCAAAGGCTTCTCCTAATTATATTTGCAACCCCCAACGAGCACTTATGTTTCCTTCTGAAAGACAAATAGTGGCTCTCTCGAGCACTGTGTCCTGGCCAAAGAGCAATGGTGTAAGGCAGTGGCAGAGGGGGGCCATGGGGTGCAAAGCAGAGCCCTTTCAGAGGGCCTGGGAGCTTGGCAGTGTGCCTATGCCATGCACAGAGCTAACATAGCTGAGGGAAGCCTTCTTGGGATGGGATACGTGCACTCACTGCAAAAAGCCGCTGAAGCGGAGGTGGCCTGGAGGCTGCCCTAAGTGACAGAGGAGAGCAGGCTTATGTTGTTTCCGTGGCAAGTGCTACTGAAAGGGAGATGGCAGGGAGAGTCTGAGAAGAAAGCTTGTTATTCTGTAGAGCACACATGCGCTTATGTGTGTATATATGAGCGTACTTCACGTATACTGCCATACATAGCTGTCACCGTTTTATCACCCAATTGGATCAGTCGGTTCATGAGGTTCATGCTGATTTTCATTGTTCTGATTGATCTGGGTGGAGAAGGGCATAAAAGCGGACTTTCAATGCTAGTGAGGTCTCCGTGGGAGGGAAAACCGAAAGGGCTGCAGGAGGCAGTGGAAGGTAGTTGGCAGTTGCCTAGGGGAAGTCCTCCTGCAGCTTGGTTCAGGGGGATCCAGTAGGCTGCTGCTCCTGCAACGCATTTCTTGTCTGGCAACCACTCCTTAATACAACACACTCTTATCATTCTCCTCAAGCCATCAGTCCCTGCTCCACCCAGGCTCTATCTGGGGGCTTCCAGCTCAGCTGACCCTTTCGATTATTTGCCTTCCCCCTGCTCTTTCTTCTCAGATTCCTTCCCCTCTCTAGTCTCCTTTTTCCCTTGCCCACTCATCCAGGGCTGCCCTTCTTTCATTGCTGACACTGCAGTATTTGTTCCTGCACCGCTTACCACCCAGCTTTTGTTGTCTGTCTGCTTTGTGTTCTCCACAGCTTAGATAAGGATAAGCAGGAAAGATGCCATACAGAGCCCTTTTCAATTTTTCCAGCTGTTCCTCTCTGTGTTAAGGGAGTTTGGAAAAGTTGAAAGTTGGAAAGAGTTCAGCACAGCCAAGTCTAGGACTGAAATGAGCACTTTGCTCAAACACTAACTCGTTCTTGACAGAGCTGGGTTTCAGTTCTGTCAGTTGGATGGGATATTTGAGACAACTTACAGCGGAGAGGTGTGTTTTAAAATAATAATAATAACAATGAATAGAAAAGGTAGGAGTAATTAGTTTCAAGCCATTTGGAGAAGGAGATCAATACAAAGAGCCCGCAATAATGTTCGTTAAGGAAATACTTGTGAAGTCTCAAAAATTTTGTGAAGAACCAGGCAAATTAAGGGCTGCAGGAAGAATTTCATCCCAGAGAGAGCTGCAAGGAAGCTGACCTGCAACCAGCCAGCTGCATCACAGCAGCAGTGCTACACCAAGCATAGAAAGTCACTAAGAAGCCAAAAGTCCAGACAGCTGTGGTGTCCCATCCCTGCAGGTGCTCAAGGCTAGGTTGGATGGGGCCCTGGGCAGCCTGAACTTGTGGGGGCAGCCCTGCCCATGGCTGGGAGTGGGACTGGATGAGCTGTAAGGTCTCTTCCAACCTAAGCCATTCTATGGCTCATTGATTGTCTCCAGATATCAAAACCATTCTGGAGAGCTTGGAGTGAATGTAAATCAATGTGAATGCCACAACAACCCCAGACAATGCTACAGACTAGAGGCAGAGTGAATGGAAGACTGAGTGGAAGAAATGGGGGTGTTGGCCAGCACTCAGCTGAACATGAGCCAGCAATGTGCCCAAGTGACCAAGAAGGCCAGTGGCATCCTGGCTGGTATCAGAAATAGAGGAGCCAACAGGAGCAGGGAGATGATCATCCCTCTGCAGTCAGCTCTGGTGAGGCTGCACCTTGAGTACTCCATTCAGTGCCAGACTCCTCACTGCAAGAAAGACATCGAGGCCCTGGAGCACGTCCAGGGAAAGGCAACAAAGCTGTTGAGGGGTCTGGAGCACAAGTCTTATGTGGAGCGATTGAGGGAGCTGGGATTTTTCAGTCTGGAGAAGAGGAGGCTGAAGGAAGATATCGTTCTCTGCAACTGCCTGAAAGGAGGTTGTGGTGAGGTAGGAGTTCCCTCTCATCCTGTTTCTAGTTAGAGAGGGTCCTCTACTCTTGCTCACCCAGGGAAGATTCAGGTTGGAAATTAGGAAGAATTTAATTTCTGAAGGAGTGGCAAGGCACTGCAATGGGCTGCCAAGGGAGGTGGAGGAGTCATTGTCCCTGGAGATATTCAAGAAACATTTGGATGTGGTACTAAAATACATGGTTTTTGGTAGAACTGGTGGTAGGTGAATGGTTGGGCTAGATGATTTTGGAGGTCTTTTCCAACCTTGGTGACTTTATGATTCTAAGGATGCATCTGTGTGTGCCTCTTGATATCAACTACTTGTGTCAGTGGAGAGGAAAGCAAGCAGGTGTTGGGGTTGAGTTACAAAAGCGATTTATTTGTGCTCTTTACTCAGTGCCCTTAAGGATATGTGCCTTAACATAAACTTCCTGACCCCTGAGGAACCACTGTTGTCTCGATAACAAGCATTAACAATGCGTTAATGCTTATAATAACATTTTGTATGGTAAAAGATTGTCAGGATTTACAACTTTGAACCTGTTATCCTCAACCTGATTAATACAATTGTATTTACTGAAATGATTGCAAGGGCACTTCTCTCAAGATAGGTAACTATTCTGGTATGAATAGTTAAACAATTATGGCTAATTTAACTGCTGGCATACATTTTAAAATAAAACAGATCTTGAGCAAAGATTCCAGGCACTTAGCCTTTCACTCCAATTAATTAAAAATGAAGTTCTTCTGGTCTGTAAGAGTGATGATTCTTCCGTCTCTGAAAACATGGACATGGCAAGATATGTGGAAATGAACCACATGAACCTCTACTGTATCACTCACAACTTCTGCTCATTTTATCCAACTGATACAATTCCTCTATCCTCTGAGGTTGTTTTTTTTTTTTCCTTCTTCTGGGCTTTCATTGATAAGACTTTGTGAAATAGGCCAAATTCTGTTTGTGCAGCTGAGCATTGTAAAGAAACTCTCTGAAGCTGTTTGAATGTATACTGAAGAGTAAATGTTTAAAAATGTTAATCTCTATAGAAACGTCCTAAAGTTTATTGCACTTAATATTGTGAATTGTTCTCTTATTAGGAAAGCAACTGAGAATCAGCGAAGGTCAGAGCCCTGTTTTGCCAGACATTCTATAAAAAAAACAAGCCATGAATGCTGTTTTTTGAGCTAACGAGTTTGGAACGTAGACAATATTCTCAAACTGCCTGTCAATTAATTAATAAATTAATTGTTTTTTTAATGTGAGTTTTGCATTTAGCAGGGTGTGATCCAGGTAGTCTAGCTTAGGTGAAAGGGATCTAAGGAGCATGCGTAACTTTTTGATTGCTTCATCTTGACTTCGATCTTCATGATATTGAGTCAAATTCAAGTTACAACATCAGAATCTATGTGTGTAGGTATATTTTAATCACAGAACTCAATGATTTTGGTAATTGTGCAAGTAGCTTAGGATTAGTAAAGAGACTAAGAAGTTCATGAGTCCAATCTTCAGCTTGCAGACTGGAGTGCTCAGAGGAGGCTTTCAGTCTTGGCAGATGCCTTGGGTATCAGCTTCATGCCTCACCTGTGGGGTTGGGAAGTCATTTATTTAGTCCCTAGTCCAAGGCTTTTGACAGTCAAGGGACAACACCCATCTGTAGAATTTGGCTCGTTTATACAGTTCAATTAACGTATTTCAGGAAACACTGCATGAAGTCTCATGTGAAAGACAAACATGAACAGCCAGGAAACAGCCTTTAGCGATGGCTAAAACGCAGTTGTCTGGAAGTATAGGCTCAATGTTCTGTATGATTTTATTGTCCACATGAACCAGTTCCCTTTTTTCTTGTCTGCTCATTACACATGCAGCTGCAAATATGCAAAGCTTGCACATCACACAAAACAACTTGCACATTTATTTTAAATGGTGGGGGTTTCTTGATAAGCCACTAGCAAGGGGGCACGAGGATTTCTCTGGTTTGGGCCCACTTGATCGACATGAAGACAGGGTGCCCCCTGGAGAGCTGGATCTTCACACCAAGAGAAACTGCAGAGGCAGAGAGAAGCAACTGGCACTTAGCAATTCCTGTTGGACTTGTTATCCTGATCAGAAGCTGCTTAGTGGTAAAGAAAGCATAGACTTTGTATGGGAATTCCGTGCCAGTCTTGGATGGTATTTCAAAACTGCTCCTAAGTGGCCTGCCCCATACCTGCTGTATAGTTTCAGTCAGATGTTTATGTTACCCTGAGTGAAATAAACTAATTTGATATGAACTGAGCCACACTGTAGTTTTTACAAAATCAGAATGGGTCATGATATCATTATTATCTTAATGATGTCTTTGGTTACACATGCAGCTGTTTGGGCCTGATGAAAATAAACAGAAAAAAGTATGGCACATGGGGTCTGCTGTTTAAAAACGTTCTCTTTCATACAAATAAACTTTAACTTTCCTTCTTTCTTATCTTTTCCAGCTCTTTTTGTTGAACTTCTTTCTTTTTCTAGTGCTTTTCCTGTTATTTTAACTTACTTTATTACAGAATTTATGAGGGATTTTCAAATTTATATTGGAGCAAAGTGAAATAGCAGTGCCCTCAGGTCTGAAGGGGAACAATGGAACAGAGACCTGATTTGCTGCACTGCAGTAGGATGACTTTTTTTGCTAGTGAGGGTTAAGGAGAGAAAATAAATATATCTGTTGGACATAAACTCTTGTTAACAATTCTTCCATGCTTTTTTTTTTGTTTTGAATTTTTCTTCCACCTTGACCCTATCAGGTCCGAAACTTCATCCCTCCACCTTTTAAGGTTAAACAGACCAGAAAGGCTTGTTCCCTCTGCAGTTTCCCCATTCCATTCCCACTTCCTACATTTCACCTTCCCTCTCTCCCTCTTCTAAGCTGATTTGGCCGCAATGTTTTCAGTACTGGGTTCACAGCCTTGACAGTTAGAACCATGTCTCCTCGGTCACTGTGAGGAGCACAGATAGCTTTTGATTTACAAATTAGCTCAGGGAACATAGTAGCGTTGTGGTGGGAACCCCACAGCTCCATCCCTTGTGTAGGGGAGCAGGACTTATCTCACCATGGCTCTCAACAATCTTGTTTCCATAGGATGTTGCCAGATATGCTTCTGTGAAAAAGAGAAGGAAGCTGTGTCATCACACACCTCTCCAGTAGGATCCAACATAGACCTCATTTTAAGACACTGCAAGCAGCTTGCTTAGACCTCGAGTTTATTTCTGGGGAATGGTGGATGACTGATACCCTTCCTCCCCAACCCAAACCTATGTACCAAATGCCATGGGGAAAGGTAAGATACCGGTAAAATATAGAATTTAATTAGGAATTGTTCCTGAACTGTGGGACGAGAAGGCTGAGTCATACTTTTCCACCTTTAGACTCAACAATCAACAAAATCTCCTGTGCGATGTAGGAGCCTGGCCCTTGGTATTGCTCTCTTTGCCTTAATATGCAACAGAGATGCAAGCCTACTAACTGCTGTACTGAGCTAAGCCTTTCTTACTTGCATTGGCTTCGTGTTGCTGATATAAATGGAATCAATCTTGGTTCATGCTGGCATAAATCAGAGTAGAATCAGTACCACTGTATCTTGAAATCTCAGTAGACGTTCAATCTGAATTAGAACAGATTTTAAATCTCATTGATCTCACTAGGCTTTGGACCAGGTCAAAGTTAAGTTTTGCAGTGATTCATGTACCTTTGTTATCAACAGATGATTGGTTCTTGATTCACTAATAATTAATAATAATGATTCATAGGAAGGCAGAAGCTGGTGGTCAAAGGTGAAGTGAATCATCCTGTCTATGAATAACCGTCAATGGTTGCAAACAAAACCATCCTGCTCTTTTTCAAAGCCAACATTTTTTCTCCCCATTGCCATCCTCAACTACACCCATGGCTCTAAACGTTTGTGCATTAACCTTGCACCCAGTGACACCTGTAATGCTGTGTCATTTCCTTCAGGTCTGGTCCTGCTGTGGTGCAGGACCAGGAGAAGATGCAGTGCTGACCAGACACCCGTGATCATGCCAGCTGCTGTCCTTGTGCAAGAACTGTCGTGGTCTCACAATTTTTTTTGCCCTTTGTTTTCACCTCTTTATTAAAGGTTTTGCAGGCCAAATTGTCACCTGGGTCACATTGCCATCTATGATATTTAGCTATGGGGCAGCTCTCTCTGCAGACAGCATCAGGTCTTTGCTAACATCATAGAACCATAAGATCATTAAGGCTGGAAAAGACTTCTAACATCATCTAGTCCAATGATCTACCTGCCACCAACATTGCCCACTAAACCATGTCCCTAAGAATGTCTAAACATTTCTTGAACAACAGTTCGACATCAGTTGGACTCATAATCTGTTGTAGTTCCAAAATTACTGAAATCCTTGAAGGATGTCCCACATCAATGTCTTGGAGAGCAAATGTATGGATTCTTGGATGTGGGAAGGTCCTCCTACTGGACTCCTCACCCCTAAATTCAGCTAAGTACTAGAGGGTGACAATACTTTTTTCAAAGCATAGACAGGTTAATGTGTGCTAACTGCCCTGAAAAATCAGCAGCATTTCTGTGTGCTCAGTGCAAACAGTCCCAAAGTAATAAACCCAAATGTTGTTGGGTAAAAGTGGGTCAAATAACACAGGGGACATGAACAGATTGGTTGCCATAAGCTGACTGGTACACTATCTCACTGTGTTCAAGGAAATTATACTAGTATTTAAGGAAATTATAATGAGTAAACTGCTGACCCCAGTGCTCAGCCCTCAGCTAAAGCATGCTGCATGACTTGAAGAAATATGTGAAGGAAGATCTTTGCACAGCATTGGTATTTTTTAACTTCCCTTTCCCCCCAAAAACTTAAAACTTACATAGGAAAATCTATCTTCCAGAAAGAATATCCTCCAGGGAGTTTATTTGCAGTAATTTCAACAACACTACGTACTAATCTTGCAAGCAGAGCTATAAAAGTTTACCTAGTAAAATATTCAATAAGCCACTATGATTGCTACCTGGAAATACTGAATAATGGTGGGGTCAAAAAAATTCTTGAAGAAAAACAATGCTGTAATTGTCTTGGATGAACTCAACAAATGTCAGGTCTGAAAACCTTGACAAATTTATCTCCCAAGGTGATCTCTGTTAAAGCAGATCTTATCTCAGGGAGGTAGCCATAGGGAATACATGTTCCATTTGCTTTTGGAGAGAGGTTTTTTCATGTGTCTGTTCATTTAGCACTAAACTCTGATGAGATATATATTGGTAAAAGCATTTTCAATATATATTTCTGGATGATGCCATTAGAATTTGGGAGAGATAAACAGTCCTAGGAAGGCTATTCTAAACTAAATAACAACTGCTTCTTTTTCTAAGGTGTAAGGTTGTTGTTTTTGTTGGTGGTGGGGTTTTTTTTGTTTGTTTGTTCTTACAGTCATTGTTTTCATTATTCTAATCTCTTAGAAGACAGGAGGCTTAATTCAGTGCTTGCTTTGGAACTGTGACAGCTTTCCCTGGATCAGTGACTTAGCAAGGGGACTGGTGGGATGTTGGCTGTGAAGACAGAGGTGAGACAAACATGTGGGGAAGAAGTGGGTTTTTAAAATGAAGCTCCAGAGGAAGATAGTTAAAATGATAAAATATAGACAGTAAAAATGGTAAAATATTCCATGTATAGGAGTTTTTGAAAGCTAGAAAATGTAGAAAATATAGTGTTCCAAAGTCTGGGAACTATCTAAGCAAAGAAGCAAAGAAGTATAAGAAATGTTACTTAAAGGCTATTCTCTATTGCTCTGAAACCTTTCCTCCAAAAACTTTCTGAAAATTGATGTTTTAGAACAGTTTTTCATTTTCTCTTTTGGACTGCCCACCCCTGAGCCAGGGTAGGTCTTTGTTGTTCCAAAAGGCTCAAAAATATTGTGAATAAAAAATAAACAGGACCAATCTCTCGCCCCAAAACCCTTTGATTAAAGAAGATATTTTAAAAATGTTTTCTTATGCTCTGTTGAAATTTGTCTACAATTTCTTCCTCAGCGTATTTGACAGCCTTTGCTTCTTGCTTCCTGCAAGACTGTCCTTGATTTGTCTCTGTTCCATAAACCAGAAAAAAGTAGGTTAGTTGTTATCATTGTTGCACGAAACCAACAGTTGGCACAAAGACAGCAATGTTTATAACTCAGGCATCCTTGGACATTTTTTATATTTCAGGCATTTTAAATAAAAGAGATATGGCAACTGGAGAGCAGATGACCCAGAGCAATTAAGGCAGTTTGAACCTGGTAACTCCCATAACAGCAGTACGCAATTTTTTCCATTGCACTTTCTCCAGTACAGGGGAAAAATCTGTTTTATTTGAGTTGGACGTAAGATACTGCCTTCAAGAAATTGAGTTTCTTTGATGTGAGGGATGAGTGCCTCGTGTTTGCAGCCTGCACTGCTGAATTTGCCATGGAGGCCTTAGAAGTTCAATGGTTCAGCCTCCATTTCTGCCACTGCAGAATGATTCCCTACACTAAATTTCTTTAGTGTTATGATGACAGGGCCAGTTTCTATTGGAAAAAAATTCCCTGGCAGAAAGCGTTCCTCGTATGGCTAGATAGGCACTAAGGAAGAACAGAGATTCCAGCAGCCAGGGATATGGTGTAGAGATCTGCAGCTAAAAGTCAAAGTCACTGTGTGTTTCTAAAAAAAAAATGTTTCAATTGCTGAAAAAAAACCAAAACAAAACCATCACCAAAACAGGGAAAATGACACTCAACCAAACAGCGTAAGAAAACTCATCTACATGCAAGACATCATGAGACAACCTGCTGCCTAATTTGCAGCAGATTTCAGATTCAGGTGACGCAAATCCTGGGACTCATTTGTGCAAGTTATCAAAGCAGTCTGGTGGCAATGAGTTTGCTCTTCTGCTATCAGTCCCTCCTGCTGGGTTCACCCTGTGGTTTGATTTCATATCCACAACCCATTTGAGGTGGCTAACAACTCCGTAAGAATTTGCTCTACAAAGATGAATTGTATACCCTGGACTCTCCTAATCTTTTGATGCTATAAACTCTTACATATCCTTGATGCGTGTGTTGCTTTTGCAAACAAGCCCCAAACAATGTTCTCTTTGAGCAAGGCAACCAGCCTCTGGGCTATCTATGCCTTTGGTGTTCCCAGGACCAGAAACACAGGCAGCATCCAGCTACCTAGTCCTGCCCCCACTGGTGTCATTTTCCAGTGCCCTCAGTGACACCACCACTCTATGGAAACTTATCCTTTGGATATGGTACCCACCTTCAATTATTCTTTCATACTCTTGTTCATGGATCTTGTTTGTTTTTTTAAAGGTAGTTTTATTCTGGAGATAATTCATGCTGCTTTGTTTGGAGTGTTACATGTTATGATATACTGTTTGTTTTTTTTTGGGAAAAGGCCATTGCTTTATGTTAGAAAGAACAGATGAAAGGGAGGAGAAAGGTAGGACTTCTGTCAATGAGGAAACCTAATCATAATCATAATAATAAAATGGCTTGGGTTAGAAGGAACCACAAAGATCATCTAGTTCCAACTCCTAGCTGTGGACAGGGCTGCCCCCACTAACTGCCCAGGGTCGCATCCAACCTGGCCTGAGCACCTCCAGGGATGGGGCATCATAGTTTTTCTGAGCAGCCTGTGCCATTGCCTTACCTGTACTCAGCAAGTCTGTGTGTTACTGAAGACCCCACCTGCATGAATGGCTCTGGGGCAGCAGGGGTCTCTCTGTTCCCTCCTCCACCTGGAGCATCTCATGGTGGGCAGAGAAGAAACGCAGTTGATTTGTAATGTGTGCAGAAGGACCAATGGCTCTTGGCACTGCCAGGTATACATACAGCACATTAATACTGATGGTGCACTCCATTATCCTGCAAACTAGCTCTTCTATGGGAGGCAGTGGGTCTGAATGGGCAGAGTGCTGATACATGCTGGTGCAGACAATTGAGATGAGTGAAGGCTGAGTGACTGTGTTCACCTCCCTTCCTTCCTCAAACCAGAATAGATCTCAGACATAGGAGAAGGGAAAAATCATCTCTTAGCTTCCAGCATGTCCTTCCTTCAGCTTTTTCTGTCATTTTCCTCCTCCACCAGAAGCACTAGAAAGCTTGTTTCTTCCAAATGAAAGCTGAAGCTTCCCACCCACAATTTCAGCAAGTGGGTGGCTAATAAATCCATTCAATGACATGAGACTTGTGATTTCTTTTCTGGTGAGACTGTAGTGAGTACACTGTGGGACTCAGTCCCCTAGAAGGTGATGGGGATGTTCTCCAGGGCTGCAGAGCCACCTGTCCCACCTCCATCACTGGTTCTGCACTGAGTTTTCTCAGGTGTCCGCTGCAAATGTGACCAGCAGCTGCTAAGGGAGCTCCTGAGATTCGTAGAATCATTGAAGTTGGAAAGACCACTAAGATCATCTAGTCCAAAAATCAACTTATGCCTATGATCACCCTAAACCATGTCACACAGTGCAACAGCTATCCTTTTATTGAACACCTCCAGGGACAGAGACTCCACCATCTCCCTGGGCAGCTTGTTCCAATCTCTTCAGGCATGCTTTGTTGCAAATTAATGTGGCCATGAGGCAGCAAACTCCTTAAGGGCAGTTCAACTCCTGGAAAGCAGAAGCAGTGTGCTCTTATGGGATAGACACTTGGGCAGTGGGATGCATTCTTGTGTTCTACATTTCCTGGAAGAGACTGGGACTGCCTCTGAAGTGGATTGCCACTCCTCTCTCCATCTTGACTAGATCCCATTATGTCATAAAAGCCTACAGATGATTTCAGTGGGTTTTAAAAGTCCATGTTTACATGTCACCTTTTCCTCTATTTAACTGTGCTTTACTGATGGCAAATCTTCCCAGAAACAGAAAGGTATATGTGGATTCATGATGCCATAATGCGATTGAGAGGGATTGGGATGCTCAGCGATTTGCCCTCTGCGCAGCTGACATCCTGAAGAAATGAGCCCTCTAGAGGAAATTTCCCAGATGATACGGTGCAGTTGCTTAGCAAAGCAGAAAGCACGATAAAGGGATCAATGAAAAAACACACAAGGTTGGGGGAAACGAGCTAAATAAAGAAAGGGATGGGCACTTTTTCTTAAAATTTACCATCAGAAAAGATTTTAAACCATTTGGTGGCAAACATCGCCAAAATCCTTGTTCAGTGACTTCTGCAAAACCCTCTGAAGGTTTTTTTAGTTTTTTTTTTTAGGTTAGACATTTTCCCATGGAAATAATGAGATTGTAATATTTGGAGAGGAAAATATTTAAATGTTTATGAAATATTTTTGAATTTTCAAGGAAGAGTCCAAACTGCTGTAATTTCTTCCTCCAAGAGAGGATTTAATTTTATTGAAATTACTTTTTATTTTTTCAATATCTGCTGTTCAAGAAATGCAAACAATTTACAGCCAAGAAACAGCCAGGCTTTGTGCTGTAACGAGCATCACAGGCAGCACCTGCTCCTGGACCAGAACCATCATGAGCCATTGTTTGCACACCTTGTTACAGGAGCAAAGCATAAAAGACCAGGATTGGTGGATTCTCTAACAAAATGGTGCATAGCATCTGAGCTGTTAGTTCTCTTTAGTTTCTCTAAAGAAATTATTTGGAATCAGTATTTCCTTGGTGCTGCCACCAAGATAAACCATTGCAGGAAAGCATATGGCAGCCTCTGCTGTGAGCTCATCTCAGTGTGACCTGGCAGCTTATCACTGCAAGCACTTCTGCAGGATGTAATCTCTAGTGCAGATAGTATCACCTTGTGTAAATGGGTAAACCAGACATCTTTACAGCTTTGAGATGAACCTCCAAGTGATCCCATACCAAAGCCACAGCATAGCTTGCTGTCAGTAGCCCTTTGCCCAGCTTGATGATGAAAGGAGTTACACTACTGAAATCTATTTTTTTTTAAACAAGATACATCTAACTCCAGTGCTTTCTGTGCCTTGTCCTTCACACTCTAGCATTTCTCTAGCTCCCATGAAGGCAGTGGGGAGCTGGCTGGTCCCACTCATTGGGAAAGAAAAGTGAAACCTGCTCCTACAGGTGAGCCACCACCTGTTCCTGATGCAGTGTAAACCTGGGTTCAGCACAGCTGGGTGCTAGGCCAAGGTACGACCTCCTGGAGCTGCTCTCTTCTACGTCATCTGACTGCATTGCCAACAGCTCTTCTCTAGGTAAGTATTTCAAGCATTTTTATTTACAGATGTATCTATTTGCAGACTATTCTTTATATGTAAGAAGAATATTCAGGCCCTCAGAAAGAGACTTTCATGTACTGGTTGGACAGACAGTGGCAAGTTTGTGCCTTTTTGTGTTGCAGTGCTTATAAGTTGTGTTTCATAATGATAAGCTGTAACACTGATGATCTCTGCTTGTCTATGTAGCTCTTTCCAGTAGCATTAGTAGAAGAGATACATCCTTATGTCTATGTTGCACCTTCTATGCATAAACTTACAAATGGTTTTATTTTCCGAATATGCCCTTGTGTTCTGTATTTGGAAGGTCTCTTATTTTCAATGTGTTAAGGAAGAGGTTAAGTTTTCTCATTTAGAGGTTAACACAGGGATGTTTTATGTTTCCATATGTAAACTATGAAGTAAGACAGACAAACGTGTGTTCAGGGTACAAAGAAAGAGGGGAAAAAAAGAGATGGGGTGAGAAAGAAAAGCAGAGGTTGGCACTGACCTCAGGATGAGATGACTTGGTATTGCTTATAAACTCCAATATTCCCTGAAATTATAACACCATTTCAAAGGGGGAAGGGGAGGGGGGAGGGAATGAATTAACATGATTTTAATTCAAAGTGAAACTGGTTCTGCCATTGTCAGATGACAGAGAATTCCACTGTAAGGCACTGTGTACTAAATATTTGAGAAAGAGAGCTGTCTGAGGATTTGACAACTGTGATTTGCCTTGATATCACATACTACGTTGTTATAGAATTTTAGTTTGGATTTAAATCCGGAGTGAACTGAAGGAATTTGTCACATTCATGGTTTGGTTGACGAAGCTTGAAACTAATGAAATGTACAGAATTAGCTCGTTCCTGGTACTCCTCACAGGTGACTGGATTCACAAGTCTTGCCCTAGATCAGTGTGTTTGCAGAAAACTACCTTTTTCTTGCAAAGAACTTACTGTCAGGCTTTGCATTAACACACCTGTAAGAATCATGAGAGTTCCAGTGAGTGGTGCTACTGAATATCCCCATGCTGTATTTGTAGGGAAGATGCTTTTTTAAAAAAAAATGAAAAATGGAAATTATTTTCTCTTTACCTGGACAAAGAGAATCCCTCATGAGGATTCCATTTTCAGAGACTGAGCTGAATTCAGTTGCCTATGGAGATCAGGTCGGATACCAGGAAAAATTTTCTCTGAGAGCAGTGAGGCAGTGGCACAGGCTGCCCAGAGAGGTGGTGGAGGTTCAAGAAACATGTGGATGAGGCACTGAGGGATGTGGGTAGTGGACATGGTAGGAGTGTTTGGTGGTTGGTTGGTCATGATCATCTTAGAGGTCTTTTCCAATCTTAATGATTCTCTGATTCTGTCTTGTAAAAGGGTGCTCCACTACATGGAGAGCAAAGCCATGCAGGGTCAGGCATCAGTGATCCATGGGCAAGATCACAGTTGGCTTTACTCTCCAGTACCATTTAGGGACATCTTCCAGAGATGCTTCCAAACAGTTGAACATGGCTGGAAGGCAGAGCAATTTGTTAGCTTTGTAAAGGATCCTTTGCCGTGTGCAGAGAACTTACTGTTTTGTCTGTGTTTGGCTGCGTGTTATTTTAATGCGTAAGTTTAGTCACCCCTCTTTCTTCACTAGAAATAACTAGATCAGATATTGTAGAACTGGAGTTGTCTCTGGGTAGCTCTATTATTTTCATTAAGTGAGCCTAAGCTGCAGAAACAGTCTCTGTATACAAGACTCAAAATCAGGGCAGTGAAAACCTAATGCTCTGCCTTGATGAACATCAGTGAAGTTTGCACTGTATCACAGGCCTATTTTCAGACTTACAAACTGTTTTTGCAAACTTCCATACTAATAGTAATTGCCCTACTGAGCTATGCAATGCAAGTAATCAACACTAATATGTTAATTAGCCTAATGACATGTTTGCAGTAAGGAAGGGGGTATGCTGGCAAACGATGCCCAATCTCTTCTTTCAATGTTTGAGTAACGTACAGGAAGTGAAAGCAATTTGTGCAATTATGTGGATCTCCCAGGCGATCAAACTTGACAGACCATGGGTTTCAGGGAAGGACTCTTCCATGTTTTGAATGTACTCCCAAACAGTCAGTTGTCTCCAGCAATCCAGAGTCTGTAAATTGCCCTAGTTGTTTCACCCTTGGGTTTTATTGCTGTTGAAAGGTTGTTTATTTATTTATTTATTTATTTTTAATTATGGGTTGCACCCTTGCAGAATACTGGAAGTGCAATGAAACCTTGGAATAGGCAATCACAGAGTTGTACCCTGCCTTCTAAAAGCTTGTCAACAGTGTAAACATCAAATGTTCCTAGGGCTATCATAAAGTGAACCTGACATGGGGCCTTGGAGGAATTGCTTAAATTTGGGCTTGAACTACTAATTTGAATACTACAAAGCCTTTCATCTTCTCTTTTAGAAGTTATGGTCAGTATTGATAGAATAATTCATTTGCAAGGTTGAAGATAAAGATGCAAAGCTACATTCTGTTTCTAAGCATAGGTAGTAATCCTATCCTTGAATGGTTTGTAGCACTCAAATTACTCAAGTAATTTAGAAGAAACAGATTTAAAGTTATTAAGTCTGAGACAGTATACCTTGGAACAGTAGTTGTGTATGTAGCTGGAAGAACCCAAAGGAATGGGCTTGATTTGGGCCAACCAATGCTTTAGCTGTGTAAGGCATGACTAATAGGATTTCTAACAGAGCAGTTTTAGAGTCTATTGAAAACCTTTATTTCCCCTAACTTGAAAATGTTTTATTTATCTTTTCCACTAATTCTAAGCTAAATCTCATTGCTATGCATTTAGGCTTGTTTAGTAGGAAATTATGTATACAATTCCTTTTGGAAACTTTGGATGGTAATCAGCAGCGGATTGAAATACTTAGCTCATTAAGCACTCAGCTGTTCTGTGTAGAATGGGATGCTTGCTTTTCGTGTCAGCTGGAGCGAGAGTGTTGGAAAGCAGGATACAGAACTAACTGGCAAGTTAGCATAGATCAAGCTGCACTTGTGGAAGCTGTGAGTAATTTGGATATGAAGGTAGGAAGTGTTTATTGGAGGATGCGGCAGTGCAGAGAGCTGGGGCAGCCTACTCAAGCACTGGGGCATGAGTGTGTTCAGGAGCGTGGTATCTATTGAGGTGGAAAACAGTTGGCGGTCATGCCAGGGTGCTATATGACCTTATTCAAGGCAACAATCCTCTTCTTCCAGTTATTTTTGAGATCAGGCACAATGTGAAGGATGACTGTGTGTCTTAGTATTGATTAAAGGTGTAATTGTACTAATTTACTTAGACATTCATGGACTTCTGAATAGCTAGGAGATGCCACTCAGAAAATGATGGTGCAAAGGTGTTAAGTTCTTCTTAGTGCTAGATTTTATTCTAGTCTTTGTATAAGAACATATATTCTCCTTTCAGGTTGATGTCTAGCTCATGGTCTACCCATGGTCATTTTCTGCCTATTGCTTCTGCAAACTGTTCAGCGCTTACACATTGATGAAGGAGATGAGTGGAGGGCATGTTTAGGGGAAGCTTCAGCAGCAAGTGCAAAACTCTGTAAGGTGATGGGCATTTTGATGTTTAGTGTGCT